>NC_139647.1:14246641-14414141 GCF_964638095.1 Poromitra crassiceps
CCTCAAAAGGCTGCTGTGAAATATGTGTGTACATAATGTAGCGTTTGTATTTCCACATCTCAGTCTTGTGAAATCAGCAGACTTCCCTTTCCTCTTCTTCTAAATACCCAGCAGCACATGATCAAACTCAGACACTTACAAGGACTTCGCATATCAATATAGTTGGAGCTTGCTGGAATTTTCGCTGCATTATTTGCCTAATAACGGTCTTATCAATTGGGTGGCATTACTCTAGTGATGGATGGTGCAGCAACCCAAGAGGACTAGTAGCCTAGTAGTAGCTGTACGTGTGGGAGCAGTTTAATGCTTGGCAGGCAGGCATACATGCTTGCCTGGATAACTACATCCTAACCATGACGGGAACTCAAAACATAACAGTTGCACGTTATGTCTGCACACAAACAGTTGACACATATTTCGAATAAAGTGCTACTTTACGTGTGAGCACAGCTGACGATGCTGACGGGCTTGTGGTAGACCTCCAAGCAGATGGGACAGGAGAACTGGCTCTCGACGCTTTCAGTCGGGGCGGCCAGCGAGCCCACCCCAGCCAGGGCCCCGCTGCTCGGCTGCTGCTGCTGGCGGAGCTGCTGGGCGCTCGCCGAGACAAAGCTCCGAAACATCGCCATCATGGAGCGCCAGCCGACGAAGAGGAGATGCTATTGTTGACAACACCAGCAAAAGGAGGAAGCTGTCTATTTAAACTACGTCCCTGCTACCTAGTGCATTATCCGTACAGCAACTTGAATATATGTCGTACAAACATGATGGCTGTGTTGTATCCGCTTAAAATAAAATAAGCATTACTGTTTTTGACGGCGGCTTGAGAGGACACGCCGGAGAAGTAAACATTGGAAACAGTGACAGATATCGCGAGAGAAACAAGCAACCATGTCTGGTTGATTGTTTCTCTCGCGAGATCTGGAAACTGGTTGGCATGTCAGCAAGGTGCTGCGGAAATATCTGATTTGGAAAGTCTACCGCTGCATTGCTCTCATGTCAGGGCACGAACCTGTAGTTGTCAGATTAGCGATTTGGTACAGACGTTACTGGGACGCTCGGTAGCGCCAGCGCGAGGGCTACAACGTGACACGCTTTGCTTTATGGGCGTTATTTACTATTAGGTGTACTTTACTTGAAAATGTTAACATCTAAAACGCGAAACGACAACGTGGGAAAATACACACAGCTGTCATAAATCGTCACAGTGCCAGCGTCAAATGAGCAGGAATTTCTGAGCATGAATTTCTTACTTCCGGTCAGGGTTTTTCAAAATAAAAACTATCATTCAAACGCGATAAAATACACAAATTGAAGTGATATCACACAAATTACATACCCATGGAAAATGTTATATTGCATTTAGATCTATATATCCTTTGGTATCGTAGTACTAACTAACGCTACTTATAGACAGTTTTAACTTGACAACAATAACAACCGTCACAACCCACCTGAATATCCGGTTTACTTCCTGTATACATAGCTGAGCGCAGGCTGATATTCGGCTCATATTAAATGTTAACGTTAGGCCGTGTCTCCGACAGACACATTAACAAGGTAGCCTATTTCGGTCTTTATGTCTTGTAGTAGTTAGTAGTAGTAGTTGTTGTTGTTGTTGTTGATAGTTGCCATAACAACCACCCCTGTCGGAAAGACGTGCACACGCTGGGTAGGAAGCGTTGTTGTCCCGGAGGCGATATTCTTTTTTCGGATGATGGCGAAGGCATAACCCGCCCCTTTCTGCCTCTGATTGGCCTAGCGTCAAACTTCCATCCAAACACATTCGCTTGGCTATCCTATTACATCTCTTTCTACAGTCTGTGGTCAGACCGTCAAACTCAGTGGGTCAGACTCAGACATACAGCAGTTACGCTTGCTAGCCTGCATGAAAGACGCCAGTGTGTTTATGTTTTTAATATAGTCATATCTATGGTTTATAACGCTGCCACTAATCAGAGGCAGAGAGGGCCAGGGGTGGGTTATGCCTTCGCCGTCATCCAAAAAAAATATCGCTTCCGGTAAGCTAGCTAGCTAGCTAATGTTAGCTGCTGGTTGGTTGGCTAACTAGCGAATGTTAGCCGTTAGCTAACGTTAACACATTAACTAGACAAACACAGACATGCAGAGCTCCAAAAACAGAGCAATTCGTGATTTTGTTACTGTAGTTTCTGCAGAGTAACGTCCATGTCACGGATCTGACGGATAGTGCAGTAACAATCAGCAGCTATGATAGCGCAGCCAGGGGGGGAGGAAGTCCATATATGGTCCATCCGGTCATGGGTCATAGGACATTACGTCATCACAGGATAACGCGATTGGCTGGCTCAGATCTGTTCAAATCTGAGCCAGCCAATCACGTTGTCCTGCGTTGTTTGAGACGTGTATAAAAGGCGACCGCAGATGGGGGAGAGGGGGGGAGAGGAGAGAGGGGGAACCAGAGGAGAGGAGAGCAGAGGAGGAGAGGAGAGAGGGGGAACCAGAGGGGAGAGAGGGGGAGAGGAGAGAGGGGGAACCAGAGGAGAGGAGGGGAGAGGAGAGAGGGGGAACCAGGGGGAGAGGAGAGGAGAGAGGGGGGACCAGGGGGGGAGAGGAGGGGGGAGAGGAGAGACCAGAGGGGGGAGAGGAGAGAGGGGGAGAGGAGGGGGGGAGAGGAGGGGAGAGGAGAGAGGGGGAACCAGGGGGAGAGGAGAGGAGAGAGGGGGGACCAGAGGGGGAGAGGAGAGAGGGGGAGAGGAGGGGGGGAACCAGGGGGGGAGAGGAGAGAGGGGGAACCAGAGGAGAGGAGGGGAGAGGAGAGAGGGGGAACCAGAGGAGAGGAGAGCAGAGGAGGAGAGGAGAGAGGGGGAACCAGAGGGGAGAGAGGGGGAGAGGAGAGAGGGGGAACCAGGGGGAGAGGAGGGGAGAGGAGAGAGGGGGGACCAGAGGGGAGAGAGGGGGAGAGGAGGGGGGAACCAGGGGGAGAGGAGAGAGGGGGGACCAGAGGGGGGAGAGGAGAGAGGGGAGGAGGGGGGGAACCAGGGGGAGAGGAGGGGAGAGGGAGAGGAGAGGGGCTGGACCCCTCCAGGGGCACTGCCATCCCTCTGGGCGGCCCTGGTAGTGGAAGCGATCATCTTGCTCTATAATGACCAGAATGGGTGTTGTTCAAACTGAACATTTATTTCTTCAACATGCTGCAGCAGAAAGGGAGATAAACAGCGGACACTATTTTCGTAGTTAAGCTATGAAGTAGCCTACTTCCCCCCGCAGCATCGTGACATTGAATGAAAGTATAGGCTCGTTTGAGATGACTTCTGGCTCGCCTGGGAAGCAGCCGAGAGCAGCCGAGTGCAGTCAGCAAATTAGAGGCAGAGAGGGGCGGGTCATGCCTTCGCCATCATGGGAAAAAAAAGATTGCGTCCCGGAGCTAGCCTGAGAGGCTAATAAAAGCTACATGTTACAGAGTGCCCCTTTCGGAACTGCTAACATAGCTTACGCTACTACGCAGCGTAAGCTATGTTAGCAGTTCCGAAAGGGGCAACAGAGTAAGCTGACTATCAGTACGTTATTGCACGCATAGGCCTATCTTTACATTTAAACGTTTACATAGCAAAAATAGAAATAGAAGTAGGCTATGTCAGTGTTTTCCCCTGAATAGCTGAGAAAGTGGACACTGTCAATAGTTAGCACTGTGAAGCTGATACAATTCAGGTGGCGGTAATGCAACATTTAAGGATGCCAACCGCCATAAAACACAGAAGAAGAAGCTGAGAAAAAGGAAGTGCTGTGGGGTTGCAGCTGGTGAAAACCGTCTATATTATTACATTAAGCTTGCTCCCATCAATCAGAACTGCGGTCAACTGAGCCGTCGTTTGCGAAACCACGGTCAAGCCAGCCGCCACTTGGATTTTGATGCGCGTCTATTCGTGGCAATGAGCCGGCTCTGTCAGACCCATAGGTCAGACCGCTGCCAGAGAAACACAGAGAACCGCTGCTGCTGGAGTACGCCAAGCAAGAGGCTGAGAAGAAGGGGACTGTTTTAACTTATGCCGCGTTCGATTATAAGTGGGATGTGGCAAGCTGCCAGTTGCTACTAGCAAAAATCAAATAAAACGCCACTATAACTCCTATATAAAACCTGTTCTATTGTAATAAATGTGCTTTAAAGTGTAAACCTGTGATTTTACTTTTTATAGGGCAGTAATGAATGACTAGTTGATATTGAATGATGGACTCATCAGGTCAATTATATTTTCTTCTCAAATATTCATTGGTTGCAGGTTAATTTGGTGCAGAACATGAAGTGGATTTCATAGTCATTACACACACACACACACACACACACACACACACACACACACACACACACACACACACACACACACAGTAGACTCTCTCTATAGTCACGCGTCTAGCTGTGTTGGGGCAGCATGATATACACACTGGCTGCAGCTAGAGGGAAGTAGCTTGTGCAAAGCTGACGTGAGCCATCAGTGTGAGCCATGAAGAAGAGATACAGATATGTGAATAGATTGTGTTTCATTTCTGTCACCCAGCCACTGGGATCATAATTCAGGCCGGGCATTAGATACCAAGCAGGCCAGGCTGATATGGGCCGACGCGCATGCCGGCGTCCGAAGGGCGGCGGCGAAAAATTTGGGCCATTTGAAGCTCAATTTGGGCCGTTTGAAGCCCAATTTGGGCTGTTTGAAGCCAGATTTGGGCCGTTTGACGCCCAATTTTGGTCGTTTAAAGCCAGATTTGGGCCGTTTGAAGCCCAATTTGGGCCGTTTGAAGCCCAATTTGGGCCAAGTCCAATTTTACAATGAGATGCACCCACTGTAAGGTCGAGTTGACTCCTAAAAATCAAAACAAACCTACGCCGTTGAGGGGTGGCTGCTATCGGATTTAGCGTGTAGCTGACGCGTCTCCTAACGCAGCTGGTGATGTGAGTAATTCACAGCTCATACAGGAATACGTGTTGGTATGGTGTTTATTTTCACCTTCGTCCGTGTAACGATAAACAATCATGCACTTGTGTAGAACACATAACTTGCACAAATAAATAATAATAACGGATCTAAGGCTACAAAACCATCTGCACAAATGATGACGGTCAAAAACTGTTTGCTTCCAGCATTCGATAGCAAAACCAACGCACCTGAGTGTGATTACTGCCAGACCTGTAATTGTAGGCCGGCCACCTTCCCCCAGACTCCACCCACCACCACAGAGGCATCAAAAAAGGGCATTACACCAACTTCGCACATATTTGGCTCTTACACACCGGCCCCTAATTGTTAATGGCGGGAGGCATAACAATTACATTCAACTTCACAGAAGAGCCATTACGTGTGCATCAAGAAACCATGACCCTGTTTGAATCACGGGTCGCAATTTGACCTTCAACCTTCAGACCCTGTAGCCTCCTGCAACAGACAAAGTTTAGTCACCGGTCTTTCTAATATGTTCGTCTTTGTCTTGAGACGCACAGAGCGCACCAGGCCTTTCTTATCTGGGAAGGTTTCCAGAATTCTGCCAAGTAACCACGAGCCACGAGGAGCTGTAGCGTCAACGACAACGACAATGTCTCCTGGAACAAAACTTCTTTTTGTTTGATTCCACTTCTGCCGTTCCTGGAGCAGCGGGAGGTACTCCTGTACCCATCTTTTCCAAAAAAGATCTGTGATGTACTGAACCTGTCTCCATCTCCTTTTCACATACAGATCTTGTTTTTGGAAAAGTCCAGGTGGCAAAACGGGTTTACCTTTCATGAGGAGGATGTGATTGGGAGTAAGTGGTTCCAGGTCGTTGGGGTCGTCCGAGAGTTTGGTGATGGGGCGGTCATTTAATATGGCCTCAACTTCACACAACGCTGTGTGTAGTCCATCGTCATCCAGAGTTTGCAGACGCAAAACGGAGTTGAGAACCTTCCTGACCATACGGATAACACGCTCCCATACGCCACCATGGTGTGATCCAGTAGGTGGATTAAAACTCCAACGGATACCGTCTTGAAGTAAAACTCCCTTTATCCGGTCGTGATTCACAAATGCAAGCGCTTCCCTCAGCTCCCTTTCTGCTGCAACAAAATTGGTGCCATTATCAGATCGCATCTGAGAAACTTGACCTCTTCGGCTGATGAACCTCCGTATGGCATTGATGCATGCATCAGTGTCCAAAGATGGTGCCACTTCCAAATGGACAGCTCTACTTGAGAGGCAGGTAAAGATGACGCCATATCGCTTACAAATACTTCGACCTCTCTTCACTTCGAAGGGCCCGAAGTAATCAACTCCAACATTCGTGAAGGGAGGAAGATCAGGCAGAAGCCTTTCCTTCGGCAGGTCCGCCATCTTTTGTTCACCCATCCTTCCTCCATATCGCCTGCACAAACAGCACTGTGATATAATTTTCCTCACCGCTGAATTAGCATTAGTAATCCAAAACTTCTAGCGCAGCTTGGACAGCGTGTGATTTCTTCCGCTGTGACCCAGCTGCTGGTGGATGTGTTTCAATATGAGTGTGGAGATGTATTGATCTTTCGACAGAATGAGTGGATGTTTTACCTCTTCTGGCATAGCAGCCTTACTCAGACGTCCTCCAACTCTCAAGAGTCCATCCTCCAAGCGCGGGTCCAGTTTGTAAATGACACTGTCTCTTGCCACGGATCTCCCAGCTGTTAAAACAGCAATTTCTTCCTGGAATCTTTGTCGCTGGCTATAGCGAATGATGGAAACTTCGGCCTCCAACAAGTCATCCTGTGACAAAGTCTGACCTCCTAATTTCCGTTTAGCCTTCTCCATCTCCAACTGTAGATGTCTGCTTGAACCGTTTCCATCCTTTCTGTCCAGATCACCAACAACATCCTGAAGCTCCTTCCTCCTCTGTCTCAGCTCTAGAAGAGAGTGCCTCAACTTAAGAAACCATGCAACGCTGATCTTAAGTCTCCTCCAATCTGAGAAATAAGCAACAAGCTGGTCTACAGCATTAGGAGAGTCTGTAGTAATGGCATTCACCATGATGTCCTTCTTGACTTCGGGGTCGTCGCACGCAATCGTGACATCTGTGGTATACACAGGCCAATCATCCTCTGGCTTAGAGAGAAATTTTGGGCCCTCAATCCATCTTCCACCAATCAGCAAGTCTTCCACTTTCATCCCTCTAGATGCGTCGTCCGCAGGATTGTCCTTGGTGTTGATATATCGCCATTGAGAGACTTGGGTTGCATCTCTAATGGTTGACACCCTATTCGCCACGAAGGTATGAAAGCGTTTATCTTCATTTTGTATGTACTTAAGCACTGACGTGCTGTCTGTCCAAAATGTGGACTGGTCCAAAGGCAGCTGCAACTCTGCTCTCAACATCCGATCCACCCGGACAGCAAGAACGGCGGCTGTCAGCTCCAAACGGGGAATGGTTACCTGCTTCAGAGGAGTGACTCTTGCTTTACCAAGCATGAAAGAGACATGGATACTGTTCCTGCTGTTTTGCATTCTGATGTAGGTGACCGTACCAAATCCGTCTTCACTAGCGTCGGAAAAGTGATGGAGTTGCGCCAAAGTAGGCTGTCCAAGGTCTTTGGACTTAATGCATCTCTTGATCTTGAACGACTCCATTCCTTCCAGTTCCTGCAACCATCTGGTCCATTGGCGCGCAATGTCCTCGGGGATATTGTCGTCCCACCCACACCTTCTTCTACAGAGCTCTTGCAATAGGACTTTGGCAGGCAGCGTAACTGGTGCAAGGAAGCCCAAAGGATCGTAAACTGAACTTACGATTGACAACATCCCTCGCCTGGTCTGCGGTTGTTCTTTCACCACCATCTTGAATTTAAACGAATCAGTCTCCACACACCATAGCAGCCCAAGGGCTCTCTCGACTGGAAGTTCGTCTCTATCCAGATTTAACTCCTTCCAGTCCTTAGCCCTGTGCTCCTCTGGAACGCTCTGCAGGACTGCCCGGCTGTTGCTGACCCATTTCGTCAGAGTGAAGCCTCCTCTCTGACAAATTTCTATAAGAGCCTTCACCATAAGGACTGCTTCTTCTTCTGAAGGCAGGCTCTTCAAACAGTCATCCACATAAAAGTTTTGTTTGACCGTTTCCATCACATCGGCTGAGAAGAGAGTCCCATTGTCCTCAGCGGTTTTCCTGAGTGCATAGCTAGCACAACTTGGGGATGAAACGGCACCAAACAAATGAACCGCCATTCGATATTCCACGATCTCTTGGCTCATGTTGCCTTCAGGCCACCACAGGAAGCGCAGGAAGTCTTTGTCCTCTTCAGCGACCTTGACCTGGTAAAACATGGCCTGTATATCTCCCATGAACGCTACTGGCTCCTGCCTGAATCTTGTAAGGACTCCTAGCAGCGAACTAGTGAGGTTGGGGCCTTGCAAAAGTTGGCCGTTCAGCGAATTTCCCTTAAATTCAGCACCGCAGTCAAACACCACCCGCAACGTGCCCTTTTTTGAATGATGTACGCCATGATGGGGAACATACCAGACCTTCCCATTTCCACGATCTAGCTGCCTCTTGGGCACTTCCTCTGCATAGCCTTTGCTGATGACATCGGTGAAGAACTTGGTGTACTCTTTGTGAAATACTTCATCCTTTCTGAACCTCCTTTTTAATCCCATTAGTCTTTGCTTGACCATACAGAGGTTATTAGGAAGGGTGAGCTGGTCTTTCCTGAAGGGCATTTTCAGGCTGTAGTGCCCATCCTGAAGCCGTGCAGACTTGTTCATAATTTCCAAAAACCGGATGTCTTCCCTTGACATCCCCTTTTCCTCTGAACTCCTTTCATTGAAATCATGATTGTATTGGTTGTTCAGCATCTCCTCCAATTTACATACAGAGATCCTATTAACACCAGCCACAGGAAGACCTGTCTTCGGACTACTGTCATCCGCTTCTCGGATGGGACCATTGACGACCCAACCAAGTACAGTCCTCACGGCATATGGACCATTTCCCCGGCTGTTGACTACCTCCCAGGGTTCCAGTACCTTGGGGGCATTGGTACCAATCAACAAATCAACATTCGCATTTATGCGGGGTATCTGTACATTCGAGAGGTATGACCATTTGTCCAGCTCTTTCTGTGTGACAATGTTGTTAGTGGTCACAGGCATTTTTCTTTGGGTGAGAACATCAGGAAGACTGTAAAAGATGTTATTATCCAGACCAGACACTTCTAAACCCCTCAAAACATTAGTTGACACCACCCTTTCCTGTCCCATAGTACTTAACAGGAGGTTTGTTTTTATACCTGTTACATTCAACTCGTGCATGAGGTGCTCGGAGCAAAACGTGGCTGAACTGCCAGGATCGAGAAAGGCATATGTTAGCAACGTTTTGTCTCCCTTTGTGGATTTAACCTGGACCGGTAAAATGGACAGAGTGCAATTATCCTTTCCGGCCCCTGTATGACCACACATACCTGCCGAGTCTGGAGTGACATGCGTTTCATTGGACCTTTCATTGTCCGTGCTGGTCCTTGCCCTATTGATATGGAGCACACTGGGATGGTTTCGCCCACAAACTTTGCAAATTAAACATCTGTCACAATTCCTGTTTACGTGTCCTACCCCCAGACAGCCAAAACAAATCCCCTTCTCCTGCAGGAAGAGAATTTTATCCTGATGGCTCTTTCCGTTCAGCCGCGGACACTCGTCCAAAGTGTGACTCCGCGAGCAACACACACACACATGGTGCGACGTTTCCTCCATGACTTCATGCCCCTGTGGAACAGAGTACACATCCCTGAAGTTCTGGTTAGAGTCAACCGGTGTAGCTGTAGTAGCAAAACTGTTGCCTTTAGCTCTGCTGAACATGGGCGGAGTCTTGAAGGCGGTATTGTTCTTTCGTCCAGCTGACCCAACTGGTATGTCCTGTATGTCTCCAAAGAGTGGGTCAGACGCAATCTTCACCTCGCGTTCCACGAATTTAACGAGGTCCTTAAACGCGGCTCTTCGGTTGTAGTTCTCCAACACCTCATGCGCCGCCGTTCTCCATTTCTCTCTGAGCTTAAATGGCAGCTTTGTCATTATCATTCTCATGTTGGTAGGCATATCAAGCTCCTGGACGTACTGAATCTCCTCCATCATATTGCAACAGCTTCGTAAAAACAGAGAAAATGATTGTAGCGCCCTAACATCCTCAGATTTCACAGACGGCCAAGCCAGAGCTTTCTCAATGTAAGTTGCCGCAATCTTATATTGATTTCCAAAATGTTCCTTTAAGAGATCTTTAGCCAAGAGATAACCTCTGTCAGGAGCCAGGTGTTGACAGCTCCTCACCAGTTCTCTTGGCTGACCTCTTGTGTATTGCTCCAAAAAATATAAGCAATCTGCTTGCTCTGCCTTCGCTTCAATGCCATGCTCAAATGCCTTAATGAAATTCCTGTATTGTAGAGGGTCTCCATCAAATACGGGTATCTCTCTGGTTGGTAAGGACATGGAGCGTTGCTGTTGAATGAGTTTAGCTGTCATTTCGTTCTGTCTGTGCATTATAGTGGTTAGATCTCCCTGTGTTAGTGATACTGGCATGACGAAGCTTGTGTATGGTATATTGTCCGATGCAGGCTGTGTTACATTTGCTGGTGTAAAGATAGTTTGTCGTTGTGTGGTTCCATACGGTTGAGGGTTGAAATGATCCTGTGGGTTTATTTGTGTATACTGCAGACTGGTTCCAATGGGAAGTGGTTGTCTTACTGTGTTTGGCCTCGACCCCCCTGCCACTGAGGCCTTAACCGGTGCTGGAAAGATGGTTTGTGACAATGGCATGGGATTGGAGGATTTGGCTGCTGAACTTCTGGGCTGATACGACGCTGCTGATGGATTGAGCGTGAGATTGGTCGTTTGTCCAGTATTGCCCCCTTTCAAAGCTGAACTGGTTCCACGTGATGGTACCCGTGATTGGCTTCCACATTCTGACGCAGCCTTTAACACTGCTAATTTAGCAGTAGATGCAGCCAATTCTCCGTCCAGCTCCAGCTGCTCCCTTCTTCTCCTCCGCTGTTCCTCCTGTGCCTTCAGCTGCGCTTTGAGTTGTTCCTCCTGAGCCTTCAGCTGCGCTTTGAGTTGTTCCTCCTGAGCCTTCAGCTGCGCTTTGAGCTGTTCCTCCTGTTCCTTCTGCTGTTCCTCCTCCTTCTCCACAGCATGCCTCTCCTGTAAGGTGGCTGCACGAGCCAGTAGCACCGCTTGCTCTGCCTCCGCCATAACACGGGCGGAGGAGGATGTGCTTTTACCACTCCTTGTACTTCGTGTAGAGGATGCTTTACCAATCTTTGAACCACCAAAACTCTGTTTTGTTTCCACATTTGATATACTGTCTTCTGGGTTAACATTATCAACCACACCATTGTTGTTGTTACCTTCATCAATAACACCACAATCATTAGTATTGGTCGAGATCCATTGTTCCACCTCAGAAATGAAACCCTCTTCACGTATCATGTTGGCTTCAAACCAGGTGTTTTGTCTGTCAAGCACGTCAACAGGCATAGGCATGACCGCAATGACGGCCTCATGCAAAACTTTAAATTCAGCCCACATTTGAATTAACAAAATTAAATTATTTTGTACCTTGGTCAGGTCATTATTTCCCATAAGGTCATGCATATTTTTTCTCACATTTTGAACTTTGTTTAATTTATCTTTCCTTCTTTTTTCCAGGCTATCCAGCTTAGCAGCCAGTACTTTATAAGTTGGTTGACTAACCCTTTTACTTCTAACCGATGCTTCACTCATTTCATTTCCCTCCTCACACTCAGTCCCGGCCGCAGCAGCGGCAGCAGGCAAGCCCGCTCCAGTTTCACTGTCCGTCATGTCCTCTCTATTTTTAATTAGTCGATAATACGCGCGCGCAGGTCCAAACAATGTTATGAAAGTCACGCGTGAAGGCAGTCATATAGCAACCAATGCACTGGAATTACACTCAACGTTGTGTGCACACAATAATGAATGGCCATTCAGGTGGTAGCGCTACAATACCTCATAAGGAAAAAATGAAAGAAGGAAATCCAGTTGTTCGGCGTCCTGCCCGGCTGGCCCAGTCCGGTCCCGTCAGCTCGGCTTCCCGTCCGTGCGCCCTCGGTACGCCAACACCGCGCTTGGCGCGCCGCCCGACTGGCCCGGTCCGCAGACGAGTCGGTGCCTCCAGGCACCGGCTTGTAAACAGCGTCCTGCTGCTCCTCCGTGGCTCCAAACGCACAGGAATGCGCATCAATCGCACTAAAACGGTGCGTAAACGTCTCCACTGTCCAGTGCCCACATCCACAGAAGCCTAGTTTTTGACTAATGTAAGGTCGAGTTGACTCCTAAAAATCAAAACAAACCTACGCCGTTGAGGGGTGGCTGCTATCGGATTTAGCGTGTAGCTGACGCGTCTCCTAACGCAGCTGGTGATGTGAGTAATTCACAGCTCATACAGGAATACGTGTTGGTATGGTGTTTATTTTCACCTTCGTCCGTGTAACGATAAACAATCATGCACTTGTGTAGAACACATAACTTGCACAAATAAATAATAATAACGGATCTAAGGCTACAAAACCATCTGCACAAATGATGACGGTCAAAAACTGTTTGCTTCCAGCATTCGATAGCAAAACCAACGCACCTGAGTGTGATTACTGCCAGACCTGTAATTGTAGGCCGGCCACCTTCCCCCAGACTCCACCCACCACCACAGAGGCATCAAAAAAGGGCATTACACCAACTTCGCACATATTTGGCTCTTACACCCACTTTAACCCTGAATAAAGTAATAAAACCACTAGTAAACCAGTAGGCGGCGCCTGGCCTGCTGTTCAGTGAGTGGCCTTTTTTTGCAGGCCAGGCCAGGCCAGGCCACCGGGCATTTGCCCGACGTGCCCGATTATGCAGTCCGCCCCTGCTACCTGCTCACTAATTGCAAGTCAATGTGGATTGGCGCATCAGCTAAATACTAAATGTGTATAGCCTATGTAACAATGGGGCAGTGGTGGCTTAATGGTTAGAGAAGCGAGCTTGTGACCGGAAGGTCGTCGGCTCAATCCCCGGGACCGGCAGGATAAATCTAGGTGGGTAAAGTGAAAAGGCAGCGCTTGCCCCTCCCTCATTACCACCACCGAGGTGCCCTCGAGCAAGGCCCTTAACCCCAACTGCTCCAGTGGAGCTGCTCAGTGGCCAGCAGATCAGACTGTGGTTGTACTGGGCAGCTTTCAGGTATGAATGTGTGTGTGAATGTGAACAGGGCGCTCCTGAAAAAGAGCATTGCTCTCAGTGAGACTCCCCCTGTATAAATAAAGGTAAAATTGAGTTAACCAGTTAACCAGAACGTTTGACTTGCACAGAGTGCCCCCTAGTGGCTGTGAGGTGTCAAGAACAGAGGTTTAAGGCATTTTAGCACACACACAGTGTCCCTTTTTAACATTGCCTCAGATGAAAGCATCTCATTCGTCATGAGACAGAATGGGCCTGCTCAGCTGTGCTTTTTGCCTTTTCTAGCAGCAGCTGCTCAGGATTTGGGATTGCTATTGCTATTGTCATAAAGGATACACCCACATATTGACAGAAGACCTTAGTAGTAACTTTAACTAGCCATACTGCAAAGCAATGACACTTTTGCTTCTTTAGGTTTGAAATGATTATGATACTGTTTAGAGCTGCAACAATATAGTTGATTAATCGATTTGTTGATCGACAGAAAATCAATTATTAAGACAAGTATTTTTAGAATCAATCGTTTAGACTACCCTTTAAGAAAAAAGAAAAAATATATCTCGTTCCAGGTTATCCCCCCCCCCCCTCCCCCAACAATGTATTTAATTTTCAATTAGCCAGCTTGTGGAGACTTGCGAAAGTAAATCCGATTTTTATGATACAATTTTTTTTGTCATGCTTTTACTTTGAAGGCAAAAAAAATCACTAAACCGGAAGTGAAATTCCTGCTGGAGAAAAAATCCTGCTAACTTGACACAAACAAATTGGCGGCGCTTATTATACGTCATCAAAAAGGGCCGTGTTGTACAACTCTTGAAGCCGTCCCACACGATAACATCTCACACGATACTGTTTTGTTCCAGGAATAAAGCTATTAACGTTACGTGGATTTCACTGATTTTACTCACAGACAGACGAGGAGTTTGCTGCTACCAGTTAACGTACTAGAACCTCAAGATTCAACATTTTACCGACCGTCACATCAAGACAAGAGTCGATTGCAATTTCATGATTGTCAGGTTGAGCTGAGTGCTGTATTTATTTTACAAGTACACTAGCAAAATTGCTTAGTTGAACATTAGCTGCCCTAACGTTAGCTTTGCCAGCTTTACAATGTGCCAGGTGGATGAAGAAGACTACCATGGTCAGCTAGAGCGTCCAGAAGTGCTCAGGTAACGTAGGCGACACATGGCATGCCAGGGGAACTCAGCCTTTCCACAAGGTTGGACTCGCTTGAAACTTGAAGAATGACTTGGGTGCTTGAAGTTCAACTCAGTTTATTCACTATTCATTTCACTCTATTAAAAAATAAGAAATACATTTTAAAGTTATGTTGGTGTTTTGTTATTCTGTTATTCGTTTGTTTTTCATCACAAGCCACATCACACTGTGTCGTAACATAAAGCGGGTTTTCATGATGGCTGCTGTTCTTCCCTTTTCTCAGTGTTTCCAAGAAATGTGTCAAATGTAAAGAGGACACGGCAGCTCTGGTCATCAGGGCAGGAGATGCCTTCTGCAGGTAACACATGGACCATGTTGGTATTTACTGTATGCCTATGTTGTCATTGGTCGCTATGGGCCTTTTTCACCAGCAGCCAGTTTGTGTCTAAAAGGCAGGAAGTAAAACAGGTGCAAGCAAACATTAATGAGGATTTCCAACTTCCAATCCAAATCCATTTAAGTGTTCCATTGCCGGGGCCGTCGTTAACGTTTTGCTTGCACTTGTGTTACTTCCTGCCTTTTAGACACAAAATGGCTGAGGTGAAAAAAGCCAATAGACCCTTCTAGACACAGGACCTGAAAAACGAAGCATTCGAATACTGATTTGGAAATCGATTACCAATGGCATCGATTGAAGCTTCGAAGCATTTGGGTCAGCCCTACTTGGGAGCAAATAAAAATGAATACTTCACGCTGGAGGAACAAACCATAATCTTAAGGAAATATGAAGAATTCAGAGATGTAGCCTATTACCAAAGACAACACTGCTGCACATAATAATCACAGAAAGGAGGGCTGGCAAAACAATTGCAGATTGTCTAAATGCGTACGTTATTCAGCTTGCTTGATTTCACCACCGAAGTTCAGCCATCTCCGTTGCGGCACACGGTGCGCTTTGGAGACGTATGCTCTTTGACGCGGGTGATTCCCATGAAATGAATGTGTTGCTTATACAGTATTCTGTTGCGTGTATGACACAAATCCGGGCAGTAGCTCCGTTAGTACACAGGCAACTTTATGAATCGTCCTGCAGATAGTATTTTTGCAGAGGTTTTCAGCATCCCCGACATATAAAAGTCCCCGTAGCGTAAAAGCACAGGGTGATGCAGACCATAATGTGGCACAGTTAGGGCATGGCTACGGAGGGTCACATTTGCAAAGTACGGCTGCAGCATATCACAGATATCTTAATCCCTCACTGGAGAAGCCATACCTCTCGTATAAATAGTCTTCTGTAGGATTAAATGGGTCTTTGGCGGTCACGAAAGACTCTTTCTCTCCTGAGAGCCCCCCTCACTATCCGTGCACCTTCAAGGGGTTGGCCATTTCCAAACTGCCGATTTTCCAGGAAGCTCATTGGTTCGTGGGTGGTGCCTTTTAAGGTTTAATCTTATCCTTGCAACTGAACCTGCTCCAGACCAGGTTAGCTGTGAAGCATAAGTTACCATGGAAATCTATCTCGGTAAGAAGTGAACTAGCGTTGTAGCACGGCAAACCCAGGGTTAAACCTGAAGTTAGCTCGCTAAGCAACTAATTTTGCTTCGTGGTATAGACCTCTGGCCTCTAGCAAGTTATAAGTGAATTCCATGCAAACTCTTCTCTGAATTTGTTTTTGTTTTCACTGTATGTTACTGACTAACTTTTCCTCTGTGTCTCTGATATTAGTGGCTGCTTCAAAGAATACTTTATTCACAAGTTCAGGGCCATGCTGGGCAAAAATAGGATCATTTTTCCTGGAGAGAAGGTAAGGTGTGTATAATGTAGTTGTTGTGCATCTCTGTGTGTGTGTGTGTGTGTGTGTGTGTGTGTGTGTGTGTGTGTGTGTGTGTGGTACAGCATCTACCCCATTTTCCAGAACTGTGATTGGTTCTTCTGTGTTGTAGGTGCTGCTGGCTGTATCTGGAGGTCCTTCCTCCTGCTCCATGCTCAATCAAGTCCAAGAGGTTGACCCGTCTATCTACTCTCTCTCTCTCCATCTGTCTTTCAAATGATATATTCATCATCATATCTTCTCTCACAAGAGGGTAGAGGTGTTGGCGTTAAAGGAATATGCCATGTTTTTGGTACACTTCCTTGTTAAGTGATGAGAACATAGGAATCAAAATCATCCATGTGTGGTAGATTGTTGGCTCTGGTGCTTCATGCTAACACTATGTTGAGTGATACTAGGTCACTAGCATTATATTCGTAGTAAGTAAGAAGACTGATGTCATGAAAATGTGATATAACAAAAAACATGGCAGAGAATAGCCTATACAGTGCGGGGGTCAATAAGATGAAAAATAAGAGATTTTCTGTAGCCCTTTGCAATGACAATATTATATGTGGCTCCAGTTGGTAACCAGAATCCAAAACCTCTGTTTGAAAAATGTCCTGCTCAAAATTGCCGTTCGCATCCATCTTCAATTTTCCCGTAGCAAGTAGCGCCAGCTCAAATTGGGAAAGTGGGTACATCATGGAAGATGAACAAAACGTGAATGGCAGATTGAAGTCCCTGTTTTTCCAAAATGAACATTATGACCGTCACCGAACACAAACTGTAACCTTGAATGAACATGTATGACCTTGATTGAACATGTATGACCTTGATTGAACATGTATGACCTTGTACAGTGTTCTTTTTGACTTCTCTGTCTTTTATTCATATTCACACAAATGGAAACTAAAGCTTTTCTATCTCCCAGGGTTTGAGTCAAAGTGCTCACAAGAAGTTGAGGTTCATACCTGGGATTGTCTACATCGATGGTAAATAGATGTTACGCATAAAAGGTTATCAAACTTTGACTGAACGTTACCACCTTTTTTGTAGGTCATTTCGTTATTTTGCAAATAGATATGCCCCTAACAAATTTCTGTGTGTCTTCCCAGAGGGTGGTGCTGTAGGTCAGTGTGTGGAGGAGAGACGAAGGGTAGTCGCTGAACTGCAGTCTGTGTTTAAAGCCACTGGCTTCCCGTACCACATGACATCTCTGGAACAGGTCTGTTTGGACATCGGAGAGATGCACACACCTCCAGCACACCCTGTTGCAGCAATGACAAATGAAATTCATAGGCTAATTAGAACGTAAATTATTTTACACGTCAATACACTTTTTTTACAGTTGCATTCATTGAAATAGTTCCCATGATGTAGAAATGAGTCACAGCTCAAAACGTACACCCGTCCCTTATCTATGTGGAAGGTCTCTGTAAAATAGCCCATGGCATGCATGGTACACATTGATTTGATAAAATAGTAAAAACACTACTCCTTCATCTGCTTAACCGCTCCCGTCTAACAGAATCAGGTTATAGGATGTTGGCTACTGGTTCTGATTACTCCTGGTTAGGGCTGGGTATCGCCACTGACTTCCCGATACGATTCCGATACACAAGGTCCCAAGTCGATACGATTTCCGATACGATATCGATATTGATATTTTAGTTACAATACCAGTTTTGCTTTGATAATGGAAGAGATTCTCAAAGAACTAATGCTGTAAATTATACAAGGAACCCTCTAACCTGGTGCATTATTAAAAAATATTAATATTTACATTAAGAATTGACCATAAAGCAAGCAGTTACATCATGTAATTATTTTTGATTTAAACATGACCAACATAGTCATTCAACATCTTATCTTTCTTTACAGTCTTCTGTCTCTTTCTTTACAGTCTTCTGTGAGAAGCCAAACAAATTTAGATTTCCACTATACAACAGAATCATTGAACAGCAGCAGGTTGTAAACAGTCTTTCATAAAGTATAAATGCTTTGTAAATAAAATAAAATAAAATAAAATACAGCTCATGAACATTTCCAGTTCACAAACATTATAGTGCAAACAGATTTGAGGTCTGTACATCTGGCTCATGGTGCATGCACAATGCACATGTAGCCTACAGTATTTATGTTTTTGTTTCAACTACAATTTACAAACATAAATAAACGTCAACTTGAAACTATGTTTTAACTACCACACACAGCCTATAATATTATAGCCTATGTTTTTATTTATTTATTATTATAATTTTTTTTGTAAAATGCATTTTAAAAGATCGATACTGGGATTTATGATACGTTGGAACGTATGTTCCTTCACATGAATATCGATTCAATATCGATATATCTATTTTTTTTTAACCCAGCCCTATTCCTGGTGTGATGTGTGCTTCCAAAATAGTTTTTGATGGATTTTTTTTTAATCCAAGTCTAAACGTGTCCTCCAATCTCCCCGTCAGGTCCTTCAGCTTCCTAGTTCAGTCCTGGTGGCGTCCTCCTCAGGCCCGGAGCGTCCAGCCGACGCCTACAAAGCCGCCGTCGATCACTTCATTCAGACCAGCCAGCGGCACTGTGTCAGCCCGGAGGAGCAGCCCCACCTGTCAGAGCTCAGCATCCAGGACTCACACACACAAGCACTGCAGCAACTGTTTGGCTCCGTGAAGACACTGACGGCCAAAGAGGACCTACTGCACACTTTAAGGTGGGACACGTGTACACACACTCATGCCTTGAAGTACCTAATGTACACATCAGGCAATATTAAATGCAATTGATTGAGCTTTTATTTAAATTTTTAATCCAAATAATTGTTATTATTTTATTATTATTAATATTATTATATATTATTATTATTGTTATTATTAATCCAAATAATAATGCAAATAATTGCCAATTGCCAAGTTTCCATAGACATTACCTTGCCATTTAAATAAAGAGGCCAAAAGACTTCCATACTTTATGACTGCTGATATTTTTAGTTTGATATATTTTCTGTACTTTTGATGAATTGATACAATCATCTGTCATTTGTCAGCGTTGGACCTTCTCAGATTTACCAGTATGAATGAATGCATTTTTCACATAGAATTCACTCTGAGAAATTTAGCACAACACACACACACACACACAATAACTTCTGTGTGTTTTGCTTGTAGACGGCATCTGCTGGTCCATACAGCTCGTACTGAAGGCTACAGTAAACTGATGCTAGGAGACAACTGTACCAGACTGGCTGTCAAACTACTTGCTAATATATCACTGGGCAGAGGAGCACAGCTTCCTGTAGACACGGTAAGTGTGTGTGTGTGTGTGTGTGTGTCTGTCTGTCTGTCTGTGTGTGTGTGTGTCTGAGTGTGTGTGTGTCTGAGTGTGTGTGTGTGTGTGTGTGTGTGTGTGTGTGTGTGTGTGTGTGTGTGTGTGTGTGCCCGCATGGTGAGAGAAGAATGAGACATGAATTTATAGAGGGCTTTTACCAATGACTGTAAATTAAATGGGCAATGTGTCTCTACTTCCTACTGCTATGCAAAAGTGAAGCCAAACGATCTCATTTCAGCAAGCTGCCATCTTGCTTGTTTGACGTCATTTGCAACCGGAGTCTGCACAGTCAGGCTGAGCCCCTCAGCCGTGCCGCAGTCTGACGGAGGTTTGAGGGTGGCTGTCACAGCTGTCAATCATGACTTTTTATATTGTCAAATAACTATTTCGAAACAACCTTCTGAAAAATGTGCGCTTTAACATACATAAACGTGATAAGAACGACCTAAAATGACAGAAACCATCTTTGGGGGGGAAATCTTCTATGTGTACTTTCATGGTTTAGTTTGGCTCAGTTTTTTTCCGCTAACATGGAGGGAGCAGTATATGACCTATACTGACATATACCAGCCACAAGGGGGCGATCAAGATGTTTTGGCTTCACTTTTTGGGAGCTGACATGACAGTCAATGGCTTTCACGTGGACTTAATACAACCTATGTCTAAGACCCCCACCCCCATGTCTGCACATCTGCTTAACTACCAGACTTACTATTGTCTCTGTTCGTGTATGTCTTGTATAGGTTTGTTTTGTGTACCGGTATGTTTTGTAAGCCTGTTTTGTCTGTGTCTTTGACTCACTTGTACTGTTAATTGTTTGCACACACACACATATATATATAGATAGATATATAGATATATCTATAGGTATTTCTCTCTAGCCTGGTTCTTTATTATACTCCAATGGACAGCATGTCTATACAGAGCATCTCTGCTTTAAACCGTGTGTGTGTGTGTGTGTGTGTGTGTGTGCGTGTGTGTGCGTGTGCGTGTGCGTGCATGGATGTCTGCAGGGTTTCTCAGACCCCAGGTATGGTGACATCATAACAGTGAGGCCAATGAGGGACTACTCTGCTAAAGAAATCTCTTTCTACAACCACATGTACAAAGTTCCATCTGTCTTCATACCCAGCTTGGATACTAAGGTAAGATGTCAGCCAATTGGAACTAATAATAGGCCAAGCAATTACCTAGGAATGTTGAAAAAGATCTTATGGTGATATTATTGGTTGGATATTATATATATATATATATATATATATATATATATATATATATATATATATATATATATATATATATATATATGCTGTATATATGTATATATATATATGTATATGCTGTATATATATATATATATATATGGGTTAACCCTAAACCTTATAAATAATATCCAACCAATAATATCATCATAAGATCTTTTTTCCCCCTGTGAGAGCTAAATTGACCTGGCATTTATGAATAAACTAGGGTCACCATCAACTCACAGACATACTGAGGGAGGGTCACCATCAACTCACAGACATACTGAGGGAGGGTCACCATCAAATCACACACATACTGAGGGAGGGTCACCATCAACTCACACACATACTGAGGGAGGGTCACCATCAACTCACACACATACTGAGAAAGGGTCACCATCAACTCACACACATACTGAGAGAGGGTCACCATCAACTCACAGACATACTGAGGGAGGGTCACCATCAACTCACACACATACTGAGAGAGGGTCACCATCAACTCACAGACATACTGAGGGAGGGTCACCATCAACTCACACACATACTGAGAGAGGGTCACCATCAACTCACACACATACTGAGGGAGGGTCACCATCAACTCACACACATACTGAGAGAGGGTCACCATCAACTCACACACATACTGAGGGAGGGTCACCATCAACTCACACACATACTGAGGGAGGGTCACCATCAACTCACACACATACTGAGAGAGGGTCACCATCAACTCACACACATACTGAGGGAGGGTCACCATCAACTCACACACATACTGAGGGAGGGTCACCATCAACTCACACACATACTGAGGGAGGGTCACCATCAACTCACACACATACTGAGGGAGGGTCACCATCAACTCACAGACATACTGAGGGAGTCTCTCTGTCTATCCCACAGACGATAGACAAGGTCAGTATCCAGCGTCTTACAGAGAGCTTTGTCACTAAACTCCAGGCTGACTTTCCCTCGACTGTCAGCACCATCTACAGGTTAGTATGGGAAATACACACACACAAAACACGTTCACATGCGTGTACACTTGCTTTTTCAAATGATCAGTACAAAGTGTTTAAATGATCAGTACAAAGTGTTTAAATGATCAGTACAAACTAAGTGTTTAAATGATCAGTACAAAGTGTGGTTGAGGCCGATTTTCTACCAAATGAAAAGCAGTAGTAGTGTCGGCACACTCTAAGCCCACGTTCACACCATACGCCGGGGCAGCGCTCAACCTACGTTGAAGCCACAAGTTTAATTTCGGGCCTTGCTCAAGCCGCGCAGAAGCGATCGTTCAGCTCTGCTCTCACACACACACACAAACGCACACACACACACACACACACACACACACACACACACACACACACAGACAGACAGAGCCAGAGAGAGGAGGAAAGGAGGAGAGGATGACTTACTTTTAACAAATGGTTTCACACAAACAAGTGGGGTCTTCACAGTCCATGTGGAAGACGCGTGTTGAGACGCGTGTTAGTTGAAACACGGGGGGGATCGATCTCTCAAAACACGGAGCAATTGAAAGTATGGACCGGGTCCGGACTCCGGAGAAAGCCTAAGCGAGAAATGCCGTTACCCACTGCCTGCCTGCAGACTGCAGCATTCATTTGTGTTGGATCGCGTTCACCTCGCCATGTATCCCAAGCATATGTCTCTGTAGTCTGCACGGGGCGTGGTCAGAGGAGAAGTCTGCACGGGGCGTGGTCAGAGGAGGAGTCTGCACGGGGTGTGGTCAGAGGAGGAGTCTGCACGGGGGCGTGGTCAGAGGAGGAGTCTGCACGGGGTGTGGTCAGAGGAGGAGTCTGCACGGGGGCGTGGTCAGAGGAGTAGTCTGCACGGGGGCGTGGTCAGAGGAGGAGTCTGCACGGGGGCGTGGTCAGAGGAGTAGTCTGCACGGGGGCGTGGTCAGAGGAGGAGTCTGCACGGGGCGTGGTCAGAGGAGGAGTCTGCACGGGGCGTGGTCAGAGGAGGAGTCTGCACGGGGCGTGGTCAGAGGAGAAGTCTGCACGGGGCGTGGTCAGAGGAGGAGTCTGCACGGGGCGTGGTCAGAGGAGTAGTCTGCACGGGGGCGTGGTCAGAGGAGGAGTCTGCACGGGGCGTGGTCCGAGGAGGAGTCTGCACGGGGCGTGGTCCGAGGAGGAGTCTGCACGGGGCGTGGTCAGAGGAGGAGTCTGCACGGGGCGTGGTCAGAGGAGGAGTCTGCACGGGGCGTGGTCCGAGGAGGAGTCTGCATGGGGGCGTGGTCAGAGGAGGAGTCTGCACGGGGCGTGGTCAGAGGAGAAGTCTGCACGGGGGCGTGGTCAGAGGAGGAGTCTGCATGGGGCGTGGTCAGAGGAGGAGTCTGCACGGGGCGTGGTCAGAGGAGGAGTCTGCACGGGGGCGTGGTCAGAGGAGGAGTCTGCACGGGGCGTGGTCAGAGGAGGAGTCTGCACGGGGCGTGGTCAGAGGAGGAGTCTGCACGGGGCGTGGTCAGAGGAGGAGTCTGCACGGGGGCGTGGTCAGAGGAGGAGTCTGCACGGGGGCGTGGTCAGAGGAGAAGTCTGCACGGGGGCGTGGTCAGAGGAGGAGTCTGCACGGGGGCGTGGTCAGAGGAGTAGTCTGCACGGGGGCGTGGTCAGAGGAGTAGTCTGCACGGGGGCGTGGTCAGAGGAGTAGTCTGCACGGGGGCGTGGTCAGAGGAGTAGTCTGCACGGGGCGTGGTCCGAGGAGGAGTCTGCACGGGGGCGTGGTCAGAGGAGAAATGTTTTGTTTTCTGCCTGGCACTCAAAGAGCAGCATCGCACAATTCACATCGTACTTTGTCGCCTTTCTGGACGAAATAGTCCCACAACGGGCTGTTTTAAACCTGCTTCCACATGTTCCTTTCTGTTTCTCTCGTCCCACTCACTCGTCTGCTCAAAGCAGAGAGGAGCAGAGGGGCTGTGTGGAGTACATGCTGCATGGAGCTCTGTGTCACCTGACTCCGTGTCACCTGACTCTGTGTCACCTGACTGTGTGTGTTTGATCCATTGAGTTATGGTTTGATCAGACAAGTAGGTGTGAGTGAAAATCCACATCAACCATATATTTGTTGCCAAATCAAGCTTCATGAACCCTTGTGCCGTGTTAACACATTCACTGCCAGCCGTTTTTTTTTTACTGTAGGTAGCTTCTGCCAGAGGGTTTTTTTGAGGATTCTGGCTCATCTTTCAAGACCCGAGGATTCTTTTCTGCTAAGATTTTGTGAACACACAATATCTCAAAAGAACTAATAGAATGTGTGCTTTCTCTGTCTAAAAGAGTTAGTTTGTAGAGTTAGTAGTTATGTAAGCATTAGCAGTTGAATACAGCATGGTTTCAGCGTCAGAAAAATTATTCTGAGATAAACGGCTTTTTGTGAAATTCGATAGAACAGTCACTTTAACCATTCATTTTTGGCATCAGTAAGACGTCAGACATCTAAACAATAGTTTTGAACAGTAATTTCCTCCATAACAGCAGGAAACCCCCCTCTGCTTCCAACTCCTCCCTCCGTGTGTGTCTTCTTGGCTGCAGCGGCCGTGTCACAAGCTCGTTGCTGCTGCTGCTCTAACCTCGCGTCACCAGGCTCATTGCTTTGCTGCTGCTGTGCCTGTCTGCGCGGCCGCTCTTTGAGGAAGTCTGGATGGACTCGCTCGTTACTTGGAGTTTTGGTTGAGAGCTTTGATGAAGCTTTTGCGATTCTGGTCATATTTATGCTGCGTGTTTCAAAGTGTGTTCCACCCGTAATCTATTATGCAAATTTGCAATCCCGCACCGCCAGCAATCAGCGCGAAAACGAAAGCGTTTTCGCCATCCATTTTACTGTATGAGAACGGCTTCCTCGCGCTTTTCCCTCCAGTTTTGGCTCGCCTCTTTCTACTGTGGAGAGACATGTCGCCACTCAGTGGGTCGGTAAAATAGATTATACACATTCAATACCTCCAATTCTGGTATAGGAGACGTAAAAGGGTTAGATCAACGTCCCACCGTCAAAAAAAAAAAAACGATTTTTTTGACGTCTCAACTCGTCATTGGCAGTGAACGTGTTAATATACTTCATATAATATATATGTGCCGTGTTAATATACTTCATATAATATATATGTGCCGTGTTAATATACTTCATATAATATATATGTGCCGTGTTAATATACTTCATATAATATATACAGTATGTGCCGTGTTAATATACTTCATATAATATATATGTGCCGTGTTAATATACTTCATATAATATATATGTGCCGTACGCCGAGCGAGGCGCTGAGGAAAAGAGAGTGCTTCTTGTGTGACCGGTTAAGCGTGAGCTCAGCTTCAGCGTGTCTTTGGCGTATGTATGGTGTGAACAGAGGCTAAGGTGATTTCAAACATTGAGAAGAACTCAATGTGTGATCTAGGACCAGTGAGAAGCTCCAGACAGCATGTCGCCCTCAGAGCTCCTCTGCTGCTGACAGCTGTGACAAGTGTCTCCTCTGTTTGTGTGCCTTGGATACTCATGTTGGTGAGTATCGTCTGGTGAAGCGAAGGTTTACGCATTGACCAAGCTCAAGGCAATGTGACTATATGGTGGCGTATAGCTCAAGTAGGAATATCCCTGAGACAAGATTCAAATTCTTCTTGCTGGGACCGAGCCAACTAGGTTGATTCAGAAATCAAATGGAACAGAAATAAAGCATGTGAATTGGACTAAAACTGTTGTTCCAATGTTAGCTCAATGCGTGTACCTTCGTATCAATCATTTTACTCCTTCAAATACAATAAATTAAAGTTACTTTGTATATCTATTGTGTGTGTGTGTGTGTGTGTGTGTGTGTGTGTGTGTGTGTGTGTGTGTGTGTGTGACCTGTCTATTTTGTCCCTTACATACCCGTAGTACTTGTACCCGCAAACAATATTAGCTCCAGATATTTTTCTCCCTTCCTCCCTATAGTAGAAAAGGCCTCAGCTTTCCAGGCCACGCTGATCTCAGAGCAGCTCTCGCTAAGAGGAGCTCCAGGAGCAGCCAGCACTCGGGTACCGACACTGATCCCAGGTATGCACACAGTTTTAACCTCCACTCATGTCTGTTATCTAGTCTCTCCATGGAACAAGCAGTGATGATGAGTAGAAAGCTGCTCATCTTTATCCCAATGATCAGGGAACACAATTGTTTAGAAATATGAGTGAAATTTGAATTTCATATAAGGAACAAAATTAAGCACACTTTGCTGATATAGATTTGTTTTTGCAATGGCATGAAAATAAACTTTTCAAAGAGAAATTTTCATGACAAAGTTTGCTTTTTGCCATGTTCACTTGTTGTCCAAAGTCCAGGCGGGGGGCCAATTTTAAACGGCCTGCAGCTTGTCTCTCCAAATATACGATCTATCTTCTGTGACCCTCAGCAGTCTGCACAGTATCTTCTGTGGCCCTCTGCAGTCTGCACAGTATCGATGACAGCACTGTCATACAGTTTGTAGACAAGCACCAAGTAGGAACAACACAGGCAGAACTAATGTTTTCAGAAGGCAAACAAAGTCCTTAGAGTACAATTGTATTGTATGTGATTTCTTTTGGTAACCCATATGATGCGAGAACCAGCTGGCCCCCCGGTACTTTTACATGATCTAATCTGGCCCCCATTCAAAAACGTTTGGACACCCCTGTAATTGCCCCAAATTGGGGCAATTACAGTAACAGAACAAAACGTTGAACAGACTGAGCAGTTTGACCCTAGGTTAGATTTGATAAAGGTCAAAGTTCAAAGTCACTGTGGCCGCATGTCTGACGATTCCATCAAGGAAAGGGGGCAGGGCTAGGTAAAAGGGGCCATAGATAGGGATAGGAAGGTCGTAGAGAGTCGGGGTTCCAGGGGTGGTTGGGGGGGGGTGTGGGTGGTTTTGCGGTCGGGGTAGGACCATTCTCCATGTTGAAAACGATTAGCTGTGCAGTGTTTCCCACAGGATTTTGAGTATTTGTGGTGGGGGACCGCAGACCCCCTAGGGGGGTGCGGGGGGGGCCCCCACAAGATTTTTTTAAACATTTTAAAGTAAAATGCATGGATTTGGTGTACTTTGAGAAAGCTTAAGAGCAAAATTAAAAGGCTAGATCTATGAAGAACATGTCACCATTACTGTGCTTTGGGTTTACAATGACAAAATAAATTTCTCCCTATAGGTCAGGGATACTCAACTTGCTTTGCCACTTTCGTGAAATGATAGAAGGCGAGGGGCCAGTTAATAAACAAACAATATACATTTTTCTGTAGCGGATTGTCGGTTTTTGGGGTGTCAGCCGGAGTTTAGGCTGACAGTGTTGTGCACACCGGATAGTTAGTTAGATTAAGTTAGTTAGGTTAAGTACATACATAAGTGCCTGGGTAGCAAGCAGATGGCGGTATTTGACAATTTAGCAGCTAAATCATAGATTATTGAAAGATATTCCATATTCCAGACTGAAACGCTATAACAGAAGTATTGGCCAGAATGACATGAACATTTATTGGACACTTATTCAGCGGATATCTTGCATGTTGCGTTCAGGTGCACTGTAAAAAAAATAAAAAATAAAAAAAATTGGTCAACATCTTTTTGTAGCGGTCCAAATCCTTTTGTGGCGGCCCGCCACAAATTCCTTTATGTATGGGAAACACTGCTGTGTTGTTGAGGTACTCCCAAACATTGCCTAAAGTGCCATAAGGCTGAATGGCCATATTGACCACTGTGCTTGTAGGTATTTGTGCTTATATGAGTCTGGACAGACATGGATGTAGACTGCTGGTTTGTTTGGCAGAGGCATACAACCGTGAGGCGGTATTTCTAGTTTTCGTTCTTTCTTTTTACACACATGGTCAATAATATTTTCATAATACCTAGATTGGGTTGCCATCTCCAAACATTTTTCCATACCACCACCAGAGCAAATGCTAACTAAAGAGGAGAATTGTATTCTGTCCTAGTTATAAAGCAGCTTGGAGCCTCATGAAATTTCAATCCCTAATAAGAGTTGTTCCCTCTGTGGTCCGTAGTAGTTCCAGGGGTCGCAGGTTCGACTGCTGCCCCGGGACAGTGCTGTTCCTCTGTGGCAGGTGAAGGCTGTGGGGCATCAGGAGGTGGAGGAGGTTGCTGTTCTGTCAAGTAAGTCTTCTATAACTTCTTTTGTATACAATAATAAGGCAGTGGCTTTCTCAATCCTGGTCCTCAGGGAGGGACTGATTTACACCTGCGATGCCAGATGAATGCACTTAACCACCTGGTCGGATAGAATATATATATATAGTCGGATTGAATATTTCATTTAAAGTCTTGCAATGGTCTCAAAGTAAATATTGAGATTTTGCATTTGTGACAGAAACTCAGCGGTATCCGTGTGTACTTCTCCATATTGATAAAAGGCCTTCCTCAGCATATCAGGATGAGAAGGGCTCATCAGTGTTCATGGTTCAGGACCCACCAAGCGCCAAATAGAGCGAAAAGTGGCTTTGACAGCTGACTATGATGATGGTCATTTTGTGCTATAGGACACTAAAGGTCAAGCAGAGTGCAAGTATGATGCTGAAATGATCTTTATCAATGATAATTTATCTTAGCTTCATGTTGAATAAAATTAATAAATAGTGATTCTCTTCATAGAGCCTATTTTTGTGGTGTGCACTGAGTCACCTGTATTATTGTCATATTACAGGCCTCCAGAGACCAAGGAGCTAAAGACACTGTTGTGTTACAGCTGTCAGCTGACCATCAAAGACATGGTGGGTGAAAACACACACACACACACACACACACACACACACACACACACACACACACACACACACACACACACACACACACACACACACACACACACACACACACACACACACAGACAGCCTGTTTGTTGGTGTTCAAAAAAACAAATGAAATGAAATGAAGACATACACAATTTTGACATTTTGCTACTCCTGTCCTGCTGTATTTTCTCCTCTTATTCGGTTCTATTCTGTGTGTGTGTGTGTGTGTGTGTGTGTGTGTGTGTGTGTGTGTGTGTGTGTGTGTGTGTGTGTGTGTGTGTGTGTGTGTGTGTGTGTGTGTGTGTGTGTGTGTGTGTTGCCATATCACTGTTCTTTATGCATCCGTTTCCTTCCCAGTCCTCAGTGGAGGTTCTCCCTCAGTACATCTTGTCAGAGGCCCAGAGGAGGAACAGGAGGTGAGTCAGAGTTTTGATTGGTTTCAAAATTCTGAGCTGCATTCAACAAATCATCTGTGGAGAACTTTTGTTTACTAGGCAAAATGACACAAGCGATGCCACAGTTTTGACCTGATTTCAGCGATGGGCGGGGGGGGGGGGGGGGGTGGCTAGGTCTTTCCTGCGTGCGGAACGTCTTCTGGCACACAGGAAGTTATGTGTTTTATGTACAATTTGTTCGGAATGAACAGAACAAGAGCAGGGTAGTTCCATGTAGCATGTAGCATGAGCTGAACAGACAAAGAAAAGAGATTAACACAGGTCTACAGAAACTGAATAAACTGAAAATTCAAGGAAAAGGTTGTCACAGTACCACCCACACTGTTTGATTGACAGGTGATCTCTGAGAAGTGCAGTGCAGAAACCGCAATGAGTGCTGAGCGATAATATATATATATATATATATCTATATATCTATTAGTGATGCGCGGGCCGCAATTATAACCGCGCTGACCGCGGATATCCTGCCCCTTGGGCTGGCCAGATCATAGTTGCTTTGGTCCACACCTTTTTGTGCGTTCCTGGCCAGATCATAAAAATAAACATTCTGATTAATAGCGGATGGGTTGCGGGCGGTTGAAACGATGTATCATTAACGAGGAAAAATAATATTAGTTACGTTCTCTAGTCTATGAACGTATTTTAAGCTACATTTTTCGTCAGGCACATTCTTAGTCGCCTATTGTAGATCCCCCAAAGGACCCACGGCCGTAAACCAAACAATTCAGCCATGTGCTCCCCACTTTTGGGGAGAAGAGAAGACGCGTTCGTATCTTCCCATACAATGAGGCAATCAAGTAAACTAAACTTAAAGCTATAGCGTTAGCCGAGTAAGCTACATGAGGGCAAGTGGTGGACTGGACATAATACAGCATGGAAGTTTATTTGGAGTCTTGAACTGCAGCGATCGCACCAATGGCAGCAGAAACCGTAAGTTCGCTCCTTTTATAGCGTTTATAGTTTCGGGTGCATGGTGGGCGTGGATCTATAAATAGTATGAAATCATTTGTGCGGATTTATGGCGGGCGGACGGTTCATGCATACACGCGGATTAGGATGGCATAAAAGCTCATCCGCGCATCTCTAATATCTATATATATACTGTATATGTATATATATATATATATATATATATATATATATATATATATATATATATATATATATATATATATATATATATATATATATCTTGCAGATTAATAATAGAGTTCTGCTCCTCTTCACTTTGTTCTATTCTGTTCTGTAGGTCTCAGATGCGAGAGGAGATCAGCGAGTTTCTGCTGGATGAAGACTGCAAAGAGGAAGAGAGGGAATAGGCAAAGCTCTGCTAGCCTGGTACCATACTGCGTTCTGCGTGTGGGCCAAACAGGGACTGGTACCATACTGCATTCTGCGTGTGGGCCAAACAGGGACTGGTACCATACTGCGTTCTGCGTGTGGGCCAAACAGGGACTGCGCCGTAGTTGACAGCATAACGGGCCGTCAAATAGTTGATGACGTGAATACAGGCCCCCCGCTGGCAAAACAATAATGGCGTCTCCTGAAGCAACGAGCGGTAACGTTAGCGTTACTAGAGTACATTACAACACAGCCATACGTGCAGTTATTACAGAAATATATAACTCAATAACAAGTCAACAGGAATAAGAGTATTCGCCAGCAGAGTTTCTCGGCGGAAAAGACGTTTTCGCCGTTCTTTCAAGTGGATCTGGCGACGATTGGCTGAAGGAGTTGTCTGTCAAGGCAAGTACTCCCACCCGCTGAAATCACTGGATGGGCTGGAGGCCAAACAGATGGACAGAATGAAAGCGAATGCGAGGGGTATGGTTTACCAGCAGCCTAAAGCTCTACATGACTGATGGGTATGGTTTACCAGCAGGCTAAAGCTCTACATGACTGATGGGTATGGTTTACCAGCAGGCTAAAGCTCTACATGAGTCATGGGTATGGTTTACCAGCAGGCTAAAGCTCTACATGAGTCATGGGTATGGTTTACCAGCAGGCTAAAGCTCTACATGAGTCATGGGTATGGTTTACCAGCAGGCTAAAGCTCTACATGACTGATGGGTATGGTTTACCAGCAGGCTAAAGCTCTACATGAGTCATGGGTATGGTTTACCAGCAGGCTAAAGCTCTACATGAGTCATGGGGATGGTTTACCAGCAGGCTAAAGCTCTACATGAGTCATGGGTATGGTTTACCAGGCTACCTATCAAACATGCCTGCATGCACATTCCAATGTGCCCCACGTTATCTTGTTTGCAGTAAGAAAGTGCTTTCAGACAGACATCACACAATCTATTTTTACATACCGCTTTTGTCAAATGTTTGTCCAACTTGTTCAGACATCTAATCTGGTTCATTTTGATTTCAGGGGTTGGGGGTTGGGTGACATCCCATTTGGGTCTAAATCTTGGTCTCTGCTAACATGCTGCTGCAGCATAGCCTACTGTATATATATATGTTATATAACAGCTGTTAAATGCTGTGGCATTTCTATATGAATATTTTTAACAAGACCAAAGGTCACAATCTCAGATGTATATTTTCTAACTTGCTCTTTTTGTTGCTTGGCTTGTTACTAAGTTTCATGTACATTTTGTCCTTCATATTGCCCTTAGTTAGACTTATCTGGTTGAATAAAAAATAGAGGTTTAGGTTTAGTTGTATTAAGTTTATTTGTCAGGGACCATGTGTAGAAGATACCATTGATCTCAGAGAGAAAATATGCTTTGCACCAGATTATAGCAAATTGCTCATTTCCATCTGCGGTCCCAGGGCACAAACAAAACAATACAATAAATAATAAATTACAAGGTACATAACAGATATAACACATCTTCATTATACATATCACCACAAATCATACACACATTACCACAATTGATATGCACTGCACAGTGTATAATACCACATTATGCAGCTCTGAAAAAGGAATTGGTAATAAAGCAAACTAATGTATGTTGGTTATTTATAATCCATTTCTTGACTTCACGTGAGAAAGTGTTACAATCTGTACAGGCGTTCATGTCAGTGGAGAGTTTGTTCCAATCCTTTATGGCTTTAAATGAAAAGCAGGATGGAGCAAAGGCAGAGCCTCTTTTTGGAACTCTACACTCCCCCCTTGAGGTTGACCTTGTAGTTCTGCTGCTGATCTCAGAGCAGAGTTGGACAAAGGTCTTTAGGGGTGGGGGAGCAGCATTATGTATCATCTTGAATACCATACGGATATTGGAGTACATGATTGTATTTTCAAAATGTTACATTTTATATCAGGAGGTTATACGGCCGTGGTGATATTGTCGTGGTTTCTTGTCGAATATTTTCAGGGCTTGTTTATGAAGAGACTCAAGCGGCTTTAGGGTTGTCTTATTTTTGCCTGAGACCAACATGATAGACAATAGGAGAAATGAGAAAAAAATCATTGCGTTTAAAAAGATCTTGGATGCCACAGTAGTGAGCGAGTTTCTGATTTCTCTGAAATTGGATAGATTATATTTCAGTGTTTGGCTCATCTCATCTTTTTTTATATTAATCCCCTTGGCTAATTGATTGAAGTGACAGTAAATTTGAGTACAGTGCTGCTGCCAACAATGTGCTTCTGAATGGCTGCAAGAAAGGTTACCGTTTTAGAGCTGTGGAACTATTTTAAGCCTCCAGTGATTCAGTTCTACTTTCAAAATATAATTTGTAAAGTACATTTACATTGTATTCCTGTAGATTTCTGTCTATTATTTATTATAGCTAATATATTATACTAAAGATATGGTAATATAGACGAGACGAGACTAATGGGAATATAACAATGATAATCTATCTATCAATAATATCTATACAAATAATTGTATTTATAAACAATTGAGTTCCATTTGACTAGAAATATATAACTGATAAACACAAATACAAGTCGGAGTAGATGATGCAAAAGTATGAAAATATTCTTGCTTGCTATGGTACTCTAGGAACCAATAATCCCTTAAAATAAACGTACATGTTAATTCATTTACATTAGGCTAACACTAACATTACTTTTTTAAATATGTTTTAATGGATATACCGGTAACGAATTAATGTTTAACTAAGGACATTCAGGGATAGAATTAAGATTTTTCGTTTCGTTGTGCATAGCGACATCTAGTGGGCAAAATGAACGTTAACCGAAGAGCAGCGTGGTGGCTCTCACTTCCTCGTCCCGTAGTTTCTGTTTGACAGGACCGACGACGAGACGGTGTTTGGTCGGTGTGAAGTCATGAAGGACGGTACCGGAGCGGGAACACCGCCGCTCACATCCCGCCAAGAGCTTTATGACGAGTATGTGGGTCATTACAGGCAGATGGGGAGTGCGGACTATGGGAAGCCCGATGCCCCGCTGGGGGTGAAGGCAACGCGCCTCCTCAGGCTGGGGGAAGCGGAGCAGAGCCCGGAGACAGTGTTCACAACTTTCCCCTTCTCCCAGGCGGTGTTGGACAGGCCGGGGTCAGGGCGCCAGGCGGCCACAGACTGGAGACTCCACCTGACCGCTCTCATCAAAGCCACCGAGCTGCTGGAGACGCTCTGCGTCAACCTGTTCCTCACACCCTGGAAGAATGAGATCAAGACCCTGAAGGTGAGGCCAACTTGGTGGAGGCTGGAGGGAGCAGGAGCAGGCTTCTTTGGTAGAACACTTATTTGGTCCACACAGTGTGTGTGTAAACCTTCAACAACTGTTTAGATATTCAACAGCATAAAGTAAGGTGACAATTGACAATTCATGAACATACCTAGCGTACATATTACATAGTGTATATACAGCGTACATATGACACTAGGTGCAGTGCAGCAGGTGTGGCCTTTGGAACGGGAAGTGTTGAACGTCAACTATTAACTAATAAACTGTTGAAATGTTACGAATACTCTGTAGAGTCTGGAGGCGGACTAACCAAATAAAGTAACAATTCTTTCTTTAGCTATCTCTCCATTCCACATGTCTGTGTGTGTGTGTGTCTGCGTCTGTGTCTGTCTGTCTGTCTGTCTGTCTGTCTGTCTGTCTGTCTGTCTGTCTGTCTCTCTCTCTCGCATGAAATAGGCCACACCTGCTAGTCAAAGTAAAAAATAAAATAAAATCTTTTGTCTTTCTCGCCGGGAAACATTTTGTGAGAATATTGAAGAAACAAATGGGACAAAAATATAACAGTGACATTAACAAAGTTGAGTGAGTTCATATTAAATGTACTCTACCTCCAGATCCTGATGTTTTAGCTCTATCACTATTCCATTTCCACTCCCAAACCATAGTTGAAGGTACCAAAAATGCATATTTATTCAAATACCAGTGACATTGATTTCTCCATCTCTCTTTGTGTCTCTGTCAGACGTTTACAGGTCCATTTGTTTACCATCTCCTGCCGGTTTTAACCACTTCCACCATCCAGTCAGTCCTGGCCTCTATTGGCTACCTGCCCCATACAGACCCTCAACACAGGTAGGACCTGCCCCATACAGACACTCAACACAGGTAGGACCTGCCCCATACAGACCCTCAACACAGGTAGGACCTGCCCCATACAGACACTCAACACAGGTAGGACCTGCCCCATACAGACCCTCAACACAGGTAGGACCTGCCCCATACAGACCCTCAACACAGGTAGGACCTGCCCCATACAGACCCTCAATACAGGTAGGACCTGCCCCATACAGACACTCAACACAGGTAGGACCTGCCCCACTCAACACAGGTAGGGAACAAGTAGTCTTGACGCCAGACTCATGAGAGTTCTTACGCTGATACACTACGTTACTGCATGCTGCAGAGCTCTCTCTGGGTCTGGGCTTCCCCCCAGCCGGCTGGTAATGGGAGGGAACCGTTCACTTGGCCAGTCATATGCCAGGGATGGATACAGTCCTGCCCAATCAGCAACGACTTTGCGATCAGACAACACGGGAGGCGCAGCCCATTTTTCGAACCACTCTCTCATTGGTGCTACGACCTGTCACTCATTCAATTTCACCCCCCTAGACGTGCCCACCAAACCCCAGCAGTGGCTGTGAAGTGGTACGGACTCATTTATGTAGTATGCGGAGCGCAGCGATTCAACGTCATATTTGAGTCTGGGGAGAGACTAGGGAACAAGTGACATCAAATGCAAATCAGTCTGGAAACTCTCACTCTTCAATTTCGATTTCCAGGGAACGTTGTCAACGGGCACAGACCAAAATGCCTCTAGACGCAATTGGATAGAACCAATCAGATTTAATCTGGGTTGTTGACGAACAGCACTCCTCTGTCAGTCGTCGTATCACCCCACCCCATATGAGATAAATGGTTGTGATTGGCCCGACCATTTTCAGGTCGGGTGGAAATGTGCCTGAACAGGAGGGGGACCAGACGCATCTGCCAGAGCAAATAAAACATCAGCTGGCAGATCCCAAGGTTCCCAAGCTCGGAAACAAGGAGACTAATCGTCCATTCTCACAGGAACGGCATTTCCAGGGTTCCATAACACACTTCAACTTTCTGCACTTTTGACTTTCTACACACAATGTACAGGAACTGAAACCTCTCTGTCATGTGAGCATGGTGGCTATCGCTGCTCATGCTAACTAGCTACCCAGTTCTTATAGTGATTCCAGACAAACGCATCACTTCCTGTGTTCCAGAGTATTTTTTTTCCCAGGAAAGAGCTACCAGACAGAATGGTTTTGTTTCAAACAGCAAATGTAACTGGTAGTTGAATCACGGTTATGTTTTATAAGTGATGGAGAGTGGCAAAACGTATTTATATAATATATACATTCATATAATTTCTATGAAAATGTCACAGTTTCATCTAACTTGTTCTGTTCTAGGATCAGCCAATACAGACTCAGTGAGGATGCTAGCCCAGACAAAGCCATGATGGTGGGCTTTGAGCTGCTGCTGGCCAGGGTGGAATGTCGGCACCTGCTGGAGCTCCTGGATGATCAACCAGGACCACAGGTAATCCAAGGGATCAACAGCCTAGAACAGTCTTTCTCAGATCAACGTTCCTGGATGGTCGGAGCCATTTTTACATGTACCGTTCAATGATATGAAGAGTTCCTGGTAAGCGTTGGGCTAGCTTCCGTATAAACGGACTTATGGCAGAGTTGAGAGGTTTTGGAGTGAGGAAGCAACAGCGGAAAACTGGTGTCTCGGTCACTTTTCTATCAGTGCGGAGCTGCTCAAGGATTTTTGGACCATTTGGGTTTAATTGCTCTACAGGTATGTTCCTGTTTGTAAGTCTGTCATCTTTTTTTTTTCCGTGCCTGTATGGACGTCCGACCAAGCCGGAGGCAACACGGGGGCACGAACCTGCAACCCTTGTGTTGGTAGGCAGGGAATCTACCGCTACACTACCCGGACGCCCATGTCTGTCATCACATTTTATTAGTCTTGTAACATTACAAAAGGCTAATTCACTGACACTGTGTGTTTATGTTTATGTTTATTTTTATTTGCACATTTTTAACATCAGAAACAGGCAAAACGAAAAAACAATGTGCAGGTAGAGACATGAAACCCTAACTGGGCTGATGCTTGGTCTCTACCTGGTCTCTACCTTAGAAACCAAAAATACATGTAAGAATCTGTACAAAGTAGCAATATAACCGCAACAAGAGAGAGGAAACAAAACAACTGTAGAAAAAGAAAAAAGAACAAAAAAGAAACCCTAAGAGCAATCGAAATTAAAATGGCGATGTGAGGTGTAATTGTGATTTATGTGGCAGTGTGACTCATCAGAGAGAGTTTAAGCTTGGATTTAAATGAGTTAAGTTGAAACCATTTCGCAACTGTTTGTCCTCGTTTGCTTCTGATATTAGAAGCCAGTGTGAACCCTTTACGGCCATAATTGACCTTATTCACACTGCTGACATTTTTAACACAAACTACAGCCCAGCTCTGTCCTACAAGCATGGGTGAAAGTAGGCCAGTCCGGTATTAAGTAAAAATAAAATCGGTCTTATTTTAACTGGCTTCCATGCAACTGTTGTAATCTTGCACTGCAGGAGTGGATGGAGATTCTCCAGAGGAGGGTGGGGCATCAAACGGAAGACCCTGCCACAAGAACGACAGCAGGGCAAGAGGAGGAGGAGAGGAGAGAGGACGGGGAGCTGTCCAGACGTCTGGCTGAGCACAGCGAGAAGGAGGACGAGTTGGGAGCAAAGCAGTGCGATCAGAGCTCACAGGTCTGTACAGCACTGTGTCATTTCTGACTTCCTAGTAGGAAAACTGTAATGGAACGACCCCTCAAGTCGGAATTCCAAGTAGGAACATCGGACAAGATTTCTCAACCCCCGAGGTTTCTGAGATAAATTTACCACATCAACATGGTGGCATACACTGTGTAGAGCATTACTTTTAAAAACATTTAGAATGTTCTAAATAACCTGAAGTTTGATTTTCAGCACAGCATGAAGTTATATCTATCAAAACACATATTCAATCATTAAACTAAATTTGACATGTAAAGTTGCACGTACAGTTGCTAATGTTCTCTGCTAACTGGCTTGTTAATGTTGCCCCTATGCTAACTAGCTAGCTGCTAAACATAACTGACATAACATTAGTTTAGTTAGCAGTAATTCAATATTATCATTTACAGTACCATCTTTCATGATGGATGATGATCATGATGAAATAAAGTGTGTGTGTGTGTGTGTGTGTGTGTGTGTGTGTGTGTGTGTGTGTGTGTGTGTGAAAGTTTTATCTTATCATTATTGGTCACTAGCGCAATAGTGAAAAACTCATCCTCAAGAGAAAACTGAAAAACCTTAACAGATTTTTTTAATGCTATTATTGTCAATTTGATTCAATACATAAACAATTCAATACAGTGCTGGTGTTTTGATATCGAGCAGAGGAAGCAATCACAGAGCATATATATATATATATATATTTATATTGTGATCCCATCTGAGGAGCTTCAGTGAAAAATGATCTTTGTACAGAAACTATGGCGGTTCTTTTCTATTTGTCCAGGTACCTCTGTCCTTGGAGGCCAGGCCTGCAGTCAAACCCCAGCCCAAGCCTCGGCGTGGCCACATCCTCACCGAGGACAAATCCATCTTGGAAATGCAGACAAACTACCCTGACCTGGCCATCAGGGGGCGTCCTCTGCTGCAGGATAAAACACAAAGAGCAAGTAACAGCAGAAACGGTATCTCTGCTCATAGTGTCAGCACCAACAATGATGCTACCGACAGCAAAGCTAGTAGTCGAGCTAACAGTGTTGGTAGTGAAACGGATCGCAGCAAAGCCGCTAACATATTTAGCGGTGAAGGTAGGAGCAGCTGTGCTGTCGCTGTGTGCAGTGACGGTCAAAAGACGAGCGTCACTACGACCAGAGGGGGCAGTGCTCACAGCAGTAGCAGTGAGGCAGGCAGAGCTGTTGACGGTCCCAGTGGCCCTCAGGCGTTCTCCATGCACATCACCCTGAGAGCTGGAGCCGGCCCGGACCGGACCCCAAAGCCTGGAGAGCCTCAACCCACAGCGGAGCCTCCTGCCCGGACAAACCGCCAGGCTGCAGCAGGTAAAACCAAGACTCTCCCTCAAGCAGTTGGACACGCTTTTCATGTAATACCTATCGAACAAAAAAATAAACGCAACACTTGTGTTTTTGCTCCGATTTTTCACGAGTTTAAATAAAAATATCTAAGACTTTTTCTATGCACACAAAAGGATTATTTCGTTCACAGATTTGTTTAAATCCGTGTTAATGTGCTATATCAAGATACTGATCAAATCAATAGCATGCTTATTGTGCAGGTGTGCGTTGGGCTGCTCACAATAATGCTGCCTTCAAATGGCATGGCGTTTACCTTGAAGAGTCCATATGAACGGGTTCAAGCAGAACTATCCATTTTTGCCTTGAAATTCCAATGGGTGGGATGTTTTTCTTTCGAGTAGAGATGCTTTGTGTGTTGTTTTCTTGTGTTGGCATAAAGGGTCTTTGTGCAAAAGCTTTGGTTGCTGCACCGCAATCTAAATGTGACACCATGTTCACTGTCACAGGCCTGCAACACATGGAGCCCCGCTCTCTGAGCTGCATGGAAGAAGAGCAGCAGCAGCTCAAAGAGCTCGCAGAGAGGATGGGCCAGCGCCATGTGCAGGAAGAGGAGAGAACAAGATGTGCGGAGAGCAACGTTAAAGAGAAGAGGAGGGCAAGGTTCCTACACATTTTCCATTTCAAAATTCCATACTTTTCCAGACACATTTCCAGACTTCTCGATAAATCTTTCCAGACATCTGAGTACAAATATCTAGATGTTTATTATGTAAATAAATGGTTTAACATGTATGTTACATTCTGACTATTATGTTACCAAATAATTGCCAGAAGAGTTCACGGTCTTAAAGGGATACACACACAAATGTAGCTAGACTGTAGCTCATAGAAATCAATTAACACCAAACCTAGATAAGTTCATTACTTGTTGTGTTGCGTCGGTCCCTCGTTGGGTTGGGCCAAAAACTTTGTGACTCTGGGTGCAGAGGACGCTGTGACAAGACTACTGTCCTTGCATATGACTTTCAATTGCCACCTCCCCCATGTTGGAGATGTCGAACAATTTTACACAACATTTGCATGTAGTTTTCTTTCCCATTTGGAATCCTTAGCCAACCAGGCTTCATATTTGGGATTGTCAAGCCAGCCCATGACTCATAAATGTTCAGACAACCTTAATAATTGGTTATTTGTGATTGTATATTTTAGAAAACAGAATAGGGGCTGGAAACATATTTTTCCATACTTTTTGTGTGTAAATATCCAGACTTTGAAATGTCTAAACATCTAATTCCATACTTTTCCATGCTGCTTAGGAACTCTGGAAGGAGAAAAGAGGTGGAGCTAAAGGAGGAGGAGGAGCAGAAGCAGCCCATACTGTGTCACCCGTCACCGCTGGCCGACTGCAACATAGCGGACTGTCAGAGCTGTGCGGGGGGAGCCGACAGCTGTGCGGGGGGAGCCGGCACGGAGAGACGGGACGGAGAGAGGGCAGGCAGAGGAGGAGAAGATGAGCACATGGCACAGAGCTATGTTATGGTGGAGAGCCACAAGAAATAACACACAGGATGCAGTTTGCAAGCTTTTCAATACACTGTGGTCATAAATCAAGGGATAAATGAAGGTGAACCAAATTAACTGGATTATGAGAGGCGAACTTTTGGCACGTTTTAAGAACCAAGAACATGGCCATTCTACGATCTATGACAATTAGGCATATTGGGAAAATTACAGTGTTCTTAGTTGCATTGTTTTTGCATTGAGAGATTATTTTTTTTCAGTTGTCAAGATTGTTTATTTTATTTTCTTTTTTCTTTTTTTTTCGATGTCAATGGAGGAATTTAACTGATGGCCGTGAAAACCTTTAATTTTATTTCTTATGGTGACAAGAGCAACTCACTGGGAAACATCGCATTTTTAACAACTCATTCATCCATTCATTCTCCGTTAGCCTATCTGCCTCTAGTGGTTGTTGGGAGGCATTGCACTTTCTACTACAGGCACTGACTCACCCAAGATCATTCATTCATCTTATAAATCAGTGTTGAAAAATATGCTGGTGAATTCAGTCAGTCATGATTGTGTAACTGATAGGTTTATCTAAAAAAAAATCTCCCCAATTGTACTTGGCCAATCGTTCCCCCTGCTGCCCCAGTCGCTGCTCCACCCTCTGCCGATCTGGGGAGAGCCAAGACTAGCACCATGCTTCCTCCGACACATGCGCAGTTCCAGCCACTTCTTTTCACCTGACGGGGAGATTCACCCGCAGGACATAGCACGTGGGAGGATCACGCTAATCCCACCAATTCCCTTCCACCCCGCCCCGAACGACCAGAGGAGGCACTAGTGCAGTGACCAGGACACATACCCCTAATCCGGCTTCCCACACGCAGACACCAGCCAATCGTGCCTGTATGGATGCCCAACCAAGCCGGAGGTGACACGGGGGTGCGAACCTGCGACCCTCATGTTTGTAGGTAGGGAATCTACCGCTACACTAGCTGAACGTCCGGTGTATCTGTATTTTGACCAAAGATGAAGTTGACTAGCCTGGACTGGAAAATGATTGTCAGTAACACCATAAATCCCTTTAAAGTGATCACTCATGAATGTATTGATCTTGTAGTGCAGGGTCATGTAGAATTATATCATCAATATTTGCCTTGAATCTGTCTCAGGTAATATGTTACTACGGTATGTTTTCTCTGTGCAAAGTCTTTCTGTGCGTACAATAATAATATAATGCCTTACAATGTGAATTCTACATGTCAGTAATGCTGCTTTCACTCGTTTGACTCCTAGGCCCGGGGAATTAAATGAATTGGTTGAATGTATAAAAAAGAGGCATTCGTCTGAGAAAATCTCCCCCGAAACAGAGTCCTGTTATTCCCATATTAGACAGTTCAATTGCAAACTGTTTGTAAGTGTTAACTTTCTCCACAAGCCAGAATCGTAAACCCGCGGGACTTGACGAGACTTGGTGACCGAGATCACGAATGAGGTAATTTGATCCCTGGGAGACTCCAGGGAACAGCCCGGGGGGAAATATCAGTCTGGTGGTTGTTGAGGGATGAGATTAGGACGATATGTGGCGAAAACGGTAATAAAACTGGCTATTTAGATGCAGGAAAGACAGGCTGCCACTTGGCCCCCACGGAGCTCTATTTTACGACTGGATTGGAGAGTATTGATCTCAAAACAACGCGTAGGATGGCCAGACACACTGCGGAGATCACTGGGTGAGTCGTCAGATAATAATTAATGTGAGGAGAGGGGTCCAGGTAAAAAAAACTGAAATTCTCCTTTAAGGTTGAGATAATTGTATTATCATTATATGGTCCAAATATTTCAGTAAAGCACTTGAAACATCTCCAACACTTGAAATATTCTTGCTTGGCTGCTATCATTCTACCTGAAATGATGGTAAAATGCATTATTTTTAGCAAAATAACATGTCAAATTTTTCGGGCGGCCTTCGGCCGGGCATCTGCACCCCTTCCTATCTAGGATGCATCCCTAGTCATCTTGTTCTGGAACCGACCCTGCAAGAACATAGGGTCTGCACCAACATCACAACCAGTCAAGAACATAGGGTCTGCACCAAAATCACAACCAGTCAAGAACATAGGGTCTGCACCAACATCACAACCAGTCAAGAACATAGGGTCTGCACCAAAATCACAACCAGTCAAGAACATAGGGTCTGCACCAACATCACAACCAGTCAAGAACATAGGGTCTGCACCAAAATCACAACCAGTCAAGAACATAGGGTCTGCACCAACATCACAACCAGTCAAGAACATAGGGTATGCACCAAAATCACAACCAGTCAAGGACATAGTCTCTGCAGTCTGCACCAAAATCACATCCAATCAAGAACATAGTCTGCCTGGAAATGTTATGGAGTTTTATACGACTTGAAAAGTGCTTGGTTTTCACAATAATCTTGTCTTTCAAATGAAAGTTTGAAAATAATTACACACTAAAGAAGGCTAGAACAGCTAAATAAAGTCCCCTGGTGATCCGTTACTCTGGAAATTAGCAAGCATTAAATAATCATGATCAAAACATACAATCAAAGTTAATCTGAACAACTGGTCAAATAAACAGTGACAATATACATTGATTGCTGTGCTGTGGGTGTAAAGGAATATTGTAAACAATTTTTCGTGATCGCATTTACATGAACAATTAGATGTGATGATAAAGGCTTTGACAGTCTGGAAATGTTTGGTTTTGGTTTCTTGAAAGTGCTTGAATTGTATTCTTAAAAAGCTGTATGAACCCTGCTGTCTGCCTACATCATGTTGAACACCAGACAAAACAAATCAAGGTCACATGTATGCGTTTCACAAGTTTCACAGTTAAGTTACTTTAAAAATGTAATACTGTACTACATACCTACTAGTTACTTTCATTTGAAAGTAACAAGTTACTTTACAATATTACTGTCTGTGTAGAATAGCCTAACTCGATAGTTATTACACTTTTGTGTCACTTTCACCAAAATAACCGCAGAATGATCCCGCCGTCCTGGAACCATCCAAAAAATAATAATTTCTACCATCCTGAACTCAATGTAATCCGTCCAAAATCCTACAGGGTTTCCTTTTACTTTGTTGTTGTCATTTTTATAATGGATTATGGATTTATAATTTGTATTATTTGCATAAAAACACACATTTTGAATTTGCAAAAATATGAATGGAGATCAAAAAAGAAGAAGATTGTGACGTCAGAGTGTTTATCTCGGGAAACTCAGGCTTGGTGGATGCTGCCCGAGTTTCTGACTCGGAGTTCCGTCTTGAACGACCGTTCGGAACCCCGCGGGAGGTATTAGTATGAGTTGTGCCAAACAAACGTTAATATCTCAAAAACTATAGGGCCTACATCACATCGCTCATATTTTGACATTCTGAGTGAGAGCAGAAGTAGCTCAAGAGTTTGATGTATAAATAGGCCTATATGCATGTCGTGTTAAAGTTGTGTGAACTGTTGCAGTTTTTCAAATGTAAACAGAGTCAGCTGGTTAGAGTCAGACACTCAAGCCTCCCAAAGCTCACGCTCCATAGGGTTCCCCATTGTAACTTGCCACCCAGTGACGTGGCTAGTTGACCAAAATGCGCGGCTGGCTACTGCCCATGTCTCGGAGGAAGCATGGAGCCAGTTTCGGCTCTCCCCAGATCGGCAGAGGGTGGAGCAGCAACCTGGATAAATCAATTAAAATTAGCACTAATGGGGGGTAAAAATAGCCTATGATAAAAAATAAAAATAAAACGGGGGGGGGGGGGGGGGGGGGGGTGTATTAAAAAAAAACATGCTGATTGGATGTTTCTGTCTCTCATTCAAGTTAAATAAAAGATAGCGGTATATTATCTTCTTATCTAAGTAAAATAAGTAGCCTACTTAAACAACACCATGGTATGTGTGCATGTGCCCCCCACTCCCCAAAACTCCCGAGCTTGGCTTGCTTTCTTCGGTGGGGTAACGTCTCAAACCTGGTCTCAAAGCAGCCTTCATACTCCAGTCCGGTAGGTGGCGGTAATGCACCTCTAAGATGGTTGCCAGCCGCCAATCAAATCAGAAGAAGAAGAAGAAGAAGAAGAAGAAGAAGAAGAAGAAGAAGAAGAAGAAGAAGAAGAAGAAGAAGAAGAAGAAGAAGAAGAAGAATGGGAGCACGCTGTATGTAAAAAGCAGGAAATGGATCGAGCTGACCTTCTATGTGTAGAAAAGAGGACATTTTTGGCTTTCATTGCGATGGTGGTCAACTGTGCTGTTGATGTGACGGGGAAGACGGAGAGAATCGAGTATGGGGCAGCATAAGGGACGCTGCCAGGAGGTTTTTGGACGTGGTGGATGTAACTGGGAAAGATCTAGACAATATACTGAGGGAAGCATTTGATAAAACCCAGACGAGTCAGTCTGGGTGACAGAAGAATGGACACTATTATGTTATGCGGTAATGCACAAAAGATGTTTGCCAACCGCCATAAAACATTATAAGAAGAAGAAGAAGCACGCTGTATGTTCTTGAACAAACGAACGTTAGCAGTTTAACGCAGAGGAAGAAGAAGAAGACTCATGGTTCTCAATGGTTTAGATGTGAAGCTAACGTTAGCTGTAAAGCTAGTGGAGCTTTGAAGGATAACGTTTGTCAGTAAAGTTCAGGAGGAAAAGTTCCTTTGACCGTGTAAAAACGAAAATGTCTAAAGTCCAGAAGCTGAGAGCTGTGGTGAAGCAGCGTCTAACTGCGGCTGTTGAAGATAAACTGCTGGACGCTGTGCGGTTACACAGAGAAGCCTTGCAACCAGACCTCCAGCAGCTGTTGGTAGAAGAGGATCCCGCTGAGCAGCAGGAGTGGAGCCCCAGTCTGCACCAAGAGGACCCAGAGCCCCCACACATTAAAGAGGAACAGGAGGAACTATGGACCAGTCATGAGGGAAAGCATCTTCAGGAGGACCCAGAGCCCCCACACATTAAATATGAACTCTGGATCAGTCAGGAGGGAGAGCAACTTCAGGAGGACCCAGAGACCCCACACATTAAAGAGGAACAGGAGGAACGATGGACCAGTCAGGAGGGAGAGGAGCTTCAGGAGGACCCAGAGCTCCCACACATTAAAGAGGAACAGGAGGACCCAGAGCATCCACACATTAAAGAGGAACAGGAGGAGCTCTGGATCAGTCAGGAGGCAGAGCAGCTTCAAGGGCTGGGGGAGGCTCATATCACCAAGTTCCCATTCACAGCTGTCCCTGTGAAGAGTGAATACGAGGAAGAGAAACCTCAGTCCTCACAACTTCATCAAAGCCAGTCTGAGGAGAACAGAGAGGCAGAGCCTCTAGCCAGCTGCTCCTCAACTGAACAGATGAAAACAGAAGCTGATAAAGAGGACTGTGGAGTATCAGAACCAGCCAGGAACTTATATCTTATATACTCATATCCAGCTAGTAATTCACAACCAACTAGTGATGACAAAACTTCAGACTCTTCTGAGACTGAAGACAATGATGAGACATGGATGGAAAATAGTGAATCCCAGTCAGGTTTATACTCACATAGAAACGTGAAGGCACACATGATAGTCCACACAGGAGATAAACAATTTAAGTGCTCTCTCTGTGGTAAAGGTTTTACTCGTAAAGACCACTTGAAGACACACATGATAGTCCACACAGGGGATTATCAATTTAACTGCTCAGTCTGTGGTAAAGGTTTTACTCGTCAAGACCGCTTAACGACACACATGATAGTCCACACAGGAGATAAACCATTTTCTTGCTCAGTCTGTGGTAAAGGTTTTGGTCAAAAAGGGGACTTGAACAGACACATGTCACACAGTCACACAGGGGCTTATCAATTTAACTGCTCAGTCTGTGGTAAAGGTTTTACTCGTCAAGACCGCTTGAAGACACACATGATAGTCCACACAAGAGATAAACGATTTTCTTGCTTAGTCTGTGGTAAAGCTTTTGGTCAAAAAAGCAAGTTGAAGATACACATGATAGTCCACACAGGGGCTTATCAATTTAACTGCTCAGTCTGTGGTAAAGGTTTTACTCGTCAAGACCACTTGAAGAGACACATGATAATCCACACAGGGGATAAACAATTTTCTTGCTCAGACTGTGGTAAAGCTTTTGGTCAAAAAAGCAAGTTGAAGAGACACATGATAGTCCACACAGGAGATAAACAATTTAAGTGCTCTCTCTGTGGTAACAGTTTTGGTCATAAAGGAGACTTGAAGAGACACATGATAGTCCACACAGGAGATAAACAATTTAAGTGTTCTCTCTGTGGTAACAGTTTTGGTCAGAAAGTATACTTGAAGACACACATGATAGTCCACACAGGAGATAAACAATTTAATTGCTCAGTCTGTGGTAAAGCTTTTGGTCGTAAAGGAGACTTGAAGAAACACATGATAGTCCACACAGGAGATAAAGAATTTAAGTGTTCTCTCTGTGGTAAAGGTTTTGGTCATAAAGGGGACTTGAAGAGACACATGATAGTCCAACACACGAGTTAAACAATTTAATTGCTCAGTCTGTGGTAAAGGCTTTGGTCGTGAAGGAGACTTGAAGAGACACATTTTGGGGCGGCTGTAGCTCAGGAGGTAGAGTGGGTCGTCCATGAATCGCTTTGGATAAAGGAGGTTGGTGGTTCGATTCCCACCTCCTCCAGTCTGTATGTCAAAGTGTCCTTGGGCAAGATACTGAACACCAAATTGCTGTGTATGATGAATGGGTGAATGTACCTACTGATTGTAAAGCGCTATATAAATGCAGGCCATTTACCATTTTACATGAAAAACCACACAAAAGACTAAACGTTTAGTTCAAGGTTCCATGGAAAACCTGGAAAAGTCATGGGATTTCAAAATGTTGTTTTCCAGGCCTGGAAAAGTCATGGAATTAGTAAAATCCTTGAAAGTGTAGGAATACAAGTCATGAAATGTTGTGTTTAATGAAATTGTTACAGTAATCTTCCCGTGGATAACCTTCCATGTAATGTAAAATAACTGCAAATGTATTCTCTGTAGCTGTTGACGTTAACATAGCTCACGTCTTAAGTCTAATAATTATATCTGTTTTAGTACTTCTTGTATACAGTATATGTGTATGTATATATATATTAATATCTTTATCTTTATGTAAAATTGAAATTCCTGTTTTAGTTTAACAGCTTCCATGATGCAGTGACACTAAAGACCAATATAAAGAGCAGCTGTGTCCTATTTGTCCATAGTAATCATTTCTGGTATTGATTCAGATTCACATTACATGGAAATTCTATTATCGATCATTAAAAAGTCATGGAAACCTTTTTAAAATGTATCTGTGAAAGTGTAATCCCATCCAAGACCCCCCTCCCCCCACACACACACAAAAAATTATTAAATGTAACTGTTTGTCCTGTAGACACCCTTTTAGCACTGCACATACTCAATATTATTCACAGGATTGAGAGTAAATTTGAATTGTTAAAGATATAATCCGTAATATGATGCAAATGTCATGCCCCCTTTGGGCTTGGCTTGTTTTCTTCGGTGGGGTAACGTCTCAAACATATGGTCTCAAAGTAGCCTGGGTAAACCCATCCCCCACGTGACCTGCTCTCAGTCACTATACTACGTATAGTGACTGGGAACTGAGAGAGCAGGTCACGTATGTATAGTGACTGGGAACTGAGAGAGCAGGTCACGTGGGGGCTGGGTTTACCTAGGCTAGTCTCAAAGCACCCTTCATACTCCAGTCCGGTAGGTGGCGGTAATGCACCTCTAAGATGGTTGCCAGCCGCCAATCAAATCAGAAGAAGAAGAAGAATGGGAGCACGCTATGTTCTTGAACAAACGAACGTTAGCAGTTTAACGCAGAGCAAGAAGAAGAAGACTCATGGCAAAGAGCATGGAAGGAAAGAGACGACACCAAAGAGCATGGAAGGAAAGAGACGAAACTCCGGCCATTTTTGGAAACAGAATGCGCCTCGCAGTGGTCAGCTGCGGTAGCGCGGGCCCCTATAATCAGCCTCTCTAAACAGTAACTCAACGGGAGAACACTCTAAATTTCGTGGATTCACATCTTTTCTGGGCGTACTGTAAATCTTGATTGAAGTGGTGTAGTGCAGGGATGTAAAACAACAACCATATTGTGGAAACTAAGCAAAATTTTTCGTTTTTTTCTTTTAGTTTTTTCAAGATAAATAGTAAATGCAAAGGACCCGAGGTTAAAACCACGGCAACACACTTCTGACGGAGTGGACGACAGCCGCATTAGCTATTTATCTTGAAAAAACTAAACAAAGAAAACTAAACATTTTGCTTAGTTTCCACAATATGGTTGTTGTTTTACATCCCTGCACTACACCACTTCAGTCAAGATTTGCAGTACGCCCAGAAAAGATGTGAATCCACGAAATTTAGAGTGTTCTCCCGTTGAGTTACTGTTTAGAGAGGCTGATTATAGGGGCCCGCGCTACCGCAGCTGACCACTGCGAGCCTGTGCGAGGTTCTTTTGGCGCTGTCACGCTTCCAAAAATAAAAAATGGCGGAGGCTGCTGGGCGCTGATGTTGCAATGGGGCAATATGGAGCTTTCAGTTCTTTCCATAAAAGTTCTTTGACGACACTCCGGCCATTTTTGGAAACAGAATGCGCCTCGCAGTGGTCAGCTGCGGTAGCGCGGGCCCCTATAATCAGCCTCTCTAAACAGTAACTCAACGGGAGAACACTCTAAATTTCGTGGATTCACATCTTTTCTGGGCGTACTGTAAATCTTGATTGAAGTGGTGTAGTGCAGGGATGTAAAACAACAACCATATTGTGGAAACTAAGCAAAATTTTTCGTTTTTTTCTATTAGTTTTTTCAAGATAAATAGTAAATGCAAAGGACCCGAGGTTAAAACCACGGCAACGCACTTCTGACGGAGTGGACGACAGCCGCATTAGCTATTTATCTTGGAAAAAACTAAACAAAGAAAACGAAAAATTTTGCTTAGTTTCCACAATATGGTTGTTGTTTTACATCCCTGCACTACACCACTTCAATCAAGATTTGCAGTACGCCCAGAAAAGATGTGAATCCACGAAATTTAGAGTGTTCTCCCGTTGAGTTACTGTTTAGAGAGGCTGATTATAGGGGCCCGCGCTACCGCAGCTGACCACTGCGAGCCTGTGCGAGGTTCTTTTGGCGCTGTCACGCTTCCAAAAATAAAAAATGGCGGAGGCTGCTGGGCGCTGATGTTGCAATGGGGCAATATGGAGCTGTCATTTCTTTCCATAAAAGTTCTTTGCTCATGGTTCTCAATGGTTTAGCTGTGAAGCTAACGTTAGCTGTAAAGCTAGTGGAGCTTTGAAGGATAAAGTTTGTCAGTAAAGTTCAGGAGGAAAAGTTCCTTTGACCGTGTAAAAACGAAAATGTCTAAAGTCCAGAAGCTGAGAGCTGTGGTGAAGCAGCGTCTAACTGCGGCTGTTGAAGATAAACTGCTGGACGCTGTGCGGTTACACAGAGAAGCCTTGCAACCAGACCTCCAGCAGCTGTTGGTAGAAGAGGATCCCGCTGAGCAGCAGGAGTGGAGCCCCAGTCTGCACCAGGAGGACCCAGAGCCCCCACAAATTAAAGAGGAACTCGGCATCGGTCAGGAGGACCCAGAGCCCCCAAACATGAAAGAGGAACAGGAGGAACTATGGACCAGTCATGAGGGAAAGCATCTTCAGGAGGACCCAGAGCCCCCACACATTAAAGATGAACTCTGGATCAGTCAGGAGGGAGAGCAACTTCAGGAGGACCCAGAGACCCCACACATTAAAGAGGAACAGGAGGAACTATGGACCAGTCAGGAGGGAGAGGAGCTTCAGGAGGACCCAGAGCTCCCACACATTAAAGAGGAACAGGAGGACCCAGAGCATCCACACATTAAAGAGGAACAGGAGGAGCTCTGGATCAGTCAGGAGGCAGAGCAGCTTCAAGGGCTGGAGGAGGCTCATATCACCAAGTTCCCATTCACAGCTGTCCCTGTGAAGAGTGAATACGAGGAAGAGAAACCTCAGTCCTCACAACTTCTTCAAAGCCAGTCTGAGGAGAACAGAGAGGCAGAGTCTCTAGCCAGCTGCTCCTCAACTGAACAGATGAAAACAGAAGCTGATAAAGAGGACTGTGGAGTATCAGAACCAGCCAGGAACTTATATCTTATATACTTCTATCCAGCTAGTAATTCACAACCAACTAGTGATGACAAAACTTCAGACTCTTCTGAGACTGAAGACAATGATGATAAATGGATGGTAAATAGTGAATCCCAGTCAGGTTTATACTCACAGAAAAACAGTGAAGTTCTTAGGAAGAAACACTTCAGCTGCTCAGTTTGTGGTAAAAGATTTAGTCATAAAGGAAACTTGAAGGCACACATGGTAGTCCACACAGGAGATAAACAATTTCATTGCTCAGTCTGTGGTAAAGGTTTTACTCGTAAACACCAGTTGAAGATACACATGATAGTCCACACAGGGGCTTATCAATTTAACTGCTCAGTCTGTGGTAAAGGTTTTACTCGTCAAGACCACTTGAAGACACACATGATAATCCACACAGGAGATAAACCATTTTCTTGCTCAGACTGTGGTAAAGCTTTTGGTCAAAAAAGCAAGTTGAAGAGACACATGATAGTCCACACAGGAGATAAACAATTTAAGTGCTCTCTCTGTGGTAACAGTTTTGGTCATAAAGGAGACTTGAAGAGACACATGATAGTCCACACAGGAGATAAACAATTGAAGTGCTCTCTCTGTGGTAACAGTTTTGCTCAGAAAGGATACTTGAAGACACACATGATAGTCCACACAGGAGATAAACAATTTAATTGCTCAGTCTGTGGTAAAGCTTTTGGTCGTAAAGGAGACTTGAAGAGACACATGATAGTCCAACACACGAGTTAAACAATTTAATTGCTCAGTCTGTGGTAAAGGCTTTGGTCGTGAAGGAGACTTGAAGAGACACATTTTGGGGCGGCTGTAGCTCAGGAGGTAGAGTGGGTCGTCCATGAATCGCTTTGGATAAAGGAGGTTGGTGGTTCGATTCCCGCCTCCTCCAGTCTGCATGTCAAAGTGTCCTTGGGCAAGATACTGAACACCAAATTGCTGTGTACATACTGATTGTAAAGCGCTATATAAATGCAGGCCATTTACCATTTTACATGAAAAACCACACAAAAGACTAAACGTTTAGTTCAAGGTTCCATGGAAAACCTGGAAAAGTCATGGGATTTCAAAATGTTGTTTTCCAGGCCTGGAAAAGTCCTGGAATTAGTAAAATCCTTGAAAGTGTAGGAATACAAGTCATGAAATGTTGTGTGTAATGAAATTGTTACAGTAATCTTCCTGTGGATAACCTTCCATGTAATGTAAAATAACTGCAAATTTATTCTCTGTAGCTGTTGACGTTAACGTAGCTCACGTCTAAGTCTAATAATTATGTCTATTTTAGTACTTCTTGTATACAGTATATGTGTATGTATATATATGTATATATATATATACCGGTATATATTAATATCTTTATCTGTATGTAAAATTGAAATTCCTGTTTTAGTTCAAGTTTAGGTCTTTAGTGTCATGCAGTGACACTAAAGACCAATATAAAGAGCAGCTGTCCTATTTGTCCATAGTAATCATTTCTGGTATTGATTCAGAGTCACATTACATGGAAATTCTATTATCGATCATTAAAAAGTCATGGAAACCTTTTTAAAATGTATCTGTGAAAGTGTAATCCCATCCAAGACCCCCCCCCCCCCCCCCACACACACACACACAAAAAATTATTAAATGTAACTGTTTGTCCTGTAGACACCCTTTTAGCACTGCACATACTCAATATTATTCACAGGATTGAGAGTAAATTTGAATTGTTAAAGACATAATCCGTAATATGATGCAAATGTCATGCCCCCTTTGGGGCAAATTTACATTTGAAAATGAATTATTTGCTTTGCATGAAGTCCTTGAAAAACAAAAGTACTTGAAAGTCATTTTTGTAATGTCTGTATGAACCCATCATCACCAACTAACAAAGTCATGTGCAGTTAACTAGATCCAGCAGAGGGTGCTAGTTAGTGACTGACTGTGCCATGCCCTTTCATCCAGAACAGCATTGCCTGACTACACAGTGAGCCAGAACCCCAAATTTGGGCCACCGGTACCAACTGGGACAATTCATTCTCATAATCATTTTTTGCCAGGTATAGATCTCGAGTTAGAAATAATCCTTTACCGACTACATTTTAGACTTAGTCTTAGGCTTAGAAAACGCCAAGAGAAAACTATATGATGCATCGTAGTAGGCTATAGGCTAACAATAATCAGAGTCACTCTGATATTTTTTTATTGACAAAGAGTAAGGTGAATAATTTCAGCACATATAGAATACATTTACAGATATATGAAATGAGAAGTTAAAACCAGACATTAAAGAAAAGAAAAAAATGACAAGGATACATTTAAACATACATACAAAACATGATTATGCGAGAGGTTCACGGAAAAAGGTTTCATAATGTCTCAAAAGTGTATTACTTTTTACTTATTTATTTATTTAATCAATGATAGAGATTTCAGTTCCAAGAGAAAAGGAGTGAATTTAGGAAGTGAGTTGGAGAACTTTTGCTTATGAATAAAAAAAACTTTGTATATTAAAATGATAATGAAATTAATCAGAAATTCAAGAGCCCCATCATCAGAATTTTCATAGTAACAGATAGACTAAGACTGACAACAACATAGACAACATTAGCACTCAAAGAAATGATATTCCAAATCTATCCAAAATCTTCGGGATATTCACAATCAAAAAATAAACGAGAAATTGTTTCAGTATGGCGTTTGCAGAATGTACAAGAATCATTGTCTGTAAATTTAGCAATAAGACAATTAACAGGGTATATCTTATGTAAGATTTTGAAATGTACTTCCTTAACCTTGTTTGAAACACAGTAGGCTGCTACTGTAGCTACTTATATGGTAAGCCGTTCAGTCTATGTCCTCAATTTGAGACCTCCAGAAAAAAATCCCTCTAGGAGTGGTTTGGTTCTTTTTCTGAAAAATCTGGCAAATATGCTTGTTGTTACATTTAATATCTGTCAGTTTAATTTCATCCAACATCATAAAGGCTGTAAAGTATAATTTCCATTATAACACAGGTGATTCTTGACAAGTTGAAGAGTTAAAAGTTTAATTCTCTGAAAGGAATTGAAAAACTGTAGGCCTACAGCCATCAACTGTTCATATAGGACAATATATTACCAGATTCATCAGAAAGATTAATCATAATGTGATTTTTACCTCTCTGGAACCAAAAAGAATAAAGATTTGTTCAGCTTCCAGTATAGAGGGCTTGCTCACTACTGATGGAATTTAGATAATTTAACTAGTAATCTTTGTGGTCGAAATTTACACATCAAAAGAACAGCTAAAGACCTAAAAATGTATTGAAAACATGGTGTAGGAAAAATTACCAAATTGAATCAGGGTTTTTAAGACACTTTTTTTTATCCAGGTAGAGGTATTAACAGTATAAACAAAATCCAGGACTTCAAAACGTCCTTCTGTAGACAGTAGGCCTATACATTTCTTACGTTTATGTTTAGAGTCGCTCTGATAAGTGTTAACCAGATAAGTGTCGAAAACAAAACATGACGTCACTCTACATCAACTCAGGCGCAGAGGCTGCTGGGAGAATCTTGTTGGAGAGACATTTTGGATTTAAAGGGGCTGAGCTAGCCGTCAGTCCTAGCTCTCGGTAAGTAAGTGCTCTATTTACACGAATATATCAGTGTTTGAGGCCTGTACCTGACAGTAGCAAAACCAAATAGCGATAAGGTAAACCGTGACTTCTATACTGTATCGGCGTAGCGGGTTTGCACGTTAGGAACTCGTAGCAAATAGGGAGTGGTAATGCTAAGCTCGTTAGCTGAAGCTAGCTAGCAGTCGCTCGCTGATACGGGACCGCAAAAACGGAGCAAACAGGCTTTTTCCTGCTTTTCGGAGGGGATGGTGTACTGTAAATTGTCGAGCCCCCTTCCATGGAAATGTAATAGCAGAAATTCTTATTGAGTCTCGGATGAGGTAAAAGGTTAATCTGGCTTTACGCTTAGCCAATAAATCTAAAATTAAATCACAATGAAATTGTACGTGCGAGTGTGATCTTTCTGATGCGGTTGAGCAGATCACCTGATCCGTCGTTTGGTGCTTTCAACTGAGGTAAACATGTTATTATCACCTTTGGAGGAATCCCTGTCTGTGTTTCATGCAATTGTGCTGCAGTGCAGAGTCATTCACATTCATCGCAACTTCCAAATCAAATCTGCATATTTCTGTTTTTGCTTGAATTTATTGTCATGATGATGTTCCATTTGTAGGAGGTTGTCCAGTCCAGAGAGAGTTCTGTAGTCTAGTATATAGTAATAATAGTTTCCATACTTTCCAGTCAATGAGAGAGATGTTGTCCTGCATCAATAAGTAACCATACACACAGGCAGGCCTAGTCAGTCAGCTATACGTGGGGGAAAACACCCCCTCTAGCAGTTGATTTCACTGGGGTGATGGATGGTTTTGGACAGTGTCATTGCCACTTCCCTCCGAGCTGTACCATGTCCTGCCAGCCACACCCTCTTTGTTGGCTGGTGCTCCTTTGTGTCTGCTAGGGGCTGTGAGAAGGGTTGCTGTGTGTGCAGGAAACGGAGGAAGATGAAATGATCTGGTGATGTTCAGGAAATGCATCTCTGGGGAGATGGCACAGAGCACCAGTGGGCCTGTTGATGCACTGCAGTCTGTCTTTCCTTTCTAAAAAAAATATAGTCAAGGATCAACATCAACCACACCATTTCTGGGGAAAGCTCTATGCCCGGAGTGTGTGCCATGTCCTGCACTTGCTCATTTATAAGTAATTCATTTGGTTTATTTATTTATTTGACTTCTTTTATGGCTTTTCCTAGAAGCAGCTTTCAGTTCTGGCAAATTCAGTGACCAAGGCATGATTTTAGTTTAGAGTTTTGTGTTTGGTAAGGATAAAATATTTTTACTTGAAATTAAAAGCAAGCCACAGCAAAGTCAATGAAAAAAATGGCAGCTAGCTACTCGGCTATCTCAATTCATGAACACACATTTCTGTTCTGCCCTGAAGGCAGAGAGCTGCAGTGAGCTATTGCACTTGGCAGCACCAGCTATGCCATTTCAGGGTGACTCAGTTCATCCCTCTCCTCTGGACTTGGGGATGATTATATGCTGATATATGATGATGGTAGGGTGCCATTAGGACAGAAATGAGTTTCCAGTGCTGATCGGGACTGAGTGGTGACTGAGTGAGTGACGATGGCCAAAGGCGAGATACAGTGTATGATGTAATGCGAGGGTCAAGGGCACCCTGGAGATGGACACTAATGAGGAAGGGACAGGGCTCTGGCAACTAGGAGGGGACAGGCTAAGAAGCAGAGGGAGGCTGCTGGCTTCTACTGCGAACCACACACCGCTCAGAGGGTAATGGCTTCTACTGCAAACCACACACCGCTCAGTGGCTTCTACTGCGAACCACACACTCCTCAGAGGGGAATGAATGAACCAGTGAAAGCGGACTCTGATTCCTTATAGTGTCCATCAAAAAATGTCGCTTTCTCCCCTGTCACGCCACATCACTGCTCTGTATTCGGCTTGTGGGTAAGGGTTGCGATGTTTAGTGGTTGCTCAGCATTATGGTATTATAACCTTTGAACCCCCTTTAAACCGGAGTCATCTTACTTGTCAATAAACTTCACTTCCTGATCCATCTCATAAAAAAAAGACAAATTTACACTTGGCTGTTTTAAAGTAAAACATTGCCTAGCAGGCTTTCTCATGTTATTCCTATGATCCTGGACGATCAATGTTTGAACGAAGTCGTCTGTGCTGAAGCTAAACTTTGCAGATACAGTGACAGTACCAAAGGTTATATTCCTGCGCATCAGACCTGTTGTCAACACTAAAATCCAAGCGCATTTGGATGTAAAACGTGAAACAAGTATTATACGACAAACAAACCAAGCCTCTTCTAATGTCAATGCAGCTGCTGCAGTAAGTGCATTGCATGATTGCACATTCTAGGCTCTCTGGGATTCTAGCTGTGCGAGTGGGTTGTCAGCAAATATTGATTCAAATGCTCAGGATGACTGGAAATAAATTAATTCTGTTTTATTAGAGATTTCCCCTTTTCAAAAAGCTCATACCAGCAGGCAGTGCTAGTCCAGTGTTTACCCACAGGTCGCTGTTTGTCTTAGGCAAATTCCAACCCATATTTTCTGCTGCCTGCACTGCCGTCAAACCATGAAGGTCGTCCAAGAGTTGTTCCTGTATGACAACGATGTACAGTTGTCCGCCTAGTCTTGTATTAATGACCATCACCTCATGTATAACCCGTTTATATTATAATCTCTTGTCGCGTGTGTGTTCCGTTTGGTCGGCTCTACACGTCCCCATCACTTTGTGACCATTTGCTGGACCTCAGAAGGAAAAATGGTTATTCTTGGGATTAGACATTGAGTTGGCTTAGGCATTTACCACTTAAGGCGTGAGGATAAGGCGCCATGCAAGTCAATGGAGTATTTTTTACATAACGCAAAAAACTGGATTTGTAACCTTTAATGCCCACAATGTGCACACAGCAATGGCAGCATGTGAAAACTCCTTGTGAGCTTGCAGACAGTGTCATAATAATGCTAATACTCCTTTGTATCCGATGAGTGTAGAGAAGCAGTGTCTCAATCGGGAGTGCTCCCTCCCCCCGTCTGACCCGCTCCTCTGCTCTCCTCGCACTGTGGGCGGGGCCTCTGCTCTCCTCGCACTGTGGGCGGGGCCTCTGCTCTCCTCGCACTGTGGGCGGGACCGCTCCCCGATGGGCGCCCGGAGATGTCTGTTGTTCTGACGGAGCAGTAGGAAGGTCACCATCCTGCAGGGAGCTCCCGTTCTCTCCTCTATATCGGCACTTATCATTGGTCACTGCTGCCCTGTTTAATCGGCTGTTTCATTCTGAAGGTGTTTTTCCCCCATTTGAAAGAGAATCTCTTTGGATTAGCAAAGGCATTTTATGATACACTTTGCTGGAGTGTAACCTGATTGCTGGAGGAGGAGACATTATCTCATCAGCTTTTCTCCATGCCAAGCATGATCTGCCACGGAAACTGAGGTTAGTTTTGGGGTCCGGTCCAGCAAGTCGTAATGGTTGCAAACACTGTGAATTCTGGATCCTCCTTCAGCAGGTGTTCAGTGGGTTTGCTTCGGGATGTAAGCATTCTCATGGACTCTCAGCAGTCCCTATAATGTCTTTATTTGTGTAAGGACATCACTTAATACAACTACCTAATGGTTCTAGATTGCAACTTGATTCTGATAAGCTACATTTTGTGAATTGCAAATTAAGTACCATAATGAGAATAATCATCGGTTATGCACCACTCCTCCTTATCTATGTTGTGTATTAACTTGGTAGTATTCAAATGGTTAGAATATGTAATATTGCCTAGTGTAATATATAGCGTTTATATGTGAGTGCATATTTTGTGTGCTTTGATATTTTATGTATCAAACAAAACCCACCAGGGCCCATATCAGCCATGTAAGATAAACAATTCATATTAATTCCTTCGAGAACTAGGGCAAATACCTATTACTGTCTTGTTACTTCAGTTCATTAAGCCGTTTGTTATGATGCTTGTATTTTCACCTGATCCTACTTTGTTTATTTGCACATGCATTTGATGAAACACAGAAGAAAGAAAGAAATTAAGATTAAAGATTAATTCAAGAGCCACATTTTTCAAGAACAACTAACAGGTCTGTTGGACTTTAAAACTCTTTAAAGACTTGGAAAATATTAACTAGCTCTCTGAAGAATGTAGAGGTCCTGTACGAAGGCTAGACCACCGGATCCTCTTCCAAATAGCATGAAAATACCACTTCTCCTTACTACCCCATATTCCCAAAACATGGAATACCCTGCCTCCAATGTAGCTGAGTTAGTCACTCCTTCATCCACAGCAGTGTTAAACCGCTGAGACCCAGACTCACAGACTGTTCAGTGTAATACGCTGTCTACATCGTGAATACACTTGATCTTTCAAAGAGCTCATAAATATTATAGCATAAATGCTAAGCTAGCAGCGAACCCTAAGCAGCTAAGAGCTTTGGTGCCAGACCTCATCAGGAGACAGGAAGAAATATAAAGCTTAAGTGGCAAAGCAAAGTCCTCTGATTGCCTGAGATATTTCCAATCCCCCTTCACTCTATGTAGGGGTGGCTCTCAAAACCCGTTGTGGACTATTGAGCTGTATGGAATAACACTGTAGCGAATGTTTTCCAAAATCCACCCTTATAGCTTAAAGAAAGTGGCCTAGCTTCATATCACATTTCGTTTGTTTTAGCAGTTTGTTTGGCTGTGTACGGCATGTCATTTCAAATTTTATCCTAAACTATAATCTCTTTGACAGTTACTGACAATCATGCAGTTGAGAGTTCAGCATTTCAGGCATTGGAATTGGCTTTTATGTAAATGTAGCAAGTTTGGCAATTATCCTGTGTGGCACTTTCCTTACATACGGCATGGCTTCCAGTTATTTGTGCTCTGTGTTTCTTTAATGCAGCTCTCCTAAAAAACATGTTTGCTCTTGTCTCTGCTGACGAGCGTCACCGTGAAGTGCAGTTATGCAGCATGATGCTCAGCTCGCTACTGCTGACTGGAAGCCCCCTGTTCATTATCTGCTCGGCATACCTTGCATATGCACATACATACTGTACATGCCATGGTCACAGCACTCAGACATCCACATTTCTGGACATTAATGAGTTTTCCCCCAGATATGAAAAGGTGTTTTTTGTTGTTGAGTTGAATGCTTGCTTGATTTTTATTGGTACCTGTTTTCAATGCTGGCCTTGTTTGACAAAAATGTAGAAAATATAGAAGACGACGTGGCACTGAACTCATATGAATTGATGTGATTAACTGTTGAGGTACTATCTAATCTAGTATCCATCCACTCCTTCAGTTCAGTTCAGCTTGTAGGTTAAATGATCTGCAAATTGTTGAGTGGTTCACAACTGAATCATCGGCTACTGTTCTTTTGAACGGATCTTTGTCTCAGTGGAATGGGAGCAACTGGTGTTTATCTGTGATGATCAAATGTTGAATGCCACTCATCAAGTCGTTGCTTTTGTGAAGAAGTCAGAAGCTTTTCAGTGCTCCTCTGTTGCCTGGGTCCAGACCTTCCAATCCACCCACTCCACCAAGTTGGCCGCTGCTTTTAACACCTTTAGCCGAGATGCTAGCTACACTCCATCAGGCTACAGACAGAGGGACTTGAGGGACTTGCGTAGGCCTGCACACTTGCCCTCCCTGCCCTGAGGGTTTTTGCATTGAGCACAAACGTGTTTCATCGCCAAAATGTAATTATAATAATGATCAAATAATCTCCGTCTGTCTTCTTTTTATCTTCTCTTAACTTTCTCATTGAACACACAAAGCATTTTTTGAATTCTTCAATGGATTTGAAATAAGCAGGTTTGTGAGCTCTCGAGCGTCACGAAGATTTAGGGGGGCTTAAAGGGGCTATTTGGGTAACATTTGCTAAAGTTATAGGTGAGAGGTTTTCATCCGACAGAGAAGAGTTGCACCTACCCAGGCTAACCACCAGGGTGGGAATTTCGTCATTTTAGGGCACATGGCCACATGCCAGGGCACAAAGGCCATTGCTCTATTGCCATCACGAAGAGTGATTTTTCTGAAATGTGTGTTAAAAGGAGCCGATGACACATCCTTTGCATAGGGCAGCTACATTAAACTGAGACTACTGACGCTTTTAAAGCAACTGACAGTAGCAGGCTGCTAGCAGCTAGCAGGGCACTGCCAAGGTGGCCTTATTAGGGATCTCAGGGCATCACGGCTAGAGATGTAACGGTATGAAAATTTCACATCATGATTATCGTGACCAAAATTATCACGGTTATCGTATTATCACGGCATTCGTAAAAAATGGCTGAAAATGTTCAAAAAGTACTGAGAGACTCACTGAAATCATTTTACAACGTTTTATATTGAAAACTCAGACCCAAAAAGGATTGATACACTCACTGAAATCATTTCTCCAAGGCTGCACGTTTGCATCTGGGAGACGGTTGCCAACTTTGGTTGATGATGGACAGTATTTACCATGTTTTTCAAAGCACTGTAATCACGGTACCACGGTTTTAATGATAATGAACATTTTTAAACGGTACGGTTATCCTAAGGAATTTTATCACGGTTATCATTAAAAACCGGTTATCGTTACATCCCTAATCACGGCCAGAGGGAGGGGCAACGGAGGCCATGGCCTCCATGTAATTCCCACCCTGCTAACCACCCACACTGTCCTCCATAGGGTTCTCCATATGTCCTCCCCTCCATAGGGTGAGGTCCTTCTGTTGATCACCGTTGCTCTACTCATGCTCATCCACAGTATGCAGTTTATAGCTGTTACACACAGGCTCCTCCAAATCATCCAGATTAGATTCAGCTCCGTAGCCTGTGTGCAGTGCACGCCCAGCAGCCATCATTCAATGAGTCTCTTAAATAACATTCTCCTGACACAGAGCCCAGCTGTGGTTACATGGTGTGACATGCGTAACATGGGAGGGGCAACGAACAAACCTGGTTTTGTCGGTTTGTTTTTTTTGCCAGTGCAAGTGTTGCATGTAAAGTCATGCCAAGATCCACTGAAAACCCACAAACAAATGAGAAGTTTCTCTACGAGATGAGTTCTTATTAAGACCCGTTAACACAACATGCTTCATGGCCATGCTGCTGAGATGTTTTGCTGGTGTGTGTGTGTGTGTGAGATACCTGTCCTGACTGTGAAACCCAGCAGTCGCTCACAGTCACAGAAGATGGTGTGTTCTTCTTTCACAAGTGGCTCTGGTTTGATCTGGACAGGCAATGGCTGAAAACAAAGAGAGGAGCAAATAAGCAAGAAGTGGAGAGTTCCGCTAATAGTGTTGTATATTATTCCATCCTGAGGAGGCAGATGGTTCTCGCAGCTGGTGTCATTGCTGCAACCCCCCCACTCCCCACCCCCCCACCCCCCACTTGTACTGAAATAGAATGCAGTCCTATACTGTTGGTGTTGGATTCAGCAGACCACAGCTACGAGGGCAGGGCTGGCTACCTCATGCACTGACCAACATTTGGATGATGTAATGGACCATGTGACATGGCACAGTGAGTCATAGGCTGTCTCCAGGTTGTTTGGGGAAGAAGCACTCCCCTAAGGTCTATAGGGTTTTGCTCTAGAATACAATATTATTGAGTCTACTGCTCAGCAGTCCTACTGAATAATTTGTGTTGAAGTAGACAGCGTGGCCTCTGTCTTGTTGCTACTGTTCACGAGTTTCCTGGTGAGACCGCGGGCGCTTCCATGACACCCTCCCTCCCTGTTTCCAGCTCCATGACACCCTCCCTCCCTGTTTCCAGCTCCATGACACCCTCCCTCCCTGTTTCCAGCTGCCGGTTGCCTGTTTCCGCCCAGGACCGTTCACAGCGAAAGAGACTGAAAATAATCATCATAATAATTGTTGTGACTTTGTACCTACCTATGTCTTGTAATGGAGCCTCCCAGCACAATAATTTCACACGTGCATAATTGTACAACGGAGTGACAATATCTTGAATCTTGAAAGAGAAAGACCGCTAAAGCTCCGTTCAATGACCAAATAATAAGAGTTCCGGTTTGGACGTTTAGCCTCCAAAACAAAAGCGGCCGCTATGCAACCACATACTATTTTTAGCCATTTCGGCTAAAATAAGCCCGTACAGTACGAGTGAATTGACATTCACCTCGTTTTTGTAAAATATCGCCGCTATGCAACCGCACAGCGTTACTATTTCTAGCCATTTCGGTTAAAATAAGCCAAACGTTCCCACTCTTTGACAGCGGCGCGCACCTCCTTGCTAGTGAAAAAAATGTAAACAGGAAGTCGACAACCGGCAACCGCTGAGAATCATGGGAAACGTCGGTCCAGGAATAAGGTGAATAAAGGCAGACAGCTTGGTCTCTGTCTTGTTGCTGCTGTAAAGCGCTGGCTGGCACCAGCAAGCAGACATCCTGCAGCATCTGTGTGCCCTCTGCTCTTGTCACACTGCAAGCTTGCAGCTCAACGCTCAACGAGGGCTTATTATCTGTGCTGAAACCTGACAGTCTGTCCACCAGATATACATGTACCATGTACTGTACGTCAAGTCTGGCTCTCGGCCATACATACATACAGTATAGCAGGCATTTCATGCATGTCATTAGCATGTAGCATGATGCATGTTGCCATTCAGCCAACATTCTGAGCAGCTGAGAAATTCGCCAAACATACTTGGGGCATGGTCCGTTTAATGAATATATTTTATTACTTGATGGGATGCAAACACACATTTTGAATTTGTATAATTTGACAGCTCAAAGAGATATGGACCTATCTCAGCCATGAAATGTGACTCCCTCATCTGCGGTGTAGTGATAAAATGGCAGTTCATTTCCTCTTTGATGACTGTCACGTTGCTGGCGGGGGGGGGGGGGGGGGGGTCATGCTATGATCTTATTAGCGGAGCAGAGGAATGGCTCTCTGTCAGCAGCATCATGGGCGGGGCTGGCAGTGTGACACAGCAATATCCTAGACAGTGTTGAGCGGCTCCTCTCCTGTCGCCTGGATAGTATCATATATTGTGAAGGGTCTCCTGAAATAGAGGAAACGGTCCATTGACAGGAGGGACAGTAACGAGAGTTTTTCTGACTGTCGGTGCAGCCAAGCTAAATCCACTGCAGTCGGAGGTAAACAAGCCTCAAGTCATGAATATTTCCTTTCACGTGACAGATGCTGCTGTGGCCTGTCTGTACACCTTTCCACAGAATCCCTAGGGTGAGCCTACTGTAACAGCCTGTTCCCCTGGTGTGCTCCTTATAGGTTTCCCTGAGCTACTTAGAAGATGTCCACCATGGTGTACCCACGGGAAGAGAAGCTCGAGAAGCTCTCTCAGGAGGAGATCATCTCCAACACTAAGCTGGTGATCCAGGGCCTGGAGGCCCTGAAGAACGAGCACAACTCCATCCTCCACAGCCTGCTGGAGACCATCAAGTGCCTAAAGAAGGACGAGGAGGCCAACCTGGTGCACGAGAAGTCCAACCTGCTGCGCAAGTCGGTGGAGATGATTGAACTGGGCCTAGGAGAGGCACAGGTAAGATGGGCGTGGTGGTGATATGGGGAAGACCAAAGGGGACAACGGGGAAATGATGACTCAAATAGTGCTTAGTTAATCTGAAATACAGGACAAGCTGCCATTGTTCTTGAGAAGATGTAGATTGGTTTATTCAATGAGGCTTGTGGTGTTGTTTTTTGACACCACAGTGAAATGGTAGCCAGGATGACACCTCCAGGAGCAGAGTTTTTGATAAAAATGAAAAACTAAATCTGCTCTTGTAAATTAAGGAGGGTCTCAAGTATTAATATCAGGATTAGCAGAATTGATTCAGAATTGTTGAGGTGGGTTGTTTTGTTGTTGTTGTTGTTCTCCCCAACCGCCCCATCTATGTTGTTTTATTCTACATTGGATCTCTGAGAGTTGGTGCTTCTTCACAGCTTCCCCATTCTATATTGAGTTTGAAACGGTGATCATGATTCACTCAGAATCAGCCCCTGGTGTTTGTGCTCTCTTGCCTTCCCGTCCCGAGTCATTCCAACCACCTCGTTTGCCTCTTGGGCCGGTTCTCCTCCTCGCTCCAAGCCCGTAATGCTACGCGGCCTCTCTCTCTCCCAGGTGATGATGGCCCTGTCCAACCACCTGAACGCCGTCGAGTCGGAGAAGCAGAAGCTGCGGGCCCAGGTGAGGAGGCTCTGCCAGGAGAACCAGTGGCTGCGCGACGAGCTGGCCAACACCCAGCAGAAGCTGCAGAAGAGCGAGCAGAGCGTGGCCCAGCTGGAGGAGGAGAAGAAGCACCTGGAGTTCATGAACCAGCTCAAGAAGTACGACGAGGATGTGTCGCCCACCGTGAGTACCTTCTGAACACTCAAGATCCTTCATTAGGGGGATATGAACATGGTACCTTCTGTACACTCAAGCTCCTTCATTAGGGGGATATTAACATGGTACCTTCTGAACACTCAAGATCCTTCATTAGGGGGGATATGAACATGGTACCTTCTGAACACTCAAGATCCTTCATTAGGGGGGATATGAACATGGTACCTTCTGAACACTCAAGCTCCTTCATTAGGGGGATATGAACATGGTACCTTCTGAACACTCAAGATCCTTCATTAGGGGGATATGAACATGGTACCTTCTGTACACTCAAGCTCCTTCATTAGGGGGATATGAACATGGTACCTTCTGAACACTCGAGCTCCTTCATTAGGGGGATATGAACATGGTACCTTCTGAACACTCGAGCTCCTTCATTCGGGGGGATATGAACATGGATATGAACATGGTACCTTCTGAACACTCAAGATCCTTCATTAGGGGGGATATGAACATGGTACCTTCTGAACACTCAAGCTCCTTCATTAGGGGGATATGAACATGGTACCTTCTGAACACTCAAGCTCCTTCATTAGGGGGGATATGAACATGGTACCTTCTGAACACTCAAGCTCCTTCATTAGGGGGGATATGAACATGGTACCATCTGAACACTCAAGCTCCTTCATTAGGGGGGATATGAACATGGTACCTTCTGAACACTCAAGCTCCTTCATTAGGGGGATATGAACATGGTACTGTACCTTCTGAACACTCAAGCTCCTTCATTAGGGGGATATGAACATGGTACCTTCTGAACACTCAAGCTCCTTCATTAGGGGGGATATGAACATGGTACCTTCTGAACACTCAAGCTCCTTCATTAGGGGGATATGAACATGGTACCTTCTGAACACTCAAACTCCTTCATTCGGGGGGATATGAACATGGTACCTTCTGAACACTCAAGCTCCTTCATTAGAGGGGGATATGAACATGGTACCTTCTGAACACTCAAGCTCCTTCATTAGGGGGATATGAACATGGTACCTTCTGAACACTCAAGCTCCTTCATTAGGGGGGATATGAACATGGTACCTTCTGAACACTCAAGCTCCTTCATTAGGGTGGATATGAGCACATACAGTATAATGCTACATTTTGGTATATTTCTTCTGGGTTTATTTCCTTCTGTTGAGATTTAATTTTGTGCGAGATCAGGTCGATACATTTTGAGGTATTTAATTTCTGCTACAGTGCTTTTTTAATGTATAGAGCTTAGATTGTAGGTCCTCACTGTAACAGGATTCTTTAAAAAGACGTTGGATGGTCATCTTTCTTACTAAGAGCATTATGTCCAATTGATTGGTTTCAGTTTTCATTCATTATTTAGCCTCAGCATTGTAATGGAAATGCACCCCCCCCCACACACAAAAAAACCTGGTTTATTTCAAGCTCAAACATACACATACATCAATACATACATACATACATCTAGTAAGAGAATACATACTATATACAACCTGAATGTTGTCGAGGTATATAACGAGAAAGAAAAATAAATAAGTAATGGCAGTGGTTTGCCAGTTGTCATCGACAGGATTTGATAGAAAAACTGCTGCATATTAGAAAAAGCGAAGACAGCTCCTGCACTATGAACCCTCGTGGAGAAGTTATGTTTAGCTGGGTGTTGTGTTTGCCTTGATCTATTGATTTGACTGAGAAAGGTGGCAAACTAAAGAGGAAATCCAGGAATCCAGGATTGGGCAATGAACACAGCTGTTGGTGCTGGGAAGAGCAAATGACCTGCATGGTCTTCCAGGAAGGAGCCTCATTGATTTGGTGGTGGTGGGGATGAATCTCTGCATACTCTGTTAGTCACAGAAAGTCTCCAACCCAGTCACCCACTGACCGCTTAACTCGGCACCAACCAAATTCAGACAATTCTTTGCTGGAAGCAGCTGTTCAATTTTTTAATAGCCTGCCCTGTTAAAGGAAAATTTTGGTTTTTTACACCACGGTCCTCATTTCCAGCTTAAAATATGATGTTTTACTCACCCAAATACGTTTGGCTTCATTTGGATGCCCACGGAAGATTTTGAGCTCGGAGTAGTATCCTCAAACAGGCTATTAACGAGAGCAAACGGGGCAAGGTGCATGCGCTCAGTAAATAACACTTTTTCTGTCACATCGCGGTTCATTATGGTTGTAAATATAATTATGAGAACATGAAATCGATATCTAACTAACCATCCTCTGCTGCGAGAAAAAAACGAAATTCTCCTTTAAGAAAATATTTTAGTAAATGTGGATGCATCCAGCTTATTCTTGGCCTAAAGACAAATGTATCTAATCAAGGTGAAATAAGTTTATGTTAAAGTGAACATTTCCATGTAGAGCATTGGCGATATTGAAATGGTCTAAATCTAATACTAGTATATCTAAGAACTTCTCTCATGGATGTAGCTTTTGAGAGAATCAGATTCATGACCTTCTTGTCGTGCTTAGTTTTCGGCCTAGCCCTCTGCAGTTGCTATTATTACCATTGTGATGTCGGTGGTTCCTGTATGTCTGTTCGAGGGTCTAATGGGCTGTGACTTGATCTATCATGATCTATCATCTATCATCATGATCTATCAATGTGACTTGATCTATCAGCAGGAGGAAAAGGATGGAGAAACACCCAAGGACTCTCTGGATGACCTCTTCCCCAACGACGAAGAGGAGCACGGCCCAGGCAGTAAGAACATCAACCCATCCCCACATTATTATGCTTCTCGCAGATGAGAGTGAGAGAATAGAACCTGATAATATTGTTTTTCTGTGCTTTCAATGTTTCATTCTGATATGAGGTATCCACCATTAGGGGGAAGAAATAATACACATTCTTCCAAAATGATTGATAGCAAATGAACACACAATTCTAGCACTTTCAAAGGCGAGTACATTTTTTGTGTCAACACATTTAGATACGGGGTACATTGTATATTGTTGTTCACCAATCTACTATATTGTTGTTCAACAATGTACTTGAGATGATGTCTTTTTTCTTTCAAATATGTACAAAGCTTATTTTTCAGAAGAACCCTTCACTAGTATTTTAGCCATACAGCTAGTAGCAATGGGTCCAAAATGTTCTGACATCTTAGGTCTGGTATGAAGATGACTGTGGGCTGGATCTTCTGGCATCGCATCCCTCTCTGAGTAAATCAACCCAACTAGTAAATAAACACAGCTAAACCCAGCCTATTTGGGGAGACCTTTATTGAACTAATTCAATTGTTCACAGAAACCACAATATTATCAGTATGCAAACGTAGCCTGTAATGTAATCAGGCCCGGTGTTTGACTCCAAAGTTGACCGTTGCCCCCTGCGTGTCGTGTGGCCTCTCCACCCTACAGGTCAGCACCAGCACAACAGTGCAGCCGTGGCAGCGGCCCAGCAGGGAGGCTATGAGATCCCAGCCCGTCTCAGGACCCTCCACAACCTGGTGATCCAGTACGCCTCCCAGGGCCGCTACGAGGTGGCCGTGCCCCTGTGCAAGCAGGCCCTGGAGGACCTGGAGAAGACCTCTGGACACGACCACCCCGACGTGGCCACCATGCTCAACATCCTGGCCCTGGTCTATAGGTCAGAATACAACATCACTCCTACTGGAGCTTTAGCTTGTCCATGAAGTGATGTATGGTTTTCTTGTTATTTTTCGACTTTTTACTTGCTGCATATTGTCTCGTCGGCAACACAGAGGTCTTTGAAGAGTGACAAAATGCTTTTAAAGTCCTCATGAAAAGAACTCGCATTACTTTTACTTTCTAGAACCCAGAGTATCTCATGCAGCACTAGCAAGCGGAATATACATTTCTAACCAATAAAACCATGATTTTCTTTTTTTACAATCTTGCCCCTTTGACGTCGCACCCCACCCATCACATAAAATTCCCTTTCTCTCCCTGACTCATTCCATTAGACTTTTGAATGATCCCTCACTGAATCATGTGCCCCCTCCAACATCCTGTTTCAACAGGAAATCAAATCAAGGAAGTAAAGATGCCATTTCACAGGGTCTTTAAATTTGACAACACATTCATCTGATTTTGCCGCCGTCTGTGTTGAACCCTGCAGATTCATGACATTGTGTCGTCTTGTCTCTCCCTCTCTCTCCTGTACAGGGATCAGAACAAATACAAAGAGGCCGCCCATCTGCTGAACGATGCTCTGTCCATCCGTGAGAAGACCCTGGGCAAAGACCACCCCGCCGTAAGACTCCCACCGTCGTCGACATGGCAACCATATCTCCACGTGGACACATCCATCTTTAGATAGATCAGATTAGTTGGTTGGTTCATAATCACTCAAAAACTCTGTCAACTGGGAGGCAATAACCCGCCCGGTCTGCCTTATTTACTGCCTCACTCAGTGACTCTGTATGGATTTCTTCCTCTATTGGAGTATGGATTTTTTGACCATGTGCTCACAAGCATGAAAGTCATCAATCACAGCTGTTCAATACCCGCTCATACATCTAGCCCTAACCAAATCACACAATCCATGCAGTTGGAAGTGGGAAGATATATGGAGTATTGCTTGACTTCTGTGAAGGAAAATCGACTCACATTGATTGAGGCACCAAGAGGTGACCACATTGAGACAAAACGAGGCAATTAAAGCATGCAGTCTGGTCCCTATTCTCACTGGTGTTATACCACCTGATCACAATAACAACAATAACAACAACAACACAATGATATATTGGGAGGCAATCTCTGTTGTTTATTCTGACAAAAGCAAACAAATAATATTCTCCGGTCAAGCGTGATTTCCCCTCGGGGATCAATAAAGTTATTCTGATTCTGATTCTGAGCACATCTACCAGTGCACTGACACATGCATCCTCAAATTCACCAGCAACTTGAACTAAACAGTAAATCACTATATTGTGTCTCAAAAAAAGGCGTTGGCAGCATTCGCAGACAGAATAATGAAACACCAGGACAAGTTACTGCCTTCCCACTCATCCCAGGAGACTTGTAGCTTTTTAAAGCGACAGCTAGATTAGACCATATACATTTTTACGATTATGATAAGTCATCTGACGACAGTAAAAGAAGATCTGCTTTGTGCCCAACTGCCAGGAATTCAGCACAATAAAGGTGGCATTAGTTTCTGGTTTCCTCTGACTGTGTATGTCCCGTCCAGGTCGCTGCCACGCTGAACAACTTGGCCGTGCTGTATGGAAAGAGGGGGAAGTACAAGGAGGCGGAGCCCCTGTGTAAGAGGGCCCTGGAGATCAGAGAAAAGGTAGGCCATGTCCCTGGACTGCACCAGAAGAGCTGTCCACAGTCTATCTAGACCTCGTTCTCAAGGCTAAACCAGCGAACAATTAGCTCATTGTAGTCGAGTAATTAACAGGGATTATATTTTCAAAATGTCAGCGGGGAGCCACCGTTACACCAGTTACTATAAAAAGGGAAAAGACCAAATTATTTTCTTAAATTGTCCGTGAAGTTCCCGCCGGGGGCCGTTCCTGTGTCTGTGAGGAATCCAAGGGTTTAATTGAGAGCACAGCCCAGAATGGATCACAGGCGTTAGGGAAGCAAGAGGCAGGAGATGGATGGGACAAACGACGAAGCTTCAGAGTGCAGCATGGTACTACACTCAACAGGCTCTTTTTCCCCCTGAAAGCCCCATTCAGTACCTTCTCATTGATTAGCCAAACTTTTATTAGATCTTCTCGGCCGTGAGTGCCTCCAGCAGACAGACATGCTGCCTGATGAAAGCAGCATGGGGAGATGGGAGGAAGAAAGGGGGGACAGATGCATGGTGGAGAAACGGTAGCCTGGGTAAACCCATCCCCCACGTGACCTGCTCTCAGACCTGTTCTCAGTCACTATGTGACACTAGTGACTGGGAACTGAGAGAGCAGGTCACGTGGGGGCTGGGTTTACCTAGGCTAGAGAAACGGAGGCAGAGCCACAAACTGAAATGTTGATTCAATTCAAAAAATGAAAACTCCTACGGTGTACTCTATGAGATACTTTGGAGCATCTAGTCAATCACAGCCAACTGTTCCTGGTCTCTTTATAGACAGTTTTCAATTCGACAACATAAGCATGCTAAATTGCCCCCAGCTTACTACCTGTTGCAGTGTTTGCTGGTACAATAACTGACAGGATATAGGCTAGGTTGCAAACGGTGCCCAAGCAGCACAATTCTGTGAAAACCTAATTTATTAATGATCACACTGTGTGTGTGTGTGTGTGTGTGTGTGTGTGTGTGTCCCATCAGGTCCTTGGGAAGGATCACCCAGACGTGGCTAAGCAGCTGAACAATCTGGCTCTGCTGTGTCAGAACCAGGGCAAGTATGAAGAGGTGGAGTACTACTACTGCCGTGCCCTGGAGATCTACGAGTCCAGGCTGGGCCCAGACGACCCCAACGTGGCCAAGACCAAGAACAACCTGGTAAGAGAGGAACTCGATCTTACCGCTGTGTCAGCATTTAGGCTCCCTTTGGTCACATTCTGAACCCTCAAAACTCTTCCGGTTTGATTTGCGCTAGTTCATTTTGATGAGAGCCACAGTCTATTAAACTGTACACTGGTAGAGGCAAGAAGAGCGTACATTTATTGAGAGCATGACTACTCGGTTGTTCCCATCAACTTAGTATGTGTGGAGGTGTTCAGCATGTTTTACACTCACTGTTTTCTCTCTGCAAAGCTTTTTCCTCAGTATGCCAAACATCATGAAAGTCACAGGATTCTATTCAACATGGGTCCATGTTTGTATTTCATATGTCAGACATTCAGAGTCATTCAAGGTGTAAAAAAAAGATTTTTTTTTTTTGGTGGTACACATTTGTGGTTTTTGTTTCTTTTTTGTTTCATGTTTAAAAATTTAAATCTGTAAAAAACATTGATTGAAAAAAATAGCGTTGCGTGGCACCGATCCAGCAGGGTTTTGTCTGTTTCCTCGCCTCCTGCAGCTGCTCTCTGTGGCCTCGCCTCCTGCTGCCATCTTGTCTGAATAGTGATGGAGAGACAGTCAGGGAGGCACACAGCGCTACTCGCTCGTTATTCACCAGCCGTACTCTGCAGGAGAAAGAGATGCCCCCCCTGTTCTCTCAAGGCCCGGGCACGCTGTGATTCAATAGGCCCATTTGATCCAACACCAATACGACCTTTGTCTCCTCCTCTCTCCTCCAGGCATCCTGCTTCCTCAAACAGGGCAAATACAAGGAGGCTGAGATTCTGTACAAAGAGATTCTGACCCGCGCCCACGAGAAAGAGTTTGGATCCGTTGATGGTAAGCGGTTGTAGTTGGCCGAGCAGCTTATACGGCGTCACATGTCCGTTAGTGTCTTGTTACATCGCTGTGGGGAGGTTATTGGTTCAAATAACCTTTAACCAAGATGGATATATGTATGTTGGCCTAAGGAAAAAATGGTGGTGGTATTACAGTGAGCTGTCCCTCAAAATATGCCGATGTGTTTTGTTGTCTTTACATTCCTCCATCGTCACTTTCTCCTCCATCTTCTGCTCTGTCTTATGCCAGCGAGCACGCTCAGTGATGAGCACGCTCAGTGATGAGCACGCTCAGTGATGGACACAGGGATAAAAAGCAGGGTGCCCACCGTCACCGTTCAGAGGACTCTCAAAGGATCTTTGAAGAAATAAAAGAGTCTTGAGACTTGTTTGAAAGATGATCTCCTTTTGTAGTTTCCTCTCTTTTAGGTTAAACTGAAGTTATTTGATGCTTTGCCTCCAGGGAATACATTTGCTGACTTTGAAATGCTGCATTACCACAAAAAAAGGAAAGAAAGTGACTTGGCTCGATGCTCCGCTCTGAAGCTTATTTAGCAAAACCACAAGAGTTCCAGAATATTCTCAAGGCTTTTCCCCCCATCAATCACTTATCTTGAGAGTAGTGCTTAGATGTACTTTTCTTTGTTGTTTCGACTTGTTGGTTGCCTGAAGGATGAGGAAAGCACAGCAACATTTTCTGTCCCAATGAATGATTATATTATGTTCATGTCTTTACTAAACCAGTCTTGAGAGTATGTTCAATTGAATATTAAAGTCATTGGAATTTGGAATTTCACATTTGTGTTTTAAATGCATAGTCTTTCATGAATCCACGTGCATCAATGAATGGTAATGTTAAATGACTTGTTAAATGACTTGTTAAATGACTTTTACCAATATGTTTTCAAGTGCATTGTTGGACATCATAAGCACATTGAATGTAATTCGAGCATCAGAAAAGGGGATATTACTCTGTTGAGACTTGCTACAGTAGGTTTATTGTCTCTTCAGAAAGTATTCATCTCCCTTCACTTCTTGCTTAGGTTGTTGAACAACCGTTTCACAGTGCATTTGCTCTTTTGTTTTGATTTTGTTTTGTTTTTCTGTCTTAAGATCCGCACATTTTATTTGATTGGAGTTGGTGAAGAAATTCCCAAAATGTATATAAAAGTTTTAAGAACAATGATCTAATATTTGAAAATATCCACTCCTTAGGGACATACTCAGGGGCATGCTTTTGTTCAATCAATCTAATTTATGTTCTTAACAAATTGTAATAAAGGGTTTTTGGCCAGTGTTTGAATAATTCTGTATCCTAACCTACTGTGCTTCTAGCCTGGAAAGAAACACTTCTCATCTAGTGGTGTTGGTGCTATTTCACTAGCCAAATAGATGGAAATAATCCCCAAAAAGATGGTTACCTTCCGAGGAGCAGGCAGGTTTGACAACCTCTCAAAACAAACACAATTTCCCACTGTGTGGCCTGAGCCAGGTTTCAATTTGCCTGCTCTATTCCTAGACAGACGGGTCATGTGACTAGTGACTCACTGTTGGTTTATTGCATCCAGCTGCCACCAGTCGTTAACACGAACAGACTGGAACAATGGAGTCATGTCTTTATGTCGTTTTGAAACTCCAGCGCATCTTTCATCCACTTTAGCCCTCCTCTAGTCCTGTGGTACTCTGTGTAGAACACCTCTCCTGTCTCTCTGTCTGCGGTTTAGTCCTCCTCTAGTCCTGTGGTACTCTGTGTAGAACACCTCTCCTGTCTCTCTGTCTGCAGCTGAGAACAAGCCTATCTGGATGCATGCAGAGGAGAGGGAGGAGATGAGCAAGGTGAGCAATGTTGGCGCTTGTGTATTCCTCTCATTCTGATCAAAAACCCAGTCAAAATGCATGAGTGCCAATGGGTAAAATGTACCATGTTCTCTCGCCGCATTAAATAATTTGGACGTGCAATTCTATTACGGGACACTGCCCTTCATATACAGAATAAGCCCTAGCTGCAACGCTAGTTATATGTAAACACCGCAAGAAATGCTGTTGATCCAGTTCAAAGCACCACCCTCCCTTCACACACTTTCTTTCCTCCTCTCCCTGAATTACTTCCAGGGCAAGCACAGAGACAACACTCCGTACGGAGAGTATGGAGGCTGGTACAAGGCCTGCAAAGTCAACAGGTGAGGCAGAGCCCAGAAACACATGACATCACAACCTATACTCACACAACATATATTCATTACTAGAGCCTTTCAGACTTTTTTTTTTTTTATCAACAAATGTCAATTTGCATTGTGGAAAATATTTTTTTTCCCCGCTGTAATTTGTCTTCATTTTTCTCTTTCAACTAAATTAGCAATATATATATATTTTTCAATCTGAGAATTAATACCGTTTTAATCTGATACTTTCGATCGCAAATGCACCACATGACACGATCGATCTGCTTTGACATAGTCTGTTGTTCCATGTGTGACCTCTTGTGTAAATATTGGTGTGTGCCCCCCTGTCTTGTGTGTTTCGCAGCCCCACAGTGAACACCACCCTGAGGAACCTGGGTGCCCTGTACCGCCGACAGGGCAAACTAGAGGCAGCCGAGACCCTGGAGGAATGTGCCATGAGGTCTCGCAAGCAGGTCAGCAGCAGCGCCTCCACACTCACAAACCGCTCAGACTGGCCTTTTGCTGCACACAGATAGATTATCAGTTCATTTTGTTATACGTTACGGAGTGTGTTGCCCCATGCTAGGGCAGCCGATCTCACGATATTTTTCCCCCTTTCTCTGCATTGCTTTGGATCCAGAGCAACACAGTAAGTGGTTTCTCTCTGATCGCCTCAATAGCGCCTCCACTACTCACTCCTAACATTGCTGCCATTTCACAGCCATTTGAATGTGTCTTTGTCTCTGTGATGCCACTCTGCCGATGCTCTCACGCATCGAACCAACATCACTTTAACACCTCCATATCATTCAATCGACTATTATGCCAGCTAAATGTCCCCCTCAAAGGTACAGTAGCTAGGGGGCACGGTGGCTCAGTGGTAGATCCGTCGCCTCACAGCTAGAAGGTCCTGGGTTCGATTCCCACCTGGGACGCTGTAAGCGCTGAAGGAGTGCGTGCCCGTCCGCATGTCCTCGAGTGCCCACCGCCCGGGTGGGGTCGTCAAAAAAGAGCCTTTCTGTGTGGAGTTTGCATGTTCTTCCCGTGCCCCCTGGGGGCTTCCTTCATATAGGAACCCCTTCACCAAAACATGCAATATCCTGGTTGCTGATGTGGTGCCCCCTCTGGTCGTTAGGGGCGCCTGTTCGGAGGGAGTGGAACCGGTTGGAATAGCGTGATCCTCCCATGTGCTATGTCCTACCGGTGAAGCTTCCCCTGTCAGGTGAAAAGAAGCTGCTGGCTACTGCCCATGTCTCGGAGGAAGCATGGAGCCAGTTTCGGCTCTCCCCAGGTCGACAGAGGGTGGAGCAGCAACCAGGATAAATACATTAAAATTAGCACTAATGGGGGATAAAAATGGGTTAAAAAATTGGGGGGAAATATAATAAGAAACAAGTAAAAAAAATAAAAAAAATACAGTAGCTTTGATTATGAAGTGTGTGTATTTGTGTGCGTCTGTGTTACCTCCACCAGGGCATTGACCCGATCCACCAGACACGTGTGGTGGAGATCCTGAAGGATGGCGAGGAGAGGCGGAGGAGCAGGGACAGCCTGTCCAGCGTTAAGTACGAGAGCGGCTCCGAGACCGGCGAGGAAGTGAGTATGGGCGTGGAGTGGAACGGGGTGAGTACAAATCCACTATAGTCCAGTCTCATGGCCAGCGGCCTCACTGCAGGGGGCGGGACAGGGTGGCTTTAGTCACCACAGAGTTTGTGGGCTGGTACAGAACGTCCTGAACGTCCTAGCCTCTCAGACTGTGCTGCAAAAGCCTGGAAACAAAATCATAGAGCATTACTTGTTATGTAACCGAGTTGTGTTCACACTATTCAGCAAGTACAACAATTTGGTTAGGGTTAGGAGTTTGGGTCCGGTCGTGGTTAAATAAGAAAACCCTAACTCTAATCTTAACCACATCTTTTTTTACTTGCCACACATTTTCAGGAAGAAGCAGTTGCCGTGACCAATCAAATGAGTTGGGGGGTATAGTTGAATCAAAAGTAGGTTGGCAAAAGTGTACACGCGTCCTGGTCGCATCACTAGTGCCTCCTCTGGTCGGTCGGGGCGCCTGTTCGGGGGAAATAGCGTGATGCTACATCACATGCTACGTCCTGCCGGTGAAACCCCCCTCGCTGTCAGGTGAAAAGAAGTGGCTGGCGACTGCACATGTATTGGAGGAAGCATGTGCTAGTCTACAACTCTCTCCAGATCAGCAGAGGAGGTGGAGCAACGACCGGGACAGCAGGGGGAATTGGCCAAGTACAATTGGGGAGAAAATGGGGTGGTCCGAAAAAAAGAAAAAAAAAAGTTTTCATAAAATACTGTTGTGTTGTTGTTTTTTTTGTACTAAATAAGTGGAATAGTGTGAACACACCCACAGGCTGCTCAGTCCCATGTCTGGAGTCATATGCATTCAAAGAACTGTACCTGCACCAGTGGATCAGCTCGTGCCCTGTCCTGCCCATACATAGAGCGAACTGAAAATCCCTTTTGGGAAACGTAAAGCTGATTGAGTGTCTTGGCATGCTGCCTTTGATATTTGACAGCAGCCCAGTTTGCTCTGGACTAAGTCCTCCATGTTTTATCATCCATTGCTTGTGAATGACGTCTTGTTTTAATAAGTGGTTGTGTTAAATGTTGCTGGTAATGCTTCTACACAAGTGGAGGGCGGTGGTGATAAACAGGCACAAGCTCATTCTGGGGCGTCCCGACTACATTAAATTTGCATTCATAGGATTCACAAAGATATATAATCTGTTCACATCCCTATTAGGATGTCTTGTTTTGACCATTCAACACAATTCCCCAGGATGCCAATATCCTTCATGCTTCTCCCTCAGCGCAGTAAAGGGGGAGAGGGGGGTGATGCACCGTGCTGTTTTATCACTTCATCAGAACATCCAGCACGCCTGTGTTTCACCCAGACCAACACTCGTTAGTGTCATTTAACTGCCGGGCTTTTACCTCTGCGCTGCTCGTTAAATTGGGCTGTTGGACCGGTGGCCCGCCTCCTCGCCGTGAGAGAGCGAGACATTGTCCTCCGGCAGTTGGCGCGGTTTTATAGCCAACTGCCAGAGATGAGCCCCACCTCCGAGAAGCCCCACTCATGAGCCTCACATTAGGCCACAGGGCCAGGCAGGCATCGTGCCACCAGAGATGCCTTGTTTGAGTTTGTGCCTACCTACGCCCCTCCTCTCACTAGTGCCCCCTACGCCCCTCCCCTCACTAGTGCACCCACGCCCTTCACCGCCCACCCCGGCCCAGTTCAGACATGCATGTAGCGCTGCCGGGCTCACCCTCCTTAACACGCACACTCACTCACGGACTCACTCGTTTGTGTTTCGCTGTGTTTTCACTCGGGCTGAAATGCACAACCTTGTCTGTTGTTAACCCGTCTGCCTCGTCGTCTGACTGAGAGTCATATTAAGAAGAAAGGTGGGGGTTATGTTTGCTGGGTCTTGTGTGGTTGCTGAACGAATCCCTCTATCGAGATGTACACCCATTTTCATAAAGCATAACAGAACCGCTCGACACCACCCTAAAACTCCAATGCATTGGCATGGTGGATATGCATGTGAGTCGATGCAGTCTGCTGCACCCACCTATCTGTCTCTGGGGCATGTGATAGCATGCGGAGGATGTGCTGGGCGCCTGCTCGCTCTTCTCATAAAGGTCACAGCAGTTAAAAATGATATTGACGGGATCCAAGGTAGAAATGTGCTCGAGACATTTTCATGCTTCCTCCTGCACAACTGGACTTTTCTGGGAGCTAGTATCTCTAATAACTTTAAGCTTTTGGACTAAAAGATTGTTTTGCTTATTCCATCCATCCACTCATTATTCAAAGTTGCAAAAATTAATAACTACCATTATAATTATTAGTCTCGTTCTGCCATAGTATCAGTCGGCCCTAATGTAGAATAGAACGTGCATCTGCAAATTACAGTCTTATCTCCTGTTTCCTCATTAGGCTGTGTAGATATCTGATGACGGATGATGTGACGGGTATCTAGGCTCGACCAGTCACCCATCATTTGCCTGTTATGAAACCTAGTCACCGAGACAAAGGTCTGCTTTACATCATGGGGGTAAAGCAGTACCTGCTTTACCCCATGATGTAAAGAAGTACCTGCTTTACATCATGGGGTAAAGCAGTACCCCATGATGTAAAGAAGTACCTGCTTTACATCATGGGGTAAAGCAGTACCTGCTTTACATCATGGGGTAAAGCAGTACCTGCTTTACCCCATGATGTAAAGAAGTACCTGCTTTACATCATGGGGTAAAGCAGTACCTGCTTTACATCATGGGGTAAAGCAGTACCTGCTTTACCCCATGATGTAAAGAAGTACCTGCTTTACATCATGGGGTAAAGCAGTACCTGCTTTACATCATGGGGTAAAGCAGTACCTGCTTTACCCCATGATGTAAAGAAGTACCTGCTTTACATCATGGGGTAAAGCAGTACTTACGATGGTCGTCATTCAACAACAGTCAGACATAAATCATGTGAAACCTTCCAAGTTTCAAATGTGTCATTTATCAAGGCGTCGGCCCTCTGATAGGGGTGGGAATGACTGATGCCCCACGATAACGATATTATCACGGTACTTAAGTCACGATCCGATAGTATTGCGATATTGCGATATGCTAGTACTATTGCGATATATTGAGTATTGCGATATTGCGATATACTACCTTTTTTCAACTGCAAATGATGTCCCAAAGGTCAACATCTGTTTTATCTAATGATATAAAGTTTCCAGTCTGTTCGTCTCACTTCAATCATTTTTATTGCAGCAAAATGGGATTGTCAAGCAGACAGACTGATCAACACTGTCATAAATGTTGCATGATGCACATTTGACATTTTGTATAATAAAATATCACAATTGGCATTCGATACGATACAATATATTGCCCAAATATCACAATACTATATCGATTCCCCCCCCCCCCCCACCCCTACCCTCCGACACCCTTCGCTCTTGCCATGCATCATTTAATAACAGCGAAGAGATGTCAGTAGTGCTATGTAAAGCTAGCCTGTCAGCAGTTTTGTGGTTGCCCTATTCAGGTTCCATGAATAATATGTCTCTGCGTGTCTGTTTAAAATGCATGATTTGGTTCGTGTATGTGTGTGGCTGTGCTTTTGGTATTTTGCTATTGGCTAGGTTGCTTCTGTGTATTGCCTGTTTTAATCTGCATGCTCTCTTAAGTGTCATCCCGTGCTTTTTCCTTTTCTGTGTGTCACTAACCCACTTCCTTGTTGATTACCGTTGCCATGACAACCAATCAGCCTATCAAATCAAATTTCCTTTCCTCACTCAGTGGATTGTACTCTCCCTCTTGACCCTCCCATTCCACACAATAAGCTTTTGGGGGCTGATATTGACCAAATAGGCTAGGTAACTTAGCAACGTAGCAAAGTGAAATCCTGGGCTAGATTTTAGATCGTTTGATCAAGGCTATATATGTTTTCATCATTTTATCAAATACAAATTGGGGTTTAGGTTTTGGGGCATTTTACCCTGCTTAGGTTTATGGAAGATTTCCACAGCAATGGAGGAGAATTCAAAATGCCATAGCCTAAAGATAGCAATATTATTCACAACGAGGGCTCAGCTTCTCATCAGTGCAATGAGTATATGAGGATGTGTGTTGCAGTGCTTGGAGATGTCTTGCGTCTGCAGTGCACAGTCACTGGCTGGGTGCAGCGTGCCAAGTTCATTTTTCCGGCCACCCGGAGAGACGGGGGGGGGGGGGGGAAACAGCTGAGTCACGGTGATGGCAACCAACAGCCTACTGCATCACTGACCTGCTCGCTCACCGCAGCACAACTCATAAGACGGCCGTAAACTTTCCAAACGGAAACGTGGCTCTCAGTTTTGTACTTAAGAACCTGCGCTTCTTGTGTACAAGGTTTTAGAAACCTCAAGCCATAATTGCTAATAGGACAGACTTGGCCGAGGAGAGTGTAGATTAATGTAGAAAAGGGATGAAGCCTAGACAGCGTAGGAAGCACATCCCAAAGCTCTTAATCTTACGATGTGTGTCGTTTGTCTTTGTCTCTCTCTCTCTTTTCTCTTTTATCAGGCCTAAGCCATCAAGATTATTCCTCCATCCTTCTCTCCTTCCCCAACACAATAGCAAAAGGATGTGTGTTGTCGTTCCCTCTGGCCTTCTCTCTCCCGCCAAACGAACAGCTCCTCTACCATTCCCGGTGCCCCCCCTCCCCCCCGGCAGAGACTCAGAGAGAGCCCCTCCTGGTTGTCACCTCTGTCCCCTGTTCAGCTGACACCTGCTGGGACGTTTGGTCTTCTCATCTCTGCTCTTCCCCTTTTTTTCCCTCATTCTCCATCTTCTCTCTCTCTCTCTCTCTCCATTTACTCTCACTAACCTTGTGTCGTCCACTCTTCTCTCTCTCTCTCTCTCTCTCTTTGTCTTAGTAATGCATTGAATTGTCATTGTGTGTAACCTTTCCCTTCTAAGGAGCTCGCCCACACTTTCCCTCTCTCTCTCCGAACATCCATTTGTAATTTTCCACGTGTGCTTAAGTAGATTTCTCTGACTAAAGGGGAGCAGTAACATTTGAATTTGAAGCTATTGAAAGAAGGCAAAACATAAAAATGCCGAATGTCTGATTTTGAACAAGGAGGATCAGTGTCCCCCCTGTGACTAGTACACCCTTTGCTCCACACATCACTCCAAACCACAGTCTGACACGTTGTAGAAAGTTACTGTCACTATAGCCTGAAATTTGTTTGGATAGCATAGGGGAAAAAAATATTTTCACAGTTGTTCTTCTGCATTGGTCTCACTCTGTATTTGTGTTTATTGCTAGCCTTCTTGAGCACTTGCAGCCTATTCCTAGAACAAGAGAAGATTGACATAGATGGCCTCAAGCTGGCTTCCAAACCTGGTGCCTGTATTTAGCCATAGTATCTTCTTCTTTTGAGAACGTTGTTTTCTTCTTCGTTGCTTTGATTTGCTACCTTAAAGTTGCATCTATTTAAATGTATACACATTGCTTGAGATCAAACGCCTAAGCAGTTTTAACAGGTACTGTATAGTTCTAAATGCTTATCGCTTTTAACGGCCTAGTTGGGAAGAGACGAGAAGGGAGCATTAGCATTTTTTGTTTTTATAAATATATTTCCTATTCAGTTAAATTTTATATGATTTTGTTTACATTTTTTAAATGCTTTTTATGATTTTATTTTGTGGGCTGAATATAAAGGAAAATCATGTATTTCACACTACCATAGCTGTTGCCTGTCAGGAACGACCAGAAGACATTGTGCCACCCCCCCCCCCCACTCTGCAGTTAGGCCCATGCCGTTAGCAAATTGCTCTGATCAAAGCAAGCTGCTGTTGCCATGGTAATTTATGTTTTGGAGTCGCTCTAAACTGGCCAGAACGTCCTTGGTGCAGCATTCACACAGGCTGTACACCATGTACAGTGCATGTTCACTTGCGTTTTACAAAGGGAAATGGCAACAATGGCACATGCTGAAAACCTAGAAATGATAGAGACCAACCTGGAGCAGCTAGCACGGATCATGGCCATGTACCTGTATGAGATTGCAGCATAATATATTTCAACAAAAATTTGAATGGACTTCAATGCCCAGGAAATGGCCTTTGACTTATTTGTTGGTGTAGCGATAGAATAGACAAGCTAGTCTTACAGTTTGATGGAAGTCTGGATTCCACAGTAGTGTTGGTGTGTAGTATTTGTGTGTGTTTTGGTGGTACAAGCAGGCCAACGCTGGCTATGGATACTGTATATTAAACACAGCTTAATGGAGTGTGTGTTGCCTTTGTCACATGGTTCATTGCAAGTGAGCAACTGACTGTTTACATGCACACAATATTACGTTTTTTTGCCCATATTCGGAAAATGACAATATTCCGACTAAATGAATAATCCACTAATATTCCCGTTTACGTGCAGCCGTAGCTCACCCTCCCCCACACGTTAGGGATGGGGGAGAGAGAGAGATATGCAGGTAGAATCAGCTGAGTTTTTCTGTTGAGGATAAACAGAGCAGCTCTATTCTTACCAGCATCACTTGGTCCATTTCAGGAGCTTGCTGCTGGAAAGTTTGGCGTTGCGATATTTTGCACATCTTAAAAAGTAGGCTAGTAGCCTACTTTATTACCTCGCAGGCTCGCAAGCATTTTGGACTTCCGTGGGCACCACTCTTTCTTTAAATATCTCTCTCTTTTAAATCGATGTTTCTCATCTCCTCCCGATCAGAAATGTGAGATTTTCTTTTTGCATGCCAGAGATGATGGATTATATGATTATATCGCCTCTTCTAGAGCTTTCTAGCACACATCAGCTGACCGCAAACAGGCAACATGCGTCGCAAACTGTGGTAAGAAACCCTGATTGAGACGCATATTCCGAATGCGCTGTATACATGATCAAAGAATCCTGCTAAAACCTGAATAATACTGGAATAACCCACGTCTTAATCGGAAAATGCTAAATTCGGAAAAAGGCCAAATTCGTAAAATGCAACTGGAATATGCTGTTTACATGACCCTCATCAAATTCAGAATATTGTCATTTTCCGAATAATAGTGGAATATTGTGTGCATGTAAACATAGTCATTGTCACTTTGGTGGAGTGTCTTTTTAGATGCCAAAAGTACAGTGCAAGTGTTTCCTCAAGAGCAAATGTTATTTCAGATGTTCAACTAACTGAATGTAAAATTACTTTTAACATCTTGGAAGTGTAGGCTCTATTTATAGATTTGATAAGTGCATTGATTATGCGGCTTTCAGTATGCTACTTGCCTTGATTCTCCATTCCTTCCAATGAGTAGGCCTATACGTCTAATGCAACTCTGAACATGAGAATTGACTGTTCATCACATAATTATCACAATATTGTTGTGTTAGTGGAATGCTGATTATTTATTGACCTGTCTGTTCTTGACATATATAGTGTGACTTCAGTTTCCTAAAGCCCAAGAACCTCAATGGTTAGAGGTCTATAAACTCTATCTTAGTAAGTAGGACTGCATTATATTTACCATTCTGCATTGTGAAGATTATTGCATCAACACTTGTTGGTATTCTCAAATAAAGTTTTTCATTTGTGAAGTTTGTCTTTTCTCTTCATCAAGATTATACACTTCATAAAAAGGTCTTATCTATTTGCAACCAGTGGGAGTTGAGATTCTTCAATGTTTTCTCCGGAGCCACCTAGTGGAAAAGTAATGTTGCTTCTAGCTAACTTCAACTTGCACCTAGTGCCCCCTGCTGGTGATGATGCTCAGTTGTGTTATGAAGACCCCACCTCAAACTGTTTTTTTTTACCTTTCTGTGCATCATGCCCAGACCAGAGGAAGGCAGACAAGTTATAATCGGGGATGCAAACTAGTCACCTTTATGTGATCGTCACCTTTTAATCCCAAAATATTCTGCCTTGGTATCTGTCACCTTCTTCTCTCCATGCGTTTGCATCCCTGTATAATTGATGATTGTATTGTTTGTATAGCTAAAACACACAAATGATCCAAAACGGCCTCAAAAGTAACAATGAATGGATGGATGGATAAGTTACCCCTAAAACATAATTATCATACTTGTGCTCATACTTGGCACACATCTTATGTAGGAACACTTTTGAGTATTGCCTTATGAACAGAACCTGTGGGTTGTGTACTGTTGGTGAACAGGGCTACTGCACAACCACTGGATCATCATAAGAAAGACTATGCTATAACTATAACCCCTCTTCTATATAAGCCCTACTCACACTTATGGGTCACAATATAAATGATGCCCAGTTATTGACAGAAAATTAGATGATTGCGCACATTTCATGTTATTGTAAGATGTCAATGCTGTACAAACATACACAAATCTAGCTAAATATGTCCGTAGCATCCAATTCACACAGCACACTATTTTGTAGTGGTTGTGCCTGTAAGGTCACATGGGTACATACATACCATTGGCACCAACATACCAAGACTCATTTATAGGCTCTTTTGTGTGAGTAGCTACTGTACAATGAATAGGGCTGACCTACTGTATATGACAAATAATGTACAACATGTTGCTGAAAGAAAACCATGCGTCTGTAAAAGTAAGGTTTTCAGAATAGTTTTCTTTTTTCATTGACGGATTCATTTTTAAATCAGGGGTTTTCAAAGACTGAGACTGCGGGCCTCCCCTCAGACAGAGCTTTGGGACAAAGCCCCCCCACCTCCCCTAGTTTACTTGCTTAAGACCCCCTAAAGTCATGCTTCAAGATGTGTATAAAATACTCTACTGTGAATAATAATTTGTGTCTGATGGTCCCCCCCCCAAAAAAAAGGTTAAATTATTTTGTTAAAATGCTTAAAATGGCTTCCCCTTCTTCCTCATTTAAAAATCCAAAGCAACCAATCATGGTTATCTAGAGCATAACTAGCCAATCACAGCATACAGCACAGGCTTTCAACACATTCTCACTCATGACAAAGTGACAACAAGAGTTCCTGACCGATCTTCAGTATATGATGAGTTGTGAGTGAGAATATGTTGGGGCTTTTTAACTGCTGAATACTGGATAGGGATTGGTTCCAGGATTCGTGATGTCACGAATCTTGCTTGTTGGAAAACGGCCTTTTCAGTGAGCTCAGAGAAACGTTCCACTTTCAGCAGACTATTGTGGAAACAGTCTTCTAGTGTCAAACTCTGCACAGACATCATTCTGCACAGTGAAGCTCAGACTCCAACTGTAGGAACAAGAAGAAAAACAGATTTCTGACTTTAAAGGGGTCTTTAACATAGGTTTGCTCAATTCCTCAATGCTTATAGGATCATGATTGTTACTTGATCCCATAGATAGACACTCAACAATTTATACTTAAATTTAGACTATAAAAAAGGGTCTGTCTAAAGGCATTTATTTGTTTCTCTCTCTGGGAAAGTGGGGAAAAACAGTAGTATTCCCTACTGTTTCTCTCTCTGAACTATCTCTTTAACCAAATCACACATTTAGGCTATTCTATGTGATCTCCTCTTGATAACTAATGTAATATTTTTTCACTTCCATTCACTGAGCCTCCCCTGAAACTGTTTGGAGCCCACCTGGGGAGGCCCGCCTCCCACTTTGAAAACCTCTATTTTAAATTATACAGTGGCTTTGGTAACAGTTGTCAACTCACTCAACACACAAATGGAGTTGTATATTTTCAGTTCAACTCTGAAAAAAATAAACGCTGCATTTCTGACTTGTAATAGACCCTTTTCACGGGGGCCATTTTGTGTCGAAAAGGCAGGATAAACTCAGGTGCAAGCAAAACACTAATTATTAATTAGTGTTTTGCTTGAACCTGAGTTTATCTTGCCTTTTTGTCACAAAATGGCCCCCGTGAGAAGCGTATACCGTATTTCCCCCCAAATAGCGGTGATAAGAGGACCGGTGGCTGATGAGTGTGTGTGCCTGCAGGATGGCAGTGGCGCGCTGCAGCGCAGCGGCTCTCTGGGGAAGCTGAGGGATGTGTTGCGGCGCAGCAGTGAGCTGCTGGTGAAGAAACTGCAGGGCAACGGACCGCCTGAACCTCGCAGCACCAAGTAAGAACTGAAGACGTGTTTGAAAGAAAGTGCCACACAGAATGTTGATTTGATTTTCTTTGATTTTTTTTTATGATTGTAGTTATGATAACACTTGCAGAATGGCTTCTCTATGTTTTACACGATGATTAAGGTTTAGGTCGTGTTTTCTTGATTTATTTTTTACTAAACGTATTTTAGAAATGAACTCGACTACATAATAAATAAACCTGATGAACTCAATAGACCTGGAGTGAAATCCCGGCCACCATCACTTATACGTGTACAACTTCCTTAGTTGCAAATTTGTTCCTAACTATTTTCCTTTGCCATTCAACAGCATGAAGAGAGCTGCTTCCTTAAATTACCTGAACAAGACCAGTGATGACCCATTCCAGGTGAGCAACAGTTTGTGGGAAAGTTTTGAAATGGGAATAAATGCATTCAATTAATTTATTCCCATTCCCAAAACAAAAATGTTCTTTTGTTTTTTCCTGGTTTTTCTCCCCAATTGGACTTGGCCAATTATCCCTGCTGCCTCGGTTGTTGCTCCACCCCCTCTGCTGATCTGGAGAGAGTTGTAGACTAGCACATGATTCCTCTGATACATGTGCAGTTGCCAGTCACTTCTTTTCACCTGACAGCGAGCAGCAGGATGTAGCGCGTGAGTTGATGATCATGCTGTTCCACCCAGTTCCCGTCCCCGCTGAACAGGCACACGGTCACCAACTGACCAGAGGAGGCGCTAGTGCAGCGACCAGGACTCATACCCCACCAGCTTCAAAGCCGCAGACACGGTCAATTGTGTCTGTAGGAACTTTTGACCAAGCCGGAAGTACCGCTGCCGGGAATTTAACTCGGGTCTCCGCGGTGGTAGGCGAGTGATTTTACATCTACACTACCCAGACTACCAGAAATCCATTTTCTAACTCTTAAAATCCCATCTGCTTTGCTTTACTCTATCTATCTATCTATCTATCTATCTATCTATCTATCTATCTATCTATCTATCTATCTATCTATCTATCTATCTATCATCTATCTATCTATCAGACTCAGGGCAGCAGTAAGTTAAGGGAGAGCCGGGGCCTGAGCTCCAGCACGGTGGATCTGTACAGTGGAAACTGAGCAGGTGGGTCTGTCACCACTGTCCCAAAGATACTCTCACTCTCCCTCTGCCTGCTCTCTGAGCCACAGTGTCAACGGTACCAACACCAGCACAGCTTCAGCCTCCACCCGCACCCCAAAACCAGCCTAGCTTCAGCCCCACATACCTCCACCTCCACCTCACACCCCACACAACCCCTCAGCCATCTGAGCATCTGACCCAAAGAAATTTTCACTCCTATTATATAGGTATGTTCCTGGGGTGTGGCGTTTCACTTTTTTTTTAATTCAGGATTTTAGTTTTTTGGACTTCATTCAGAGATGACTGTTTTCTGTTCCTGATCATGATCCTGATATTAGGACCAGTCACCTCAGTGCCTCATACCCCCCCCCCCCCCCCTTCCCCATGTATAATCACTGACTCTGTGCTTTCACTTATCAATTTACTCTGTTGCCATTAAATGTCAACTGTGCTGGTACATTTCTCATTTTGTTATGTTGTTTCGCTTGAGATGTTCTCATTACTGAAAGTCCCTATCAGGATTTTGTCTTCCTGTGCCATTCCTTGTTTTCATAATGTTGATTGTTTTTATCTACATGTTAAAAATATGCTCTATAGATTTTGATTTATTTCCCCCAAAATAGAAATAATTGTTGGGGTTTTGGGGTCAAAATCGTATCGTGTAAACGTGGCACCTGATTATGCTTTGTTAAAAGAAAGTTTTATTTTCATTTTAATAGTTAGACATTTGCCTGTTGAGATTTATTTTGAGGATGCAAGGTAGCTGGTGGTTAAAACTTTGGAAAACAGGGTGAAATGTTTATCCTACTGGATTACTTTTTATTGATCATTTTTGTTCATACAATGTTGGGGGAAATTTTGAATCTTAGGCTGCTACTTTATTCTCTCCAAGTGCATGTCATCGCTGCTCTTCCGTTAGACTGCGTATCGTCTCAGAACAGCTCATGGTCTCAGAGAGTGGGTTAGAGAAGAAAACACAACCATAAGAGAACCTGTTGCTTGAAAGCCGTACACCTTTTAAAGTTGTCTAAAATGATGAAGCTGGACTGGGTTGTGTAATTCGGCCCGGTCATCCTGAATGATCTCTGGTGCCATGCAAGACTCTGCTGAAAGCTAAACTGTTGCAAAGTTCAGACTCAGACTTTCTTAGTGCTTGTGTCGAGTCTTCCGTTAGTTGCCAACCACGGGCACATCTCATCCTAGTGTTTACAGATCTTAGGATTTGAATGATACATTTCTAGATGTAAACTGTAAATGATAGATTTTGCACAATTCTCCGATCTCTTCTCTCTTTGATTGCTTTTTTTTTAAAGAAACTACCGTACTCAAAACAACTGGAATGTTCTAATTATGTTTGATTGTTCTTGTTTTACATATCATGTTTTCCTGTCCTCCATTCTAATTCATTCATGTACAAAATAGGATCTGATCATAATTTGATGTTGCAGTTCCTAATCAGGGATTATGGGCGACAGAATTGAAGTGAATTTCCTTTGGATGAGAATCAGTCATTGTTAGTAAGAAATAATCATGAGATTGCATCTATTTTGGTTTAGTTGTCATAATTCTCCATCTATTAGTAAATCTTAACCATTTTCCAATCTTCATTCAAAAATAAAACCAGCAATTTTCCTGTTCATCAGTGTGTCTTTATTATTTATTCCTATAGCTGAACCTGTATCTCACTAGACATCCATAACACTCATTATATAGTCTCATTTGAGGGAAACGCAATGAGGGATCGATATCAGTGTTGATAGAGCAGTTTTAAAATGAAGGATTTTGCCACAATTTATTGACAAGGTCATAAGTAATGTTTAATTATGACGATTAAATCATGTCTTACCCTTGCCTGGGTCCAGACCCGTACAAGTTAATAATTCAGTCTGAAAAGCCTTCTAACTATTCATATTTGACTGCATCACATGTACATTTGGAGTAATATTGATAGAAAACTACCTGTTATTATTGATGCAGTCAAATATGAATAGTTAGAAGGCTTTTATTCTGAAATGCTACATCAGTTTGGTCTAAAATTTTCTGGGTGACCCCCCGGGGTGGAGTACTATGAGTCTGAAGTGGAATGGTTCAATAATAACAGGTAGTTTTCTATCAATATTACTCCAAATGTACATGTGATGCAGTCAAATATGAATAGTTAGAAGGCTTTTATTCTGAAGGCTTTTATTCTGAAATGCTACATCAGATTGTTATGAAATTGTCTGGATGACACCCTGGGGTTGAGTACTATCAGTCTGAAGTATAATTATTTTGTAATAACAGGCAGTTTCCTTTAACTATCCATTTGAATGTTCAGAAAACAGTGAAAACAAAAAAATAGTAGGCTTTTACTTTGAAATTGTACATCAACTCTCATAGCGTGCAATTGTAATTATAATATGTAAAAATTAGAACATTTAATTAGTATAGATTTGTTCTGGGAGTGCGCTTTTATTTTGAAATCAGTTCTCGCACGCTTTTACAGTAATGCCACGCACCACAAAACGCACCACAAAACAAGTGGGGGCTAGAATGACAGTGCTTTCCGAGGTGAGGGCTGGCTTGACTGCAGTGAAATACTAGCGATGTGGGCACGCCGCACAACTCATACTAGTTAACTGTCGCGGGTTCCGCATTTCTGGATGGCAGTGACGTCACGCGGATTCGTCCTATAATAAAATGCACAAAGTTGTAACACTGCATATTTCGAACATAAACTCATTAATGTATTCCTCAAGCGCTGCGTTTATATTTTTGTGAAAGTCAAATGAACATGTAATGGTCTCCTGCCGTAGGCAGAGGGCGCTGCTGTCGGCACAGCTCGACGTACAGACGGAAAACGACGTGGCAAGTAAATCATTCCCTTCCGGTGCTACATTCTGTCTGTTGACATTCTCTCCGAGTCACTCTAATGCTGTCAGAGCACGGTTTGAGATTAACCAGCTAATGTGAGAGAAACTAGTCATATCGCAGGCCGTTTAGGACCGAGTCTCATGGTCAGGTCAGCGGAACGTTAGGAGCTCGACAGCCGCGCACGGGGTGACGATGGCCGGACTGCTCGTGCTGCTGCTCAGCGGTCTGCTGGAGGTCTGCAGCGGAGTTTCGGCAAACAGAGGAGGGTCAGGGTACCCCTCCTTTACCGACGAGATCCCCTTCAAAATCACCTGGCCAGGCGCCCAAGTCACGCTGGTAAGCTACGCCCTGCATTTTAGCTGCACTCTTATCATTCACATAATTTTCCTATGAGCTGGAGGACATGTTACGAGGACATGTGACTTGTTTCCTACTATTAAACGTTATGCAGCCGTATGTTAGTTCGCTTTACATCTTATCCATGTTTTCTCCTGCAAGTGACGTCACTTTTCAACTGTGTATTTCAGCCGGTGTCTGGTGCATTTTACAACGAAGATGACTTCGTCATCATGACAACAACAGAGAAGGAGAAATACAAATGCCTCTTACCTTCCGTATCAGCTGGCGATGAGGTGAGACTCCACATCCTTTAATCATTTTCAGCTCAGCAAACTTATCAACTAATGTTAAGTTAACATTACCACCAATTGAAACAAGCAAGAGGGTATATCTTATCTTTCTATGTGGATTGTGACTAGTGAGTAGGGCTGGCCGATAATTCAGTAAGTCATTGTTATTAGTGATCGGGCCAGCAAAGCGGCAGGGCCAGTGTTTGCCAATATTCTTCTTCTTCAAGTTAGACTTCCCATCATCATCATCATCATCATCATCATCATCATCAGTATATAAATGGGAGCTAGGACTCTGTCTGTCTCTCTGTTTCTCTGTCCCACTGATGACTAGCCTGGGTAAATCCAGCCCCCACGTGACCTGCTCTCAGACCTCTGGTTCTCAGCCTGCAGTAGTTGGTGGGTGTAGTTCGGTCGAAATAAAATAGTTCCAACATGAAACTGTTCACAACAAGGTCTGTAAATTATCAGAAGGCCGAAGTCTCTGCGGCCGATATCTCCAAAACTCAGGCAACTAACACAAAATGGTCGAGATGGATAAATAGCACTCACTGCAAGTGAGGTGTGTTGGTTGTGTTCTTGTGTTTGTGTGTCAGGATGAGGACAAGCTGTATGACGGGCCGGATCCAGGAGCCTTGCTGGAGCCACTGTTCGAACAGAGCAGCTGCTCCTACAGGGTGAGTCCTCTGTTTACCTTCTGTTTCCTTCTGCTAAGTTAGTAGAGCCTATCCCAGATCTTCTCAACATGATTTTTCTGATGGTGATTGGTGAATTGAAGACTCATCTGAAACTCTGTACTGTAGTCGCCGTGATACCTAACTCTCCTGGGTGGTGAACATTGCAGATTGAGTCGTACTGGACATATGAAGTATGCCATGGGAAGCATATAAGACAGTACCATGAAGAGAAGGAGACTGGGCAGGTCAGCGTGAGTGGATCATATGATTTTCACAGCCTTAGTGTTAACTTTGTTCTTACAATTTATTACAATATTGATTGAAAGCAATAATTTAATTCATATTTCCACAGAAAATCAGCGTTCAGGAGTACTTCTTGGGAAACATGGCGCAGAAAAGCCAATCTACAGGGACAGGTGAGTTTGTTTGTTAACTTTATTGCATTGCGTGTTTGGTTGATAGTATTTGTATAATTATCAGCTCATTCATAGTTTTTAGCGAATGGCTGCTCAATGGTTAGCACTGTCTCCTCATAGCAAGAAGAACGTGGGTTTGAATCTCCACTCCGGTCCTTTCTGTGTGGAGTTTGCATGTTCTCCCCGTGTTTTGTATGGGTTTCCTCCCACAGTCTAAAGACATGCTGTGCTTGTGTAGTATCCTAATGTATATAATAACCCAGGGGTTCCCAAACTTTTTTGGCTTGTGACCCTATTTTGACGTCACAAAAATCTAGGGACCCGAGACATTTCAAATTCCGGTACACCATCCATAATATCATCAGTGACATCGTCAGTGATGTCACATAATGCTTCTTTTTGCCCGCAGAATTCTGAATTTAATCTGAGAATTCTGACTTTAATCTAAAAATTCTGACGTTTTTCCTCGAAATTCTGACAGTAACTTTGAATTCTGACTTTAATCTCAGAATTCTGACTTTATTCTCAGAATCCTGATTTAAAGTTATAATCTAAAAGATTTTCATCTAAAAAAAAGAGTCACTCACAATGTTGATTGAGGCTATAGGTCCATTTGGTTGAAGCCTTTGCAGTATATATAGTGACATTATGTGACATTATTAGGGGCGGCTGTAGCTCAGGAGGTAGAGCGGGTCGTCCACTAATTGCGCCTCCTCCAGTCTGCATGTCGAAGTGTCCTTGGGCAAGATACTGAACCCCAAATTGCTCCCGATGGTGTGCCAGCACCCTGCGTGGCAGCCTGCCGCCATCGGTGTATGAATGGGTGAATGTGCCTACTGACTGTAAAGCGCTTTGGATAAAAGCGCTATATAAATGCTATATAACGCTATATAAATGCAGGCCATTTACCATTATTACACTGTTTGGCTCTCACCTGCAATTACCACCCACCCAAGAGAACAAAACTGAAATCTTAGAGATTATCACTTTAAACTCAAAACAAAACAAAACAAAAATCGCAAGTGACCTTAATCATCTTCGGTAATATTAAATTGCGTGTGGTGTATTTTCTTTCTTTTTCTTAAGAAATTTCAGGCGACCCTATTTAAATTCTAGGCGACCCCACTTTGTGTTGGGACCCTAAGCTGGGGAACCACTGATGTAACCTATATGCTGTCTGTAGATATAGGATGTATATGACTGTGATGGCGCTATGTGAAGCCCTTTGAGACATGAGGGGAGCTAAACAACTGAACTGAACTGAAGGGTTTTCTTTCCTTACTAAAGCAATGCGATCTTTCTTTGCAGAAAAAGGGGACGAGGCAGATAATGTGAAATCAGAACCAGAGAAAGAGGTAGGCGTAACGACGAAGCACCTCTGGGCAGCCAAGTTTGTCAGTTTAGTCGTTCACCTGTTTCACCTTCTCGGCTTTGATCTGTGTCCAGGTGCCCAGTAAGAACATCGAAGGCCAGCTGACTCCCTACTTCTCTGTGGAGATGGGCAACGGGACTCCGTGCGTGCTGAAAGACGGCGAGCCGCGCGGCACCTCCGTGCTGTACGTGTGCCACCCCGAGGCCAAGCACGAGATCCTGTCCATCGCCGAGGTCACCACCTGTGAATACGAGGTGGTGGTGCTGACGCCACTGCTCTGTGCGCACCCTAAATACAGGTACAACATCTAGAGTTGGTTATGAAGTCTAAATAGAAGTACAACATCTAGAGTTGGTTATGAAGTCTAAATAGAAGTACAACATCTAGAGTTGGTTATGAAGTCTAAAATAGAAGTACAACATCTAGAGTTGGATATGAAGTCTAAATAGAAGTACAACATCTAGAGTTGGTTATGAAGTCTAAAATAGAAGTACCACATCTAGAGTTGGATATGATGTCTAGCGGGACAGGATCAGGCCTCTTCTGATTTTGTCAGTTTTAGTAGGGGGTGATGTGGCTCAGGAGGTAGAGCGGGTCGTCCACTAATCACTTTGGATAAAAGAGGTCGGTGGTTCGATTCCCCCGGCTCCTCTAGTCCGCACGTCGAAGTGTCCTGGGTGAACGATACTGAACCCCAGAGTGCCACAGGGATGACGTATTTTTGTAGGGCAACCCAGAAGTCATGCACTTCCTGGTTCCCTCGTCTCAAAGTCAATGGGATTTTTGCATGGGGATTTTGGTTAAATGCCGCAAATCAGATCGGTGGTTAACAAACATTTGTGAAATGTCGAACTTTGCTATCTTGACTGTTCATTTAAAACCTAATAAAGACCCCACCCTTTGCAGTAGCTATAGGCCCGTATCAATTCTAAATGCTGAAATGAAGATATATGCTAAGGTGTTAGCCATGAGACTGGAGACACATATGACCAAACTTAAACATTATGATCAGACTGGCTTCATTAAGACCCGTCAAGCGGCAGACAACATACGTAGACTACTTCATGTGATTAACTCGTCTCAGGACATGCCCTCACCCTGTGCTGTCCTCTCACTGGATGCCAAGCAGGCTTTTGACCGTTTGGAGATTATATTATTATTTCTTATTATTATCTCACACGTATATCAGTTAATGTGGTATTACCTAACTTGCTTTTTGCTACATTACCTATTATGCTCCCATCTGATTATCGCTACTTTTGTGACACAAGTGCAGCACACAACAGGTTGCCTCTTCAGCAACTTGTGTAGTTTAACTTTCAAACTTCACTCTAATCAGTTTGTGTTTGCACAGATGGCACGACTCACGCGCTCTGTCAGAGGCGCAGTGAATTATGGGCATTGGAGTTGACTAACTCGCTTTCAGTGCTCAACAGCGTTAGCTTTTTTTCCCTCCACCAAACTTAATTATATCAAAGAGAAATGCCAGGTCTGAACGTCAATTTTGAGCATCACAGCACACAAGATGAATACAACTAAAATGTACTTGGACAACTGTTAATTTACCATAGTAAATATATGGTGGTAGAATATGGAGTTCTTTATTTAAACCAAAGCGTTGCGGCTATAGGAGCCTTCATCTGGCTCTATTTCTGTCACGGTGATAGTGACTTGTTCCAGCAGATGAGGTTCTGGCTTAAAATCTTCCTGTATCCAAACACTGTTGAAAGTGACGGGGTCTAACTACAGTATGTTGTTCCAGGTTCAAGTCTTCCCCGGTCAACGCCATCTTCTGCCAGGCTCTGTCAGGCTCCCCTCTGAGGCCCCAGCGCCTCGGCCAGCTGGACCGAGATCAAGAGGATCAACTCAAACCTCCTTTCAGTGCCGTCCCCGAGCCCAGAGAGGTGAGAGCCACCTTACCTGCGGGTAAAAAAAAACACAGGGAGAGCGAGAAGTGGGTGCTGCGCGTAGGGGTTGCAAAGGGGCAGAAAATGTCTGGTAACTTTCCGTATTTTATTTTCTTTTTTCCATGGGAAGTTAAGCTTGGGAATTTTTGGAAATTTTGACTCCTAGGGTGGAGACTCTGAAGATGATGGGTCATTGCTGCAGTTATGGACTCCGGGGAGTCCCAAAATCGTCACTGACAGACACCGCCCACCCACCTAGGCACCATCGTGCAACTGTGTGCCATCGGCTCATACATACTACATCACAGTTGCTCGAGTGACATTGCTGATGACGTCACAATTGCTCAAGTGACATCACTGATGATGTCACAATTGCTCAAGTGACATCACTGATGACATCATCGCTGATGACATCACAATCGTGACACACATTGCCGCCACAGACAGACACCACTAGCCAATTTTTGACAAACAATATTTTTGTGTGTGTTGCGAATATTCAAAATTTGAATCTTTCCACGGGAATTTGTGAACAGGGACTGACTGGTGTTTTGGGTAATGTCATTTCTTTCTTTTTCTTTTGCAGATTATGAAAGTGCAGTGCAGATTGTGACCTTTCAAATGACGTGTCATACATTGAAATCTGACAATAGTTGAAGATTATGCTTATTTTGTTCATACCCCCCCCCACACACACACACACACGCACACACTCCAAAAATAATAATAATGGGAGTTTGGGAGTTAACGGGAATAAACAAATGTATTTTATACTAACTGCATTTACCATATACAGACAGTAAATATAGACATTTTGTTTTGAAGTGGACGATTTTGTTCAATTTTTTATTTATTTATTTGCATTAGAAATGTTTGTATGGCAAAAAACAAAATGTTTATATTTAGGTCTTGTATATGACAAGGTAAATACAGTTAGAGTAAATTAATTCCCATATATTCCTGTTAATTCCCATGGAAAGTTTCCAACTTTGAATATTCTGCAACCCTAGCTGCGTGTGAAAATGACACCGAGCTCATTCGTCCCTGTTTGACCTGTTCCAGGAGGAGGTGTCTCCAGTGAGAGAGGAGGCCTTCACCTCCACCCACAGGCCCCTGGCTGTGGGCGGGCAGAGCCAGGTCACTGTGGGCTCCACACACATCTCCCGTCTCACAGACGAGCAGCTCATCAACGAGTTCCTCAGCGGCTCCTACTGTCTGCATGGGGTGAGGCCAGAGAGGGAGACTTAGACTCGAGGCTGCACACACAGTGATTTGAGACTCGTCCTCAAAAGACTTGAGATTTGGACTTGAGATTTGGGACTCATGAGCAATCTTTATTTTTTGTTTGTATTTGTTGGTGCATTATCGTTAAGGGTACTACTAATAATAATGTCAAGTAATCAATGCTGATACTGTTTGCTAATAAAGAAGTGAGGATAACAAAGTAAATTAAAGGTAAAGTCCCACTGATTGTCACACACCTGAGTGTGCGAAATTTGTTCTCCACATTTGACCCATCCCCTGGGGGAGCGGGGAGCGGCAGCAGTGCCGCGCTCGGGAATCATATGGTAATACAGTAGCCTACATGCTTTGAATCCCTTAGTTTTAGCTATGCAGTGTTCTAAGCAGACTGGATGGCATGCAGCAGATGATAGAACGCTCATCCATAAGAGACTTGACTTGGACTTGGCCAAAAATGACTTATGAGCATCTCTGTATGTTGACTGAACTGTAGACTGGAATCTAATGATGATGATGTGTGTGTGTGTGTGTGTGTGTGTGTGTGTGTGTGTGTGTGTTTCAGGGCGTGGGCTGGTGGAAATATGAATTCTGTTATGGGAAGCATGTGCATCAGTACCATGAGGTAAGTCCTATCTTGGTAGTGTGGTAATGTGGAGTATTCTCAAATCTACTACAATTGCCTGAAGCTGTTAGCATATGCACACGCACGCACACACACACACACACACACACACACACACACACACACACACACACACACACACACAAAATGTGACTGAGGATTTCAAATAGCATAATGGTATTTTTAACTGGATATATAATTTAAATCAGGATTCCCAGAGGCCTTGGAAATCCTTGAAAGTTTGAAATTTAATGGATGGCCTTGACTATTTTCTTGAAATTCCTCAGTATGCCTCAGCTCTTCCCATACTGAGGAAAAGCCTGTAATGAGATTTACAGGTTTAAAATGAAGGATTTCACCACGAGGTCTTTATGAATGTCTAATTCTGACCCACGTCACGGCTTATCCCAAAACATGCCCATTTAGAGTCCTTGAATTTCACCAAAACAGACCTTGGAAGTCACTCAAAACTCATTGAATTTGATGTCCAAAGTGAGCATGGGAACCCTGATAAAAGTACTGGATTGAAATGTACCACCGGTCAAAATGTTCCTTTCCCTCCCAGGATAAAGAGCAAGGCAAGAACATTGTGGTGGTGGGCAGCTGGAGTGCCGAGGAGCATCTTGATTGGGCCAAGAAGAACGTTGCTCGCTCCTACCAGCTCAAAGATGACGGCGTGCAGAAAGTCAAGTATGCCATTCATACTTCTGTGAACTTGTCTGTCATGTCACGTGACAGACAAGTGTCATGTGACAGACAAGTGTCATGTGACAGACATGTGTCATGTGTGTTGTTGTCTTGGACCCCAGGAAGACTAGCTGTCATCTAGGCGTCAGCTAACGGGGATCCTTATAATAAAAAAATAAACAAACACAACATGGGTAGAACACATAAAGCTGGTTTCTATGATTCCTCGTCGTTTCTTGTTTCCCGCCACAGGTTGGTTTCGCACCTCTACGGCCACGGGGACGTGTGTGATCTGACCGGGAAGCCCAGACAGGTCATCGTCAAGCTCAAGTGAGTCAAGGAGCCTTAATAAGAAGGATAAGACATCACTCATGTCACGACGTTGAAATCTTGCATTGGGGCCAGTTCTATTGAAGTGAATGGGACAGGCAGGATAAGTCCCACTATAAAGCATCATATCTGTGTCGTTTCACCTTTGATTGAAAAATGCATCCACCAGATTCAAGAAAAGACATTATGTGATGTTGATTGATGGGGTTTTTATGTAAATGTGTGCATTTGTTTTCCTTTTTAATGGTCTCCAAACAGATCATGGCTCTGTCCAGCAGCTGCATATAGCTCAACTCAAGCCCCTGTTTGGTCCAAAATTGAGCGAGATTAGCTAACTAGTATACATCATGATACATGACCGAACAGGGCATCAGTCAACATCACATAATGCGTTTCCTTTAATCTGGCATTTTTCAATCCAATATGAAACGACACAGATATGATGGTTATAGCAGGACTTACATGCCCATCGCCATTCACTTCAATACAACTGGCCCCATTGTAAACTTTGAACGCTGTGATACGAGTGATCATTTTAGGATCATTGTGGAAACTGCACATTCCCGGGCTGACGCATGAGTCAGGAAATAGCCTGACCCCATCTTCTCTCTGTCAGATGCAAAGAGTCTGAGTCTCCCCACGCTGTGACCGTCTATATGCTGGAGCCACAGACCTGTCAGTACATCCTGGGGGTAAGTTCACCTCTGACGTCTGACGAAGTGAGTCAGGAAGTGACCCACACACGTCGTGACAGCGTATCGTATGAGGGTCACGCTGAACCTCACATACAGTCGTGCTCAGTGCTGCTGAATGCTGACAACTGAATTAAAATAGAATACGGATGTCGGTTAGAAACCCAACTTCATTTTTAAAATACAAAACATATGCAGCCACACTTAGCGAAATTGACTGCTGTCCCAGTTAACTCATTCCCTGCCACTGTTTCAAAGGAAGATTTGCCAGCCACCTCCAGGCTTTCTGATCATTTTCAATAATCTTCCAAGACCCAGGGAATATTTTCTTCTAGGACTATGTAAGGACTGAATATCCCAAAAGACAGAACAGAGCCTAGTCTACTTTCATAGAAAAAAACACTCAGAAATGTTTCAGTGAAAAAGGGGACTGTCACCTAAAGGTGACTAGTTTGTATCCCTGCTTTACCTGACTACATTTTGCTTAGAAAACTGCAAGATAAAACTATAGCATACATATGCAAGGATAACCCACCTTTTGAAGACTGAGAGTACAAAATAAGAAATGGAGTGAAGGAGTTGTAATTAGTGCCTGATGAGATATTTATTTTAACATTTAATTTATGTTCATGATTCATTCTTAAATCTTTAGATTTCCCCTTTCTCTCAAGTAGCCTACTCCCTGTAGTACCTCCATGTACCCCAGTTTGGGAAGCACTGACACAAAGGTATTATTTGTTGTTGTTGATCAGGTTGAGTCTCCAGTCATATGCAGGATTCTGGACACTGCTGATGAGCATGGACTTCTGTCAATCTCCAACTAAATGGACAAAGATGCCACGACAGCAAGAGGACATGAAGGACCTGGAGGACAGACGTAGAGGAGTGTACTTGAAGAGACAGGACATGATGTAGAAACAAGACTGACTGGAGGGAGAAGAGAGGCGCCCACCACACTACGCTGAGGCCTAGACTGGAGGTTGAGGGAGGTACAGGTCGGCCCTCAATGTAACCCAGGACCACAGCCCATCTGTGCCAGGCGCATGCTGCACTCCAGCAGACAGACTTATTCAGACTCTTAGAAAACAAAAATAAACTAGAAGTGCACTCAGAGAGTGCAGGCCTCCACCAAGGCCAATACTCCAGTCTGCTATGATGTGCACATTTTGTGAGACGGATCAGAAGCCTGACCCTGACCTACCCACATCCCCCCCAGCCACTGCCCCCTACCCACCCCTCGAACCCTGACTCTCGACGACCTTGCTATCCCTAGCTACGGCCCCTTTTCCCTAGCCCCGCCCCTCCCTTGACCCGAATCGGATTGGATCCGCCCCAAAATGTAACGGGTTCTTCCTGGGCCCATGCTACCCCCTCCCACCAAGTTTCATTAAAATCAGCCCAGTACAAACAAACAGGACCAAAAAACACAACTCCCTTTGGCGGAGGCAACGAGGCAGACACCTCACTCCAGAAGGCAGTGGACTTCCTGCCTGAACTTCATCTCTATGCTTCAACTTGTGTGTATCATCAGAGGAATCAATGTCCATGGTGTTTTTCATTGTCATTTTAAGTCTTGGTATGTGGGTAATTTGAAATGATCAGCTGTCTGACTGCAGTACAGTATGTAGGTAATTTAAAATTGTCAGCTGGTTGACTGCAGTACAGTATGTAGGTAATTTGAAATGATCAGCTGCTTGACTGCAGTACAGTATGTAGGTAATTTGAAATGATCAGCTGGTTGACTGCAGTACAGTATGTAGGTAATTTAAAATGATCAGCTGCTTGACTGCAGTACAGTATGTAGGTAATTTAAAATGATCAGCTGGTTGACTGCAGTACAGTATGTAGGTAATTTAAAATGATCAGCTGCTTGACTGCAGTACAGTATGTAGGTAATTTAAAATGATCAGCTGCTTGACTGCAGTACAGTATGTAGGTAATTTAAAATGATCAGCTGCTTGACTGCAGTACAGTATGTAGGTAATTTGAAATGATCAGCTGCTTGACTGCAGTACAGTATGTAGGTAATTTGAAATGATCAGCTGGTTGACTGCAGTACAGTATGTAGGTAATTTGAAATGATCAGCTGCTTGACTGCAGTACAGTAAGTGGGTAATTTGAAATGATCAGCTGCTTGACTGCAGTACAGTATGTAGGTAATTTGAAATGATCAGCTGCTTGACTGCAGTACAGTATGTAGGTAATTTAAAATGATCAGCTGCTTGACTGCAGTACAGTATGTAGGTAATTTGAAATGATCAGCTGGTTGACTGCAGTACATTATGTAGGTAATTTGAAATGATCAGCTGCTTGACTGCAGTACAGTAAGTGGGTAATTTGAAATGATCAGCTGCTTGACTGCAGTACAGTAAGTAGGTAATTTAAAATGATCAGCTGGTTGACTGCAGTACAGTATGTAGGTAATTTAAAATGATCAGCTGCTTGACTGCAGTACAGTATGTAGGTAATTTAAAATGATCAGCTGCTTGACTGCAGTACAGTAAGTGGGTAATTTGAAATGATCAGCTGCTTGACTGTGGCACTTTGCACTTGTAGATATACCATAATGCAACAAAGCGAGTTTGAAAATGTGTTGTGCAGAACTGAGTGTACTGTTGTGTTCTTTTACAGGATGAGTGAGTGAGTAACTTAAGATGAACTAGCTCGTGCTGCAGAAAGGCGAGTGTTTGAAATGTCATAAATGGATGATTGTCTGTGGGTCTCTATAAGAGGTAGTCTGTGGTGTTTCTAAGGATGCACACTGGGACTCTGATCACTATTGTACCATGGACAAAAAGGAATAAATTGGCTGCAAAGAATAAAATTAAAACATGAAACCGTGTTCAGCTATATATTACCACTATATATACAGTATGTATATATATATATATATATATTATATATATAATTTTTCTCTCTCATCAATTGTCCACTCATGCTAGGTATATGTGAAGTCATATTTCCTTGTTGGAGAGAATGTATTTGGCGAGCCTCTGGCTGCTAAAAGGATGTTTTTATGCAGACTTTTGAATAGCAGCATCAATTGAGGGCCACCGAAGGGTGCTGTTGCTGTGTTTTGTTCTTTACATATAAAGACATTCAGATTTTTGTTCATTTACCCAAAACTGATCACAAATACAAAATGACATGGTAATTAATTCATGGCAACATTTGCACAGAACTTACAACAGTAGCAACTGCAGTTGTTATTAAACTATTTGTATTCTTATTCATATCAACCATTTTTTATTCCAAAAGTGAGCTGTAACTTTACAAGACTAGTTCACCCAAAAAGGAACATGTTGTCATGATCTCCTCCCCCTCATGCCAGTTGAAAGTCAAGTTTGTCCATATAACACAGGGGGTGGCCAGCACAACTCCTCATACTATAGCAGCCTTATCCAAAACAACTGAAGTCAGTGGGGACTGTTCTTCAGAGTTCCAAAAATACCTATTTACACCAGCCTGGATCCAGACCTTTTCTCCAGATCAATTCCAACTCCAGAAAAATACCTCCAGACCAATTCAGTTTGAATATCACCCCAAATGCCCCCCCCCCCCCCCCCGAAATATATAATAAATAATGTTTACCGAAATACTCTCATTCATTAGTCTAAATCGTATTTTATTGAATGCAAAAAAGTTTTTTTTTAAATTCTGCATTATATATCGGCCACCCTGCTCTCTAAATATCAACATCGGCCATTGAAAACCCCATACCGGTCGACCCCTAGTTTTTATGACAGTGTTGGTCAGTCTGTCTGCTTGACAATCCCATTTTTCTGCTGTAAAAATGATCGAAGTGAGATGAACAGACTAAAAGCTTTATCTCATTAGATAAAACAGATGTTGACCAGGTTTTTTCCTTTAAGGACATAATTTGCAGTTGAAAAAAAGTAATAAATCACAATATATTGCAATATCGCAATACTCAATATATCGCAATACTAGCACAATACTATCGTATTGTGACTTAAGTATCGTGATAATATCGTATCATGGGGCATCTGGTGATTCCCACCCCCGACACTGCTGGCAGGAATGTCAACAAAACAGGTAACGCTCAGATCCACTGCACTTGCCAAACATTTATTAAGTTAGAAAATGTATGAGGTTCATAAATACAATTTTCTTCTGAAGAGAAAGAATTTAAAGTGCCACATAGGGGTGTCACAGACTAGTTGACTATCAAAACCACTAGTTGACAATGTGCATCATAGTCGACTAATCATTAATCTGTGGTTTTAAGAACAAATAGATAAATTGAACATAGATTTGTTTGAACAATCATTTTCTACATTAGGCCAAGTTAAATAAACAGGATTTGGGGTACTTAGGCCATATTCAGACTAGGAGGCCAAATCTGATTTGTGAACTTTAGTGACCTATTAATGACTTTATCCAGATTGGTTTTATGAGTCTGGACGCTCCAAGTCTGATTTGTGTCACGAGTCCCAAACCACATATGGAGGTAGTTTCCAATCTGCTTTCGACCTGCTGTGACTTCAGTGTGGACGCGCTGATCACCCAAATCTGATTTGAACGTCACGCGTAACTCGTCATCAAATGCTTCTGGCAGGAAAACCACGTACGTATTTACTGACGCCCACGTTGTTACCATAGCAACCCATGCAGATAGGCTTTTTAGGTCTGAACATACAGATCCAACTAGAAAATCAGATTTGTGGCAGTGCGGACACACTCCCAAATCAGATTTGGGAAACCAATCAAGATAATGATGATTAATGACTTTATCAGCAAATCAGATTTACCTGTAATGTGAACATGGCCTTAGAGACAAACAGGCGGTATCTCCAGCTCAGACAAGTTGCCGGGGTTTAGCGGCTCATTACTGGCTGTTTCTGGGACCTTTTGATGAGAATTGATCATTTCTATTGGGTGAAAAGAAAAGATGTATCTCCCGTGACTATTCGAGTAAGCGACTACTTTTTGGGAGTAGTCAACTACCAAAATGCAGTAGTTGTGAATGCCCCTACCGTATGCCATCGAAAGCCATGTGTTGGCAGGTCCAGGTTTTCACTCAAACTACTACAGTAGTTTATAATCATTTGGTTGGATTGAAAACCCGGAGAGTCTTGGCTCAGGGTGGCACATGGTTGAGTACCACTGGTGTACAACATGAAAATGTCTGTAAAAAATAGTCAGTTCATTAACACCAAATAACACTGGGACAGACATTTCCATTACAAATCTCTTGCTTCTAAACAAGGCTGTAGTTACTTATTTTCCACGGCGAAGCCTAGAGTATAGCTTCTTAATTCACTGTTTCCACACAACTGAACTTTACATGTATGTCCACTGCAGAAGAGAACAAAAGTTTTAAATACTGAATCCATATACAGAAAATGGGCTGTTGTTGTGTTACTCTTGTGAATCAGTGAGATTTAAAGCCATGACAAGGGGAATCCAAATCTTGTTTCTGTTTTGCAGCTCACCGACTAGACTGAGGGTATGGGAATCTGGTGCACAGAGGTGCTGTCAAAGTCGTGCAGTGTGTCCTGGTGAGTGTGGTAGTGCATGGCTATGTAGGACTTCGCAAAGCCAAACGTCTGCGAGCCGACAGGCTGCTGCAGGCTGTTGGGGGAGCTGGGCTCTGCGGAGGGACTGCTGTTATAGATACTGTAGTAGGGCTCGATGCGGGTGTTGATGGGCGTGGAGGTACTGGGGGGGCGAGCTTTGCGTCCGCCTGTGGCCCTGGGGCTGCCGGCACAATCCCTGGAGTGACTGGGCCCACACGCCTGGTCCACCAGCCTCCTGTGGGGCTTGGGCGACAGCACATAGGCCGAGTTGGTCTCGTGATGGGAGGACTTATTGCGGTTGACTTCCAGGCTGCCCTTGCCCATGGCGTGCAGGCGGGTCTTTTGCGTGCAACAGAGAAACCCCAGCGCCACCCACTGGAGGCAGCACAGCACGCGGCGGCGGAGGCCCGCGCTGTTGCGCGAGTACACAAACGGGTTGATGCCCGACTTGAGGAAGATGAGCACGAAGCCGCACAGCTCAAACTGGTAGTGTGCAAAGCTGCTCTCCGGACACAGGACATCTTGGGCCAGCGACACGCCCATCGGCAGGCAGCACAGCAGCACGGAGAGCACGATCACCACGCACGTCAGCACCGCCTTGGAGTCCTTGGGCGTGGACAGGTTAAGCGTAGAGACCCGCTGGCAGCAGGTGGCTCCTCGGGCAGCTCCGGGCACCGGGGGCTGGCTCCCCCTGTTGGCGTAGGAATGCGTCTGCATGTGCTGCTGCGGGTTGTTGTAAGCCTGGTCGCGGTAGAGAGGCGGGCCCTGGACTGCCATGAGAGGGGGAGGGAGCGGGGGTCGCGAGGCGTCTACGGAGATGGCGGGACACTTCCTCACCTGTAGGTGTGGGGGGGAAATTGATACAATAGCATCGCAATATTTTGTGTGGGAATATATCACATTACATGAATGCCAAGTATCGCAATATTTTATTATATAAATTGTCAGGTGTGTGCAACATTTATGACAGGTTTTTATGACAGTGTTTGTTTGTCTGTCTCCTTGACAATTTTGCTGCAATAAAAATGATTGAAGTGAGATGAACAGACTGGAAACTAGCTTAGATAAAACTGATGTTGACAAAGTTTTCTTTTGGGGACATAATTTTCAGTGGGGGGGGGGGGGAGGTAATAAATCGCAATACTAGCACATCACAATACTATCGTATCGTGACCTAAAGGAGAACGTCACCAAAAACAATGCTGATTTATTTTGCGCCATGACCTCACACACATCGGAAAACTGTAAACAGTTTTGCATTCGTTCATTTAGTTTGACAGTTATTGAGAGTTGATTTGAGTTAAAGTTGATGCCAGTGATGTCATTCATGCACAAATGACATCACTGGTCCACAACTTCAAAATCATCTCTCGAAATGCCATTTAGGAACCTATTGTTGGTATATGCGAGGGAAACTTGGAGGGTATCACGCCAGGTCACGCAGGGTCAAAGCCTTCCTTCAGCAAAAAAAAGGGCAAGATCACGTGCAAAATAAACCAGCATTGTTTTTCGGTGCTTCCCACCTCTGCTCACCTGGGCGTTCTTCCTCAGCGTCTGGGCGATGGTCAGGTAGGACACCGACACCACGGCCACGCAGAAGGCAAAGTCGGCCAGGTAGACGTACAGCAGCACCCCGGGCCGCCCGCCTGCAAGGCCGAAGTGAGGCAGGCACGGTCCGTCTCTCCGCGGGTACGCCCGCACTGTGAGGAGGGCGGCCAGGCTGAAGCTGGATGTCCACAGCAGGGCAGTGAGCGCCAGGGTGCAGGGGAGCGAGGCGCTGCGGTTGGGCCGCTGCCCCAGGACCATGCGCAGGCGGTGCAGGGCGATGACGGCCACCGTCTCCAGGGACATGAGGACGAAGCCCGAGCTGCTCAGGTGGAAGGCGGAGCAGAAGCTCCTGGAGACTCCGCCGCCTCCCCCGGCCTCCAGGAAGAGCACCAGCGCAAACACGGGCGCGCTCACGCAGCAGACGAACAGGTCGCAGAAGGACAGGTTGAGGATCATGAAGTCGAAGTTGGTGCGGAACTTGCGGAAGGCGGGGTCAAAGAAGGACAGGAAGACCAGCAGGTTGCCGTAGGAGCCCAGGCAGAAGATGAGGACGAGGAGGAGAGAGCAGGAGGTCAAGGTGGCCGTGTGGATCACGGCCCAGCCTAGGGGTGCGTGTGACCCCCCGCTCAGGTTCTGCTGTCTGGGCACATCCACCAGCTCTGATGGTGCACCAGTGCTGTTCATGGTATCAGTGACAAGCTATGAGGATCACCAGCTCATTGGTTTGAACATCATCCCTCTGTACGGAGGGCTTCAGGGGGGTGGCAAGTTCTGCCGCCTCCTTGGTAGAGTGCTAGGACGGATACAAATCATTATTAGCAAGGCTATTTAAAAGGCAGTGCACACTGCTCATCCACGTTAAATAGAACATAGCCTGAGCCTACCATTCCTCCACCCCTGAACACGCACACATGCATCTGCTTGCTGAAATCCATGAACAGTGGGTTATGGACCACATCAGTGCTCGAATCTTCTAATGCGGGTTTGAGCCCATTATACATCGTCAAAATGGCTTATTAACCGTTCATAGGCTACACATTGGGGATCCATCCACACCGACCGATACACACTGAGAAAACACAACCTACCTACCGTGTGTAAATGGCCGTGAGTCTATCATCTTCTTACGTCAGCCCATCTTCGTGTTTGAAGCTGGCAGTGATTGAGCGCACCGCGGCTTGAAATAAACACGTTTTTCTGCGGAACGTTGCGCAAAAAAATGAGCAGGCTATAGGAAAATACTGAAATAGACGACGTTACCTTCCACGTCCACGCAATCTTCACTGCGTGTAGTACAGCGCAAATAGTCTGTCAGAAGAGCGGCTATAACGTTACCCATTCTCTTTACAGGAGCGATGGCCACTGGACGCGCACTGCAAAACATGAGTATGAAGTCACTGCCTACGTATCAAAGCTCAGCTGCTGTCAGCTCTGCTCCCTCTCAATCAGAAGGGGGACCAAAACTAGTTCTTTAGTAGAACTATCGACGTCATGCCACAGTTTTCTTCTTTAGACCTATCTCTGCGTCACAGACTTTGAATAAGGAATGGAGCTGGACTGAGAACATGTTAGACTAGCCAATAAAGGGTATAACGTCGGGCCAAATACACAGATACCTATGTGGGGGCGGGGGGGGGGGGGGGGTGTGAATAAGCACCTCACACTGAGAGTGGGTGGCTACAGTGATTTTGGAGCAGTTTGGCACGACTGGATTCGAAGCACACCATTAAAAAAAAAAAGACCTCAAACGTTTAAGAAATATTTATTAAAATATGAATTGTATAATTGTAAGGCGTAAATATAATATAGCCTACCGTCCTTGAATAGTGGCTCAACAACGTGGTTGCTAGGCAACACGTGCCTATTCAAGAGTACTTGGCTGCAGACAGTGGGGAGCCTCACGCCTCCGCAACTGACAGGAAGTCACGTGACCTCCGCAGCGGAAGTTCATCTTTTTTTAATCTTTATCGACATATTGCACAGCCATATAATAGAAGAGTTCCGACATCTCCATTCACTCCAATGGACCAGTTTTTTTCCAGGAAGTAGAAAGTGGAACTCTTGAGTAAAAAAAGCAGCACTGTCGAGTTGCAGCAAAATAGACAGTTTGTGTTGTACTTTGAAAGGGTTTTTCATCCCTTTAATCAAATTGTACATTATCAGCTTTATTTTAGCATGCAAAAGTAGCGCGAGACCCATTCCTGGCTGTTCATTGGCTAATGAGTCTCGCATTTTGGTCCTCCGCTGACACCACTCTCTTAGAGGACACTAACATATTGAAGTTAAACAGACACACAACGAACATAAATGCAACTTTGCCAATGAAGTAGCCTACATGACGTCGGCAGTTCGTCTTCATGTTTTGAACACAGATTTAAAAGGCTTTATACAATATATAAAACTGAGAAGTTAGCAGGTAAATGTGCTATGGATAGCATTTAAAAGTAAAAATCTAACTATAAGTGACAGTCGGAATTATTGGTCGCCATGGAGACCTCCACACACACCTAGGCTACATAGCCCTGTCAAAAACGTGTAAACAGAACATTCATATTGGACCCTTCAAAAAATTGTATACTGTAGTCTACAGTCTATACTGTAGCCTGCACTGTAGCCTACAGTCTATATTGATCTACTGTAGCATAGTCTATATTTATATAGCCTACTGTGGCCTATGTAGCCTATACAGTCTATACTGTAGCCTACAGTCTATATTTATATAGGCTACTGTAGCCTACAGTCTATATTGATCTACTGTAGCATACAGTCTATATTTATATAGCCTACTGTGGCCTAGTAAGTAACCCAATTTAGAGTGCAGTGGACTAATCATGCACGTCCTTGTTTTGACCTGTTTTAAGCACACTTTAATTTCCGAACAGAACAGCTCATGGTCTCAGAGAGTGGGTTAGAGAAGAAAACACAACCATAAGAGAACCTGTTGCTTGAAAACCGTACACCTTTTAAAGTTGTCTAAAATGATGAAGCTGGACTGGGTTGTGTAATTCGGCCCGGTCATCCTGAATGATCTCTGGTGCCATGCAAGACTCTGCTGAAAGCTAAACTGTTGCAAAGTTCAGACTCAGACTTTCTTAGTGCTTGTGTCGAGTCTTCCGTTAGTTGCCAACCACGGGCACATCTCATCCTAGTGTTTACAGATTTTAGGATTTGAATAATACATTTCTAGATGTAAACTGTAAATGATAGATTTTGCACAATTCTCCGATCTCTTCTCTCTTTGATTGCTTTAAAAAAAAAACTACTCAAAACAACTGGAATGTTCTAATTATGTTTGCTTGTTCTTGTTTTACATACAGTATCATGTTTTCCTGTCCATTCTAATGCACTCATGTACAAAATAGGATCTGATCATAATTTGATGTTGCAGTTCCTAATCAGGGATTATGGGCGACAGAATTGAAGTGAATTTCCTTTGGATGAGAATCAGTCATTGTTAGTAAGAAATAATCATGAGATTGCATCTATTTTGGTTTAGTTGTCATAATTCTCCATCTATTAGTAAATCTTAACCATTTTCCAATCTTCATTCAAAAATAAAACCAGCAATTTTCCTGTTAATCAGTGTGTCTTTATTATTTATTCCTATAGCTGAACCTGTATCTCACTAGACATCCATAACACTCATTATATAGTCTCATTTGAGGGAAACGCAATGAGGGATCAATATCAGTGTTGATAGAGCAGTTTTAAAATGAAGGATTTTGCCACAATTTCTTGACAAGGTCATAAGTAATGTCTAATTATTTACGACGAAAATCATGTCTTACCCTTGCCTGGGTCCAGACCTTTGAATCCACCCGCACAAGTTAATAATTCAGTCTGATATCAGGCTAGTCTTACCCCAAATGTTACTTTCTTACTTTAAATTTAATGTCCAAGTCAATGTGGGAACTCTATAAACATGTATAGTGTGCCTCGTCCATACATGATGATTCTACCAGAGTTTCCTCCCTGCTGCTAGAAGTCTGACTGAGGTTTCTACACTCAGTGGGAGTCTCTGCCTGCTTTGAGATGCTTCAGGCTTCAGAGCTGTCAGACTCCCTCTCCCAGGTCTGCAGCTGTCAGGGAAGCAAACAGCATGTTGGAGTAGCTGAGTTCATTAGTGCATGAGACTTGACACCGTGCCCTGAGAAACAAACTTCAAACGAACAGAGCAGGGAGGTTGGAGCTCCTGGGTATATTATCTGAGGAATTCATATCGAGGAGGATGAATGAGGTGACAGGCTGTCAGGTTTTTGTACAACGTAGTTGGGATTGAGGGGTGCAGGGTGCTGAAGCTGTGATGGTGTTCTGAATTTTGCAAACAGATAGGTTTTGAGTTATTTGCCCCGGTCACAGTTAGCTACAGTGAACTACATGCTCACTCTGGAACTCAGTGAGTGAGCGAGTCACCCAGAGGCAGCAAGGCGCCATCTGGTCCAGCAACATGGCACCAGTCACACACAGAGCCACCAGTGGTGCCAGCAGCCCTTGTGCAGAGAATGATGTCACTATGATGATTACAGGTATGAATTAGGATGGTCCAGATTCATGGCTCTGTGCAGCTGATGCTATTTATTACCGGTTAAATGTCAAATGTGGACAGACACACTTAAAAATAGACACATAACTGAGAACATCATCAAGGTTAGACCCCTTACCAAAAACAATATTATAATGCATTTCATACGATAGGCCTACTGTGCAAATATCATGGGGAAACTAGAATTCCATGTTAGAGTGATGCCATGTGGAATAAATACCACACAGAAGGATATGGTCACTCACGATGGTGGGCCCACTGAGATATTGGGTGGGCCACACTCCCACTGTAAATCACTATAGAAATATAGGAATATTAAAGGGATTAGTTGTTAGGGTCAAATTACAGCATTGTGCAATTATGCACAACCACAGAGGTATGGCGTTGTAAATAAAAACATACTGGATTCATTTGACTGTTGATAGACAAGATAGTTAAACCCAAAACAAATCCTATTCCGCCAGAGGGCAGTATTGTATTCCTTATCCCAGCTCAGGGCTCAGGTATCGGGCACCGGAAGCTGCACAGTGGGGATGAGAGAGGCTGCGTCAAGCTGGCAGAGACATGAACTAAAATAGGAAGTTAGATGATTTTGACTTCAAAAGTAAACGGTCCGGAGATCGCTCACACGTTTCCCACACATCCCACGCGTTTTACACTGTTTGTACACAAACGTGCGGTCAGTCCAGTCACACCCCCACCTTGGAGAAAAGGCGAGGGAGGCGGGAGCTACCCGGGAGAGATCTACCGACTCCGAGAGAAGAGCCCCGTTAAGAGCTAAACTTAGATTAAACTTAAAATTATCCCCGTGATTAAGTTTGCTCGTAAGATATATGAAAACACGTGAGAAACCAAAAACAAAACCGTGAACTATGAATATATCCTGCGAAAGGATATTTGGGGAAAAACTTTTATTTTGAAAACAGTATCCAGAAGTGGTGCCTTTTATTCCCGTTGGCTTGACACTGACGAAAAAAAAATAGTGGGAGGAAGCCAGCCAAGTTGGAAGCACCGAGGATAGAGGGGGGAGCGAAACTCCCTCTTGTTGCAGGCTGAAGTGCTCCTTTGGTCGGCGGCTCTGGACGCGGGGAGACGGCGGAGAGACGGCGGAGAGACAGACGGGGTTGTAATGTCCGACTGGAGAGTAAATTCCCATTTTTCCACCTAGTGTAAACCACTAGGCTGCCTGGAAGTCTAAACTATCATTACAAACTTTCACCGGTGCTTCGCGGTCTGAACTCCTCGACAACTCGTTCGCCTGGCTCTAGCCTAGACCGCAGCGTCTCGGTCCCACATGTTCCTGCCTTCTACCTAGTCTCCAGTACAACCAGGTGAGCAGGCCAGTCTGCTCTCCCGGGAGACCTGCACAGGTAGCCGGGGTTAGCTTCGCTTTAGTTACCCTTTTCCCCTAGGGGGTGGTCTCCCAACAGCCGGAGAACAGCGCGTGCAGCACCGCACAATCATGGATCTATCACGCGCGAGCGCAAAACGGCGGAGGGAAGGCAGAAGTCACTCCACAGCCTGCATCAAGAAGAGAAAGACACCGGTGGAAACGCTCTACGCCGTCGGCATTATCTGCCTCCAAGGTTGGTAACAAGCTCCCTGGACACTTTTGTACACCTTTCTCCCTGTTTAACGTTCGATGTTCAAACGTTATAGACTAGCGCTTCACAAACATTTTCCTAACCACAGACCTCCACATAGACACACACATCATCACGACGCCCCGGGGAGCCTCAGTCATTATAGACCCCCGCTTTTGTCCCCTGGGGACCCCCCCCCCCCCCATACAAAGAGATGGTTGTTGCTGTTGATTGACTGTACGCGAGAAGAAAACGCCGCTGTGAGTCAAACCTATGCTTAGTATTGTCATTGTTATGCATTGTCTGACTGGGGTAACCGCTGTTTAATTACATTCTAGACAAATTCAACTATTCTTCATTTTGTTTGGGTGGGACGGACCCCCCACGCGCCTCCCGCCCCCCACACACCCCAGTTTGAGAACGTTAGAGGAAAACTCAACTCTTCCAAAAAGAACATCAGTTATCACAAAAAACAACATGTCTATCAGGGCATTAGTAACCTACGCAATCATCACACAGTAATTAAATGTCCCCATTACGGAACTGAGGAATTCACAGAAGGCAGCCCCGTCTCCCCCACTATGTATTCCCGGGAGAACACTTCCAACCTCGCATAACACATCGATACGCCATTTCTGATTATCATATTCATATCTCCCTGGTTTGCATTTCTGAGCTGCCTGTCTGAGCGCGAGCTTGGCATGCTTGCATGGGTCTCACTCATGTGTGCTGATGGAGAGCCGTGCTGTATGTATGAGTATGTATGTATGAGTATGTATGTATGTATGAGTATGTACTGTGTATGTATGTATGAGTATGTGTGTATGTATGTGTGTGTATGTATGTATGTATGAGTATGTGTGTATGTGTGTATGTATGAGTATGTGTGTATGTATGTATGAGTATCTGTGTATGTATGAATGAGTATGTATGTACTGTATGTATGTATGAGAGTATGTATGTATGTATGAGTATGTCTGTATCTTGGGTTGGTGTGCTTCAAACAGAGCCTCTAGCAGTGGTTCAAAGTGGGGTCCTTGAAGGGGTTCCAGGGGGTCCCCACCAAAAAGGGGGATATAATTTATTTTCACTATAATTCCATCCACAAGTAGCACAATGACAGAATGTATGACTATTTTGGTCATGGCTTTCATACACTTTTTGTAATAAAACATCTAAAAGCAAAAACCTTACCAGATGGCGGACTGTGGGACAAAAGCTTATCAAATGTGGGTCCATCTAATTTGTGTCAGTTTACTGGTCGTTGATGTGACAACGTTTGAGAACCTAAAGTTCCTATAACCTCAGCAGAGTGTAAAAGCCGGCGATGCTTCCTGGTTTGAGCAGGGGAATGTTGCTATCCTGCCAAGCTCACAAACTCATAGCTCATCATGTCAAAACGCGGTGAGTTTTGATCTGATCTCTACATGCAGCCTGTAATGTAGACGGCCTGCAGTGCACACACAGCCTGCCATGATACTCACAGTGCCTTCAAAAAATTCCGTTAAAGGTGAAGTGTGTCTGCCCTCCCCCTCCCCTCCCCTAACCCTCCCTCCCTCTCCTCCCTCCCCTCCCTCCTCATGGTGCCCACTTATGGATGAATGTGTCCTCTGTGTGGGCAGCAGGAGAGAGAGAGAGAGAGAGGGAGGTTTGCTGCTCTGGACTCCTGTTTATAAAGAGGCATGAATAGAGCCAAGCCAGGTACTGTCACGACGACAGCCGAGCATGTGAGGCGGCTTTACAAATGTCCTTCTTGTGAAGGCACTCCAAAAGGGCCAGAGTGGTTCTGACTGAGCACTCCTAACGCTGTAGACCAGTGGGCACACAACCTTGCCCTACTCGGGAGCCACATTGGGGAAAATAAAAAATTGAAAATCTTTGCAAGAGCCACCACAAAAAAAAAATCCCTTTCATCCCTTTATTTATTTGTATTTATTTATTCATTTTAAGTAGGACTTAAAAGAGCCACAACTACCCATAAAGGAGCCGCATGTGGCTCTAGTCTAGAGCCTCGGGTTGAGTATCACCGCTGTAGACACTAGACACTAGTGATTTTATTTCTATAACAGTCCAGGGGTGCTGTCTGATCTACAGAATCTGGGCACTGTGATCAAATATTTATCCATGTGTGTGTGTGTACGTATATATATATTCTTTTCTTTTAATCTTTTTACAATAACCACTCATTTCCACCATTCCAGTATTTGCTTTTGAGTTCTTTGTCTTGATCTGGTTTCCATTCCAAGTGCTCTTGATGCAGCTCTCAGGGCAGATGAAAGCCACTTATGAAGTTAAACATGTAATGTAAATGCAGCATCTACCCCCTCCCCCCATCCATGCCCCCCCCCCTCCTCACCTCTCTCACTGTATTCCCTCCTCCCCTTTTTCTCCTGCTTCAGTCTCAGACCTGAAGGATTTCTGTAAAGTAGGGATGCACCGATATGAACATTTTGGCCAATACTGATCACAGATATTAAACATTGCTATTATGGCCGATAACCTATCAGAACCTTCTCCTATCACGTTAATCATTTCGATGCCTGGCTGACGTAAAGTAATATTCGCTCCATGGCGACTTACAGAGTAAAGCCTCCAAGTTGAAATGATCATCATGGATTTCAGAAGCGAGACCTCCTTAATGTGGCTTTATTGACTTTATTGATTCTGAATCATCAGCCCATCTTCTGCTGCCGCCTGTAAACTGGACAACAAACGGGACTGGTTTTAGCTCAGAGGTTTGCATACAGGAAGCAGGTATTACGCAGGCTCTCGGCTTAGTTTAGCAGAAAGGAATCCTGACCTGAACGCAGCGTTTGTCCGCCGACGAGTGTTTTGCTAATCGGTGGTTCCACTAGCATGATTAGAGAACCCATAAAGCTAATCTAGAACATTTGTACTGTATCAGCTTGAGGTCTGGAGGCCGGGGCCGAGCAGATACCATGTGGGCTTTCTGAATGCTTTGTTGGCATGCTCCCCCCCTGCTGCTGCTTTCTGTTCAAATCCATACGCTTGGCTTTTATTAACCCTGCCGTGGCCATAGGCCATTTGGCTGCAAACTGCTCCTCCTGACTCTGTGAATGCAGAGAGATTCATAGGGGATAAGAGATGTAAATAAACACAGGAATAGATCGTTGTGATGAGTGAAATAGCTTCCTTTACAGACACACACACACACACACACACACACACACAGTTTGTCTCCTGAGGGTGACATCAATCATCATATTTAGAATGTTGTCTGGGTTATTTTTTATGTGGTAGATGTGAATGGATTACAAAAATAGGGGGCACATCATTTATTTTGTGATTGGTATCTTTGACCGGCAGCTATTATATTTGTGCGTTAAACTGCTAACTGTATGCACGGCACGCATCGCATGGGAGTCGTGATTTACTTTGTATCATATTACAAAACATTTTTGTTTTACTTTGAAGCAAAACTCCAGTCATTCTTTGTCTATCATCATACCAATCGATTCTGACCAGAATCTTGTCAGTTGTTTTACTATATACAGCTTCCATGTGTTGAAAAAGACATGCTTTGGATGCATTTGGGGTTGATTTTTTTTTAGAGTGTATAATATTGGCCCAATAGGACCGTATCAGAGAGCTTCGCCAAGGCAAGCAAAATCTAAGTAGCTCTGCAGTGGAGCAATTTGTGAATCAACATTTTTGTCAGAGTCGGTATGATGGAAAAAGATGGGGTTAAAAATGGCAGGAGTTCTGCCTTAAAACGTCGTCCCCCGTCGAGCTTATAAGAGGAAGAAATGTTGGTCATTAGGGTAACGTTGGCAGGCCTTTTCCACAGTTCGCCAAAGCCGGCTGTACTCTGAGAGCCAAGCGTGACAGCACAACAAAGCCATTCACACAGCGCAGAGAAAAGCTTGATGGACAGAGTGGAATAAACAGATCTGCTTCTCCCTGAGGTTCTGCTGCACATCAGAGGGCTGCATCGCTCGCTAACACAAGTTGTGGAACTGGGGGAGGATTCCCCGAAGGTCTTCCCAGGCTCTTGTTTCTGCTCATTCATCAGACCAATGTTTACCCAATTTTAGGTGCAGCCTTTTTGAACTTGAGAGCCTCCTTTTTCACCCAGATGTATGTGGCGTTTGCAGTCACTCCATTAGAGAGGGGGACGGACTGGGCTCTCTCTTCCCAGGGGAGGATCCTCTCTCACACTCAGTCAGAAGTTACATTCAATCATGGCTGCTCACTTTTTCAGACTTGACCTAATCCTTCACCTCCTTCTTCCTCCATCTTGTCGTCTCCTTATTTTCCTCATAAATAAAATAATTTGTAGGAGAGATTAGAGAGAGAGAAACGCATGCCTCTCCACTTGAGTTGTGTTTCTAAGATGTGTTGATGTTGATTGGAGTAATTTTGAAGTCATGGATCAAATGCTTGCCAAAACACAACTGGCTCATCAGCCTGAGGCGGAGGTGAGAGAGAGAGAGAGAGGGAAGGAGAAAAACAGCACAACAAAGTGAAATGGGATCAAAGCATGTTTTCCAGTTCATAGAAATGGTTCTGCCTTCAAATGCATTGGCTCACATTCGTCCTGTATGGATATCCATTACATGAGCAGGCCAGGACGTGGAGAGGTTCCCGTTGCCTCTGCATGAGCAGCCCAAGCAGAGTGGAGAGGTTACCGCTGCATGAGCAGGCCAGGACGTGGAGAGGTTACCACGGCCTCTGCATGAGCAGGCCAGGACGTGGAGAGGTTACCACTGCCTCTGCATGAGCAGGCCAGGACGTGGAGAGGTTACCACTGCATAAGCAGGCCAGGATGTGGAGAGGTTACCACTGCATGAGCAGGCCAGGACGTGGATAGGTTACCACTGCATGAGCAGGCCAGGACGTGGAGAGGTTACCACTGCATGAGCAGGCCAGGACGTGGAGAGGTTACCTCTGCATGAGCAGGCCAGGACGTGGAGAGGTTACCACTGCATGAGCAGGCCAGGACGTGGAGAGGTTACCACTGCATGAGCAGGCCAGGATGTGGAGAGGTTACCTCTGCATGAGCAGGCCAGGACGTGGAGAGGTTACCACTGCATGAGCAGGCCAGGATGTGGAGAGGTTACCACTGCATGAGCAGGCCAGGATGTGGAGAGGTTACCTCTGCATGAGCAGGCCAGGACGTGGAGAGGTTACCACTGCATGAGCAGGCCAGGATGTGGAGAGGTTACCGCTGCATGAGCAGGCCAGGACGTGGAGAGGTTACCACAGCATGAGCAGGCCAGGACGTGGAGAGGTTACCACTGCATGAGCAGGCCAGGATGTGGAGAGGTTACCTCTGCATGAGCAGGCCAGGACGTGGAGAGGTTACCACCACTGTCTGCCTCTGCATGCAGCCTCAGTGGGAACATTCCTTTGCCTGGGACAGGAAAATAACTCATGCATAATGACCACTGCCCTCAGTGGCCTCTGTTGGCTCTGCGTGATCAATAACGCCAAATCAACAAGGCACTGCGAGGCTAATGCTAATCACTTTAAATGATGATTACTGCAGCTAATGTGGCCCATGTAGCTAGCTGGTGTGCGTTTGTGTAGCTAGCTGTTGTGCGTTTGTGTAGCTAGCTGGTGTGCGTTTTGTAGCTAGCTGGTGTGCGTCTGTGTAGCTAGCTGGTGTGCGTTTGTGCGAGTGCATGTGACAGTGTGTTGGCTCATGTGTTTTGTGGTGCCGCTGGCTCTGGGGCGGGACCCCGTGGTTGTGATTGAAGTTGGGCCTAGAACTCTGTCTCTCTCTCTCTCTCTATCTTTCTTGGTCTGTTGCCCCTTGTGGTTGAGAGCCTGGTTGACAGTCTGGAAGGCTGTCTGTTGTTTCCTATTGACTTGGTGCCTGCCTACACCACACTGTCTGGGCTGGTGGAGTGGATAGCTTGGACCCCAACCCACCACCACTCTTCTTCTCTTTGTTGTGTTATTCTCAACAATGTTCTGTTTCATGGTGCTTACTCATGGCCCTGGCTTCCCATGCTTTAGTGACATCATGGTATACAGACTGGCTTTAGTGACATCATGGTATACAGACTGGCTTTAGTGACATCATGGTATACAGACTGGCTTTAGTGACATCATGGTATACAGACTGGCTTTAGTGCGCAGTAGTTTGGACTGGAGGAGTGTGAATTTGATTCTGTTTCCTGGGATCACGATTCGATCTGATTCTCGATTCAGTACATAGTGGGATTTCAGGATCTCATCCAGTCCACTGTGTGCTAAGAAAGGCAGTGTAGCAACTAGCAAATGATGGCATGAAAGCAGAATAAAGTGTATACTATTTTTGGGGGGATTGCAATAACCAAACACAACACAGTACATATAAAGGCAAACCTAAGACAAAAGGTAACACCTAACATTTGTTCACACAAAACTTGAAATCAAAACTTATAATCTTACTACTATTTCTCAACTATTTCTCAGTGACTTCAACAATAATAACTTAAAGTAATACAAAAAGAGGAAAAAAGAATAGATTCTTGGAAGTTGTGAATCGATTCAGAATTGTGGGAATCGCGATTCTTACATTAATCGATTTTTTGGGGACACCCCTCGTAGTAGTTTCTGTCTTTATATTGTAATTTAATTGATGAATCGATTTGGTTGCTGTGATCCTCTTAGTATGACATGATTCTTCTTTCATCAGACACACTGGCTGCTGCCGTCTTCTGACCCTCTTTGACCGTAACCCCGTGTAATCTGCTGTTGCCGGATCACTTATCTCCTACGAGCCATTACTCAGGGTTTCATGTGCACGTAAAAAACCATCAATACAGATGTTTTTACTCGTTTGACACAGACGCACCCGACCGCCATAAATCCTCATGACAACTTCTTTCCCCCCGCAGGCCAGGTGTGAGTCTGGCTGAGGGGCAGCTAGCTCGCTCGCTCGCTCGCCTTTAGGAGTGAAACCAAATCCCAGTTTTGTTCCCACCTCCGTGCCAAAGCATGTGTGCTGCCTGCCGCCGCGTTCAGATCTGATGGAAACGTGCAGGAATGCCTCATTTGGCTGTAGCCCGTGTGAAGGGGGGGGGGGGGGGGGGGGGGTCTGGCGTGCCCATTGCATAATCCCACCAGCCATTAACTCTTTGTGTCCCGAGGCTGAATGAACTCATCACAGCAACGGGCCACAGGCAGAGTGACGTGAGGCAGCTCTCAATCAGCACTCGGCTCCTCCTCCTCGCCACACCGGATGATTTAAACAGGCTGAAAAGGACCACTGGTGTTTGAATTGGGAACTAAGGGGGCCGTGGATGGACTATGTTTGATCTCCAAAATGAATGGGGGGGTCAGCTGTCTACCACTGACCCTGCAGAGGTCCCACTCTGTTGTGTGGAGAGAAGAATACAATGACCTTCTCCTATCTGTACTGATTGACTATCATCCAGCTTGCTTGTCGTCGGCTGGGTGTTTTTAGATGTCTGTGATGTGGCGCCTGCCTGGCGCTGCTCCACGTCTACGTTGTGTGTCGTGAGTCTTTCAGCCGCTGTACACGACCGCAGAGCTCCTCCTAGGCCACAGGAGGGCCAGAGCCGTCTCCATGGCGGCCGATATACAGTGCTAACCTCCTAGCACCGACTACCACACTAAAGCCCTGGATCTGGGGACTTACTCTGTACCATGGAGGCTTGAAGCTGAGGCGTATGACTGAAGCTGGTGGCTTGACAGGCTCCTGGCACTGGGAGGAAGCATGTGCATGTTTTAGGGGCTTCCTGGTCTCTTTGAATCCGCGGCGGCGCTCATACATATTGGATGTGAACCCAGCATCTCTCCTCTCTCAAAGAGGAAATTCCACACAATATTTCTTGTGAGTTTTTTTTGCAAAGGACCTTCAAAGAACGTCAAAGAAAACATTTTAAGATGGATTTTGGAGACGCCTCGCTGTTGCATATTTCGCCGTGTTTTTATCTCGTGACAAGCAAGCCTAAGAAAATGTTGACTTACTTATAACATGAGTGACAAGCGGGGATGGCTGATACCGGTGCTGCACGCCTACATTTGCTCCTTGGATGTCACAATCACTGCCAAATCTGAAAGCAAGAGGCGTCACCCACACTCCATACCACCCATGATAGCCCTGTTTAATCCAGCTTGATAGTCAGATCAGATGTGATTATGATATCTCTCCCCAGCTTTTATATCCACAGACAAACATTCTAATGTTTCTCTCACACTGACTGAACTGAATGCAGCAGGAGGACACGTCATGCAGAGAGAAAAGTGTCTCTATATGTGCACATGTTTCACACAGCTTTGAACAGTTACTCGTCATCACTATAACGTTTAATGAGACTTCACACAGCTTTTTACTGTCGCAATTACTTATACTTATTATACTCCGTATAACCTTTTATCAAATCAGACCCATCACACTCTGTCAGCGCTGGCTTCAAACAGGCAGAGGCTTGCTTTGACGGTGTTACCTTTTCATGCTCTTCCCTTTTCTCCTATCACTTTCTTGTAGGTTAGTAAGTTACGGTTTAGAGAACGATTTTTCTGAATCAGTCAAGAGCTTATTCCTCCTCCCCGTTCTTTAAAAAGCAAAAATCCACCCTCTAGGCAGAAAGTCTATAATTTGCTGCAACACAAATTTCTTTAAGTTCTTACCGACAAAATGGCACATTGTGGAAAAAACAAAGGCATGTATCTTGGCTTTGGACTGCAGTGGGTAGTACTATAGGCTTGCTGGTCAGACTAGTCAAATAGATTGAACACCACCCCCCCCACTGTGTAACAGTGTGGATGGAATTGGTCTAAAATATCATGTTTGCTAGTGTGGCCTTGTGCTCCTCCTCCCCCACAAAATGGGGAGTGCAGTTGTTTTCAATCAAAGGTGGCTGTAGGGCATTTTATACTATACAAATATTGAGTGAACATGGGTCGTCTATGATCATGGCCTTATTCAAAACACAGCATGCCTTGTAGGGGTGGGACAAAATATCGATACTCACGGTATCGCGATATTTCCACTTGCGATACGTTATCGATACACTGGCACCAAGTATCGATATGTTTATTTTAAAAAGATTTTTTTTTTTTTTTTTTTAATATCTACTTTTAGAAATTATATAGGTAGGTAGGTTATATAGGTTTTCTTGTTTTAATAATAATAATAAAAAGACTTAATGTGTAACTTTTCCTCCGTGGTATCGAAAATGGTATGAGTGAGTGAGTGAACTCTGAGAGAGTTCATGTCAATTCTGCTAATAAATACATAATACCTGCTTCTTGCCTTTTAGGGGTATTTTTTTCTCTTCAGTTACACAGGTATCGTGATGTATCGTCTTCCAATATATCGAGTATCGCTGTATCGTGATAATATCGTTATCGAGGGCCAAGTATCGTGACGATATCGTATCGTGAGCTACTCAGCGATTCCCACCCCTAATGCCTTGTGGTTGCTTTGCATTATGGGCTATTGAGTCTAGTCTCTCTGTAGAGAAATGGGTTTATAGTCTTACTCTTCTATGATGGATTTCATCCTGGATGTTGTGCAAAATGGTGAGTCTAGAAATAAGCATTTTCTCTGATTCTGAGGGACTGACACTAAACCTGATGTCGAAGTTGATTTACTGTTTGAGATTTAAATAACAAACACAAAGTGTCTCCTATCAGACTTCATTGTAGCTGTGCTGTATATCTTGTGTGTTGTTGATGATATCTCGTGCGATGTCTCGTTGTCTATGTCTGACCAGTTATCTGCAGGCATCATTCAAATGTACCATCAAACAAAATAGGCCCAGAAATGCAAGGTACATCGCCATTTTTTCTGTGTGTCTAAAAGGCGGGGTAAACACAGCAGGTGCAACCAAAACATTAACGAGGGCCCCAGCACTGGAACACCTAAATGGATTGCAAGTTGGGAAACCCTCATTCATGTTTTGCTTGCACCTGTCTTTGTTTACCCTGCCTTTTAGACACAAAATGGCTGCTGTGAAAAAGGTCAATTGTCCCATAGATTTATTTATTGTGCACATAATCACCCGTTGAAACCTCTGCTGACCCTAGGTCAGTTGGCCCGCCGTGTCTAATGATTATACATCTCCTCTCCTGCAGCCCAGTGGAATCAGCACATGATGTCCAGCATTGTTCAGTGTTAGTGGACAGTAATGACTCTACAGCAGGGAGGGCAGCTCAGCTCGTTAGACGCACTGCATCATTCTTTTCTGTGCCTTTAATTACGTTAATTAAGCAGCCAGAGACCAGCCTTCTCATCTCATCTCTCCTTCTCTTTCTCTGTTTCTGTTCTCACACTCTGTTTCACCTTCCTCCTCCTCTCCCTTTCGCTTTGATCTTCCCACAGATCTTTGATCTTCACTATATCGATGCCTACTCGTTCCTCTTCAAGCTCTATCCAACGTGTTCTCTCCTCTCTCCCTCACTGCTCCTGAGTCTGTGTCACGTCTCTCCTCTCTCCCTCACTGCCCCTGAGTCTGCGTCACGTCTCTCCTCTCTCCCTCACTGCCCCTGAGTCTGCGTCACGTCTCTCCTCTCTCCCTCACTGCCCCTGAGTCTGTGTCACGTCTCTCCTCTCTCCCTCACTGCCCCTGAGTCTGTGTCACGTCTCTCCTCTCTCCCTCACTGCCCCTGAGTCTGTGTCACGTCTCTCCTCACTGCCTCACTGCCCCTGAGTCTGTGTCACGTCTCTCCTCTCTCCCTCACTGCCCCTGAGTCTGCGTCACGTCTCTCCTCTCTCCCTCACTGCCCCTGAGTCTGCGTCACGTCTCTCCTCTCTCCCTCACTGCCCCTGAGTCTGCGTCACGTCTCTCCTCTCTCCCTCACTGCCCCTGAGTCTGTGTCACGTCTCTCCTCTCTCCCTCACTGCCCCTGAGTCTGCGTCACGTCTCTCCCTCACTGCCCCTGAGTCTGCATTCTGCGTCACACCAGACATCTCCTCTCTCCCTCACTGCCCCTGAGTCTGCGTCACGTCTCTCCTCTCTCCCTCACTGCCCCAGAGTCTGCGTCACGTCTCTCCTCTCTCCCTCACTGCGTCACGTCTCTCCTCTCTCCCTCACTGCGTCACGTCTCTCCTCTCTCCCTCACTGCCCCTGAGTCTGCGTCACGTCTCTCCTCTCTCCCTCACTGCGTCACGACAGACATCGCTGTGTTTTACTTGATCTTTTCAGTAGGGATGGGCATTTTAAGCAATTTAAATACTCGAGTATTCTCCTTCTATTATGAACGAGTGCTTGAGTACTCGCCGGGGGGGGGTCTGTGTGATTACTATGGTAATGATGGAGCAGGGGTAATTTGCTGTGTATGGGGCTGTTCACACATAACGTTTGCAGTTTTGCATGGAAAAAGCGCTACCTGGAGCATTTTTTGTCAGGAGAGGGACTGACTGTGATATTAGGTGACGCTAAGCTAACATCTAAAGCCTACCTTTAGACAGTATCTCCGATGGTTGGATGGATGGCATTGCATTAGCGCTTTGGAGCAGACAAGTTGTGAAACAAGCGAAGGCATTTCCAATACGTGTCCATTGTCCAGCAATGTCAGGTTATTGTCCAGTATCATTCATTTTACTTTATGATCACTGTTACACTAACGTAAATCCACAGATTACAAGGTCCGGTGTTCTGCCAAAAAGTGAAAACTGGCCAGTGTGATTAACGTTACAGCTACAGCTGAACAGTGATCACCATGAAGCGATTGTCTCCCAAAAAGTGATTCTTTCTCCACATTTCTTGTGACTAACGTTATGGGAAACGACAGTGTAGTCAGTAAACTAGTGCAAAGTTTTGAATGAGTTTTATCGGGCGTGCGCTATGAAGAAGCGTGCGTCTCATGCGGGAGAATATCTCCAGCCACCATTTTCGGGATGAGCTGGAAAACTTCAGATTAAAACTTTCAAAATCATGTTACTTAAACAAACGTAAATAGCTTATTGATGCACGTTGGAGGAGAAAAGGTATTTCAACGAATGAAGCAGCAAACCTTGTATCAAAATACTCGTGATGTTATATGGCGTGAAACTGTGGCTGTAACGCATTAATCAAAATAAATAAGGTTACGTTACAATAAGCGTTTTATTTTGAAAGCAACAAAGTGGATGACGTACTTGTACATTCTGGCTGACTTGACGCCCGTGCAGTTCATGCTGCCAGATCCACATGACGATGCGTGCGTAGATCTTCTAGACCATTTTTAAAGGGGTGGGGAGTGGGGCGAGTACCCGAACAGCAGAAAAACGTTACTCGAGTACTGACGTTATGAACGACTGCTCGAGTACCCGAGTACTCGCGCCCATCCCTACTTTTCAGACAGAGGGATGGGGCCGAATAATTGAGTTGACAATTTGCTGCATGAGGGAGTTTCATGAAGACATCTGAAGTGGCTGTGCTGATGGGAGCTCGTGGTCTGACTGGATTCAAACGGCTGGGGAAGTTGCCTCTTCATATAAAAACACGGTCTGTCTCTCCCAAGTCTACTGACACAGTGGAGTCTGGCTTCCTACCCCTTCAAAGGCCTCTGGCTTGGGTCCCGTGCCCATTTGTGACCAAACCTCATCCAGAGCGTTCTGCTTCTTACAGCCAGTTTCACAACAGGAGAGAAGCTCTGTTGAGTCTGTTGTTTGATTGGTGATTTGATTTTTCTCACCAGGGGTCAGAGGTGAGAGCAGCAACATCTGCCATAGCACCCTGCTTCCTGCTTGTCTTGTGGGATTCCCCCATCCTTCCATTCTGCTATTGTGGAGAATGAGTGCACCTGCATCCCAAAGAGATCGAGTGTTGGACTGATATATCTCATATGTATGTCAGGCCGATATTGCTCATATTTCTGTTACAAATCTGATATCTGGCAGTCATTGTTGTCCACGTACAATACGATGCAGTTTGTTACATACATGATACATGATTGATTATTCACCTTATGTTCCAACACAGGACTCAGCCAGTTACTTCCTATTGTGTTTACACTTCCTATGACAGTACAGTACTAGTGAGCAGGTAAAACAGACGGTGTTTTGAACAGGAAGTCATAACACAAGATTCAAGATTCAAGATTTTTTATTGTCACTCCGTGGTACAAGTATCACGTGTGAAATTCTTGTGCTGTGGACTCAGTTTACAACATAAATATAACAGGGCATATGAGTGCAAAAACAACAAGAGACACAACAAGCAATAAGGCAGTAGAGTGATAAGACAAGTCAGAGACAGTGGCATATTCACTGCACATAGGTGCACATGTCATGTGCATACTTTAGACGTGCTTAAACATTTTAAATTCGACGTATTTGACATACAGGTGCAAATAGCATATACCTAATTAAACATACAATTAAACATTAGACATACATAATGGTGGCAGCTACAGTACGGTACAGTACGGCTACTACACTATTTGTGTATGTTAAGGAGTCTCGTGGCCTGCGGGAAGAAACTGTCCCTCAAGCGATTTGTGCGTGCTTTTGGGACCCTGTATCTCCTCCCTGAGGGTAACAGGGAGGACAGGCTGTTGTGGGGATGGTTTGTGTCTTTGATGATCTTCAGGGACCTCCTGAGGCACCGCTGGTTATACAATTCATGCAGTTCTGGCAACTCACATCCTGTTAAGTGCTGGGCCGCGCGTCTCACTCTCCGTAGCGCCCTGCGGTCCATGGTGGTACAGTTCCCGTACCAGCTGGGTCAAGTGGGCGGGGCTACATAAGGTGAATAGATTTATTGATAATTGATCAGTATACTAGCACCAATATGTTTATCCTGGGTTTGAATGGAAAATGGTAGTGTTGCATCATGATCTAAATGCAGTTTCAATGCATTTTTTGCATACATATTATGAAATATAAAGCTATTGAAGATCAGCTGTCTTATCGTTAATGACGGTCACCCATCAATCTGGCTACAGTAACTCTTTGAAACAATAACATTTGAGTTTCTTGTTATATCTAATCTTTGGTCCTTGCCTGTTCTCAAACTTTGTCACTTCATTAGGAATTACAAACTTGATCCACTATTATATACGCGGGCGACCCAAGTAGACATTAACATTGGAAACGGGTTGAGTGAAATTAAACATTTTGGCCAGTAGAACTTATTCTTCACAGGTTTATATTGTTTAGTGTACTCGCCCTTGACAGGTGAGCCAAAAATCATTTTTACAGTATGAAAAATTAAATTTTAAATGTATTTTTGCATACTGTCATAACATTATTAACTATATGATCATCTTCGGTCAAGAAATATTGGTATTGGTATCAGCCTACAAAAACCCACAATGGTCAAAACCAAGGACACACACACACACACACACACACACACACACACACACACACACACACACACACACACTCACACAACACAATAGCCTCTGTGCAGGTGCAGCTAGCATACACAGCCTTGTTGATCAGGGAGTACAGGACGGCGTTTCCTGTCACTATGTTGGTGTGACGACAGATAGAAAAAAACGCAGTGTTGTTGTGTCTGACAGACAGACAGACAGACAGACAGACAGACAGACAGGTCCTGTGCCAGACAGCTGAGGAGGAAGTGGATGCTTTGTTGTGGTGGTTTCCTCCTGGCGTTACGTCACAGTGGACGACGGGGACCTCGGCAGCCCGCGTCCCCGTCCGGGTGAAGACCCAGACAGGGGGCCACGGCGCTGTCTTTCCTCAGCCTGACCTGTGTGGCGGAGGGGACCGGCTCTGGGTCAGGAGGGCCCCCGGCCCTGCGTGTGTGTGGTCAGGAGGAGAAGGCAAAGGCTGCGGTCTCCCTAAGGGTCTGGACAACAGCCGTGGAAGGACCAGGCCGTTTGGCCATTGACTTCCTGTGGTGCAGATGAGGCCCCCGTGCTGCCGAACACACAGCGCTTTCACCGACTCTGGAATTTAGAAAATATGTAAACGCAGACTGACGCCGTTCCGGAAAGGCGCTGTGTGTGTGTGTGTGTGTGTGTGTGTGTGTGTGTGTGTGTGTGTGTGTGTGTGTGCAAGCATGTGTTAGTGGTATGTGCATGCATGTGGCGCGCACGTGCATCTGCGGGAGAGATATCTGTCTCTGTATCTTATAGTGAGTGCTTTGTTTGTCCTGGTGTGTGTCTCCACTGACAGACTGGGGAAGACGCCAGACGAGCAGGCAGACCTGGCCAGCGTGCTGTGTTAGTGCTGAAGTGGGTCAGTGTGGCACTCTGTATATAGACCCCCCATACAGACTAGTCACCGAGTCACGCCCAATACACACTTAGGTTTATTTATTTATTTATTCGTCTCTGTCTCCGTACGCATGGCTGCCAACGCCTCGTCCTGGGAGGCACTTCTTCTAAAGTGAGTTCATGTCTGCATGAGGAGATGCAAAAGCCTGTGATTCAGACTGTAGACCCTCTCTTTCACCCTGCTTTCCTTTGCCATTACCACCATATAGCCTCTTAGTGGTGTATTGAGAGGAAATTTAAAGAAGCATAATGTGAATAAAGTTTGTTTTTTAATTTCAGGAAGAACTTATGGCCTTAATTCACCTTATGTTTAGACCTTACAGTGGGCCAAATTCTTCCGGGTCCTTTTAACACTTCCGGCGGTCACGGCGCAAAATAAGAGTTGTTTTTGGAGCGGACAGTGCAGGGGGTAAAATGAAGAACGTAGCCTACTACTTTGAGCTCGGTACACAGCAAGCAAGCGGAGTATCCACTGTTAGCCAGGTCAGATAACGTTATCGTCGACAATGACGAGCACTTTCTTGTAAAACATACCTGGACTCCAACAAAGAAAGCTTCAGATAGTTGTCTCTCCTCCGAGGCAGCGCGAGCCACTAACGTCAATAAGACCCGCAGACGTTAACGTAATTCCCTGGAATGCGAGACTTAACGAGCCAGTTACATGGCGTTGCATTCTTAGACATTGCCGTTTGCTTTTATTTGGTATGTTACATACAATTGGCTCAATTATTAGTTAATTCAGAGTTAGATGATATTGGAGCAGCCAGCCATTTTATTTTATTTTTATCCGGAAGTTTTGATACGGCCACACAACCGGGTCAAATGGGCGTGGCTACATAAGGTGAATAAAGTCAAGTGCCAATAATGCATGAGGATTATGACAAATCATCCACCTTGCATGTGTATTCAATCTTGATCTTATTTATGCTGCGTGTTTACCCGCGTGAATACGACATAAATCCACTTGAACATCCGCCTCATGTGGTGTTCACCACTTGGTATGTGGAATCTTTCTGAAAGCTTTGAAGCTCACGACTTGTGACGTTTTCACAAAATGGCGGACGCCATGGACGTTGATGGAAAGTAAATATATTGACATTTTAGCTGTATAGAGCTTTTCATAGTGATTTTATGATACGTCTGAGGAGGAACATGTTGATATTTCTCAACCGTCTCGTCTTGTTTCCTCTCATTTACTTAGTTAGCCACTCGCTAGCTAGTGGTAGCTACATTGTTAGCCTCGGTGGCTTCTAGTCAACTGCGCATGTTCACGACGTGACCACTTGAATGCCAAACATATCGTGTACACAACTTCCACTCTCGTATTCACGGTGAACACCAGCCCAATTGAAACGCAGCAATATAATATCCAGTGCATTCTCTTGAGCACCTTCTCTCGCTCTCCCTCTCCCTCTCTCTCTCTTTAGAGGTGTGCTTTTTGGAAAAACACACCGGCCGGACCATTATTGAGTAATGGGGCTGTTGCGTTTTTGCGCCGTGACTTCACCAGGCCTCTTTCATCTCTCTCTGCGTGGAGACGTCTCACTCTGACTCCTCTTTGTGTGGGCCCTCTTCTTCTGTCATTTTGGGAGGAAGGAGAGAAAAGGTTGCCCGTGAAAAGGTACAGCCCTGCCTTCCCTGCAACCTCACAGGTCCTCTTAAAATGAGGTCAGATGACACATGAGCCCCGGGCGCACCTCTCTCTCCCTCCCTCTCTCTCTCTCTCTGTCTCCCTCTCCTTTTCTGTTGCTCTCTCTCTCCCTCTCCTTTTCTCTTGCTCTCCCACGCCCTTTGAACGTGCAGATCGATGGTGGCGCGCTTTGAAAGGAGAAGACTCTGACCCTCTGACTCGGGAACATCAGCACTCTGATGTAGAAAGGAGAAGGGGGTCCCTTCTTCCCTGCTATCCGCGCTCAAAAATGTCATGTTGGAACTTGGAACTGTACGTGCCTTGAAAGACAATCAACCACTCATTTCTCCATGATGATCGTCACATGATCAAGTCAAGTGGACGCTAACGTCAAAGTGCTCTTGTTTCAGCGTTTCCCCTTTAGTTCTCTATCTTAAAGGTCCCATTCCGTGCAAAAGCTGTTTTTACTTGTAAATGCATATATACTGCTGTCAGCCCTCCCTGTAATGAGTGGTCACACGCTCAGAACTGCCACAGTTGGATTTGTCCCTATACAGCTCTCTCAAGCAGTCTCCTCCAAGCCACACCCCCAAACGCGTCGTTTGCCCAGAGGGGAATCTTGGGGGAATTTCGACGTCACGAGCTTCCTCCTGCATACTGCGCGGGTCCCTCTCACACAAGCTACCTGCACCATTTAGTCTATAGCCACAAAATTAACACTTCTAGCTGGAGCAATGCCAACTGTACGTGATCCAGCAACTGCAGAGGTGCATTCGGTAAGTCTAGGCATTTTGAGATGTCCTCTTTAGCGTAGTACCGTTTAGTTAACGATAACTCGCAACCTAGCGTGCTGGTCCACAGACGCTAATCTGATTGGCCGCTGGGAGCCTGGGGCGGGCTCTCCCTCAGCGGCCAATGGGAACTGTTAGTTCTGAATATATTATAGAAACAGGCCATTCTTGGGAAGCGACCAGATGAGGAAGTGAGAACTCCGTCACAACAAACGGGTTTGCTATATTTTCGACAGATTAATCCAGAATCATGTTTTATGGACCAGAGACACACGTTTTTAAGAGGTTACAGCTGCACGAATTGGGACCTTTAACTCTAATTTTTCCATTGTACGTCATTTTTTGAAGCTGTTGGTTGGCTTTGAATTTGATTACATTAATTATTACAGAAGCCGATCATCACTGTTCTTCCTGATTGAAGCGTTGGTTATTATCCCTCCATCAGATCATCTCCATGGCTGCTGCTGCTGCTGCTCGCAGGCCTTCAGATTAGCAGCCAGCTGGGTCTGAGTTTGACGACACCTCGCAGAAAGAGGCTAGTCATGAATTAAACAAGCAGCGCTATTCATAGACCCCTCGCACAAATGTTTCTCATCTCTTACAAGAGAGAGACCACCATACCCCCCCCCCCCCCCCGCTCGCCCGCCCTGTTTGATCTTTTTTCTGGCACCGTGTAGAACTCTTTTCTCAACTCTGTGGCTGTTTCAAAAGGCATTAAACATGAGCACATTCCCCACTGGAAGGATCTGGTGAGAGAGAGACGTTCACAGAATCTGCTGAGCGCCGCAGCGCGCAACAGACCCCCAGTCTCCCCCGAGCTGCTGGCCCCTTGCACTCTGCTTCCCTCAATAAACACACACACGCACGCACGCACACACACGCACACACACTCACACACGCGCGCGCACACACACACACACACTCACTCGCACACTATAAATGTTTTCTTTCGAGGTTGCCGTTTTGGGATGGTTAACTCTATGCATTTCCCAAAGCCATTACTTGGCTCTTTATTTTCTGGTAAAAAACATTTTTTTTCACTTTATATAATCTAACTGCTGTCGTGTATATTATATATTACATTTTGCTGGAAGGGAGAAAGAAGGAACTGGTGCTCTTTGCCATTGTGTGTGTTTTTTAAAGCTAGCCAGAGTACATTCGTCTTACTGTGTGTAGACAACTATAAAATAGCCATGATATCACTGCCTTCCCCTCACATTCATCTCTCTGCTTGTCTTTTGATGTGGCCACTGAAACACAGAAAAGGCAAAAAGGCAGTAACTTGAAGACAGAAGCGCTGCTTTTGAACTACTAAGTAGTTCCAACTATATTCCCCCCAAAGTAACATGAGGAACCCACAATTGACCAGTCAAAAAAGTTGTAGCAGTCACGAATTTATAGTCTCCCGAGTCGGAGATGAACTGCCTCCTCCTTTTCATGTCACAGCTGGAAAGCAGAACGAAGGAGAAGTGAAAGGTGGTTTGGGCGCTGCCAAACGGTATTTCAAAGTCACTTTTTACGGCGGTTTCCTCTCGTGCACACTGTGTCCACACGGCACTCTGTTGGGTTAGTGCTGCAGAGCTTCACACTGTGTCCACACTGCACTCTGTTGGGTTAGTGCTGCAGAGCTTCACACTGTGTCCACACGGCACTCTGTTGGGTTAGTGCTGCAGAGCGCACACACTGTGTCCACACTGCACTCTGTTGGGTTAGTGCTGCAGAGCTTCACACTGTGTCCACACGGCACTCTGTTGGGTTAGTGCTGCAGAGCTTCACACTGTGTCCACACGGCACTCTGTTGGGTTAGTGCTGCAGAGCTTCACACTGTGTCCACACTGCACTCTGTTGGGTTAGTGCTGCAGAGCTTTCCAGCTTGGACACTGCTTCACTGTGCTTTTAGGAACTGGCTGCTCTCATCAAGACTTGCTTTGAGAGTGTGAAGCGGTTTGGTCAGCAGGAGGACATTAGAACATGAAGGGAGGGAGCTTAGAGGGTCAGAGACGGAGCCGAGGTCAGCCACCCGGCTGCTCCTATTCCAATGCAGATGGCCGCTGATAAGCATCTCAAAGTGGGAGGCGGCCCTCCCCAGGGGGGCTCCAAGCAGTTTCAGGGGAGGCTCAGTGAATGGAAGTTAGTTATCAAGAGGAGAGATCACATAGACCCGTTCACCGCCATGTTAAAATGCCCCACTTTGTAACAGGATTAAGTATGTTTACAGCCTGGTCCAAAACACGGTTTTGGCCTATATATATATAGCTATCTTCACCTTTCATGACAACTGTACAGGGGGTGAATTTTTATATAACTCACTTGTTTTAGAGTAAAATAGATGATGGAAAAGACTATGTTTTGGGGGTGATTGACAGGTCACCTGTCCAGTGATCGCTTGCCGATCACAGACCAATTAGGAGGCAGAAGATCCAAAGATGGTGACAGGCTACACTAGGCTTCCACCACACAGCGCTCTAACCCAGAGCACAGAGCAGAGCTCTAACCCAGAGCACAGCGCTCTAACCCAGAGCACAGAGCAGAGCTCTAACCCAGAGCACTGTGCTCTAACCCAGAGCACAGAGCTCTAACCCAGAGCACAGAGCTCTAACCCAGAGCACAGAGCTCTAACCCAGCCTTTGATGCCAAATCTGAAGGAGGTGGACCTGGTGGATGGAGGTGGATGATGGGCATCTCGAGCAGTTTCACTTCACTTTGACTGTGAAGATGGAGCAGGTTGCCCTCATTTCACTGGCTTCATGTTAGCATATTAAATACCCCGATCAGTTGACATACTTCTTGTTGTCGTTGGAGTTGAGTTCTTTGTGGGTACAGGCTAGCATCATATATTATTGTTTGCACACTGTGTTGGTTGTTACATGAGACGTTTTCCTCATTTCATTTGCCTTTGTTTTAAGTGAAAACATATATCACAAAGAAATGGGCAACTCTCAAATTGAAAGAAAATGGCAATGTTCCTGCTGCTGGTTTCACTAATCCTGCCCAAAGCCTGTGCATACCAGAAATCACCATCCATACTAGAACGTAGCGTGCAGAGGTCTGCTAATACGACAGAAATCACTATCCATATACTGTAAGTGTAGCGTAGCGTGCAGAGTTCTGCTAATACGACTTTGGCTATCCAAACATTATGCCAAGGCCCATATGTCTCGCAGTGAGCTCCAGCTCATAATGTATGACAAGAAGAGGGATTACAGATTGAATCAATTCAACTCTCCACATCTGGGATCAAGATAAGAAATATATATTATTAAATCACACAGATTACTCAATGAGATTATCTCTCTCTCATCTTGATATCATTATTTTTGGACAATTCAATTGAATTTATCATGCATTACAAAAAATGATAGATCGCTCGGCTCGGTCAGTTGCGGTTGGTTTTGGTTGGTCGGTCAGTTGGTTGGTCCGTCCACAAAAAGTTCATGACTCATTGGCAGCCACAGTTTTCGCCCTAGGAGGCTGACATTTGGCGTGGAGGTCAAGTGTGTGTGTGTGTGTGTGTGTGTGTGTAAAGGTGTGTGTTTGTGTTCATGCCAATTGGCTAAAAGGGGGCAGGGCATTTCAAAATTTGCCCCTTAAATCGAAATGCAGAGGCAGGGTAGGGTGAGCTGCCCCTGCCATCCTGTATTTTGGAAATTCACATAATTTGGTCGGCGGTCGTTGTTTGGTGATAGATCACCATTTTAAAGTTCTATTTTAACATTCAGTTTTATGACCAGAATTTGACTGGCTGACCTCGGAGTGAATCTAGCCTTGTTTCGTTCTACGAAAATGACGTTTTTACCTAAAGGCCTGCAGAAAGAATCTCCTGCAGGGTTTTTGTGGTGCGTCTGATGTTCCTTTGAGCTCCTTTGAGGCTTTTTATGAATGAGGACTGCTTTTAGGTGGCTAGTTCCTGAGGTCACCCTGAGCTCTGTGGTGGGATGATTCCTAACTCGTGTAGAAGTCGTGCAGCGGAGAACAAGTGGTTCCTATTAAATCTGAGCGGGAGAAAATAGCTGTAATTGAATGCGAAACCATATGCTTCGTATTTGGTGAAAACCTTGTTTTCCCCTCGCTAAATGTAGTGTTGCCAAACAACTCAGCAGAAGTCATAAACAAAGGCCTATTTTCAATGGTTTATGACGGAGAATTACCGTATGACAAAGACCAGTTCCCGAGGAAATCTCAACCCATTTAATGTCGGGCTTTCATTGATTTTCCAGTTTTCAAATGAAACATTAGCCGCTGTTCTTCTTGGATTGAGTTCAGTGACTGGATTACTCTGAACCTAGAAGTGATTATGCTGTAAAGAAGACGACTGAATGAATCCTTGAGTTTTTTTCTGTACTAACAATCTTCATGTGATCTGCTGCACATGGTCTCATCATCAGACCTTCTAACAAGAGCATCTTTCACTCACTGTCCTCTAGATGACTATGCACTCACTATGCAGTGTCAGTAATGTCATTTCCTCCACTGGGTAAGTAGCAGTGTGTGTAAAGACAAGAGCAGGTGGCCTGATGGAGCTGGTGGAAGGTATGTGGGGAGAGACAGAAGCTCCAGTGTGCTGTTTCCCTTGGCCATGCTCCAGTAGAAGTAGGCTAATCCAAACGAAATAACGCCCCCCCCCCCCTTAAAACAACAACAAAAAACATTGAGTTCTACCTCTTTCAGACAGCCTGCACATTTTCCCCTCACTCTGCATGTTTGCTTAGCATGTAAGTTGTTGGATGATTGAAACGCATTTGATTTTTCAAGAGGTTTTGCCCTTTTAATAAGCTTCAGTGAAGAGGTGGGTTGTCACTTGTCGGGTTAAAGAATATCTTTGCTGCTGCAGAGTCAGACAGCAGACGATTATGTTGCAGAGGCAGAGAGAACTCACATATTTTGTCCTGATTTAAGTAGTAGAAAAGACTTCATTGACTCTCGGTAACGCGTGAGGCCACAGTGCACTGAGTGCAGCCTCAGGGAAGCTGGCTGCACCTTCAGACCCTTCAAGATTGAAGTTCAGGTGCCGGGATCAGTGGTTCTTTGTTGCTGAAGATTAGAGAACGTGCTTTGGGACCCTCCACTCTCCAAGAAGGTTGTGGGTCGTGGCCCGTGTAGTTAGAAGCTGGGCCCCTGGGTGTCAACATGTCAGCCAGAGTTGCAGCTTCATGATCCAAGGTCAAAACATGTTTTCTAACCTTCTAAGCTCTGAAACACTGGGGCTCCTGTATAGTATACTATGACCTTTGACCTTGAAATAAGGCAAATCTGCTCTTTACAGGGTCATTATCTGATTATCCCGACCATGTAATTCCACACAGGAAAGTGCATCTTAACCAGTTGCAGGCAGCCCCGTTGTATATTTTAACAAGGGTTTAAATCCTAACAAATTGTCACTTTTCTCCAAACAGTCTCAGCCTCCACGGGTTTTCTGTTTACTCTCCACAATAGTTGGACTGTTGCAGTCGGATGGAATGTTGATAACTTCTCAGCGTATAAATTCACGCATTGTTTGTGCGATGTGGCGAACGTTTTCCAAGGCCGTCTCTCCGCTAGAAAATACGGCCCGTCCGAACCCGACTAAACTAACACGGGTGCTGCTGACGCAATGGCTGACCCTGAGCTTCTCATCAACCCTGTTCTTTTCTGTTTGTGTGAAACTCAAACAGAGCTCACGTCACCTCGCATACCTTTTCACAAACTGTACGAGATTTCCTTTTGCGCCCATTGTCAACAAAATGCATCATTCCCCGCGGCGGCAGACAGAGGGGGGGGAGGTGATTTAGGTGGCATCTAACTCATTGTGAAATCGTTAAAAGCTCCCGACGAGCCTCGGCTCCTGACAATCCGTTAGTCACTCCCTGTGGAAAGGCAACTTTTGTCGGGCAGCGTTTCAACGCGGAGGTGTGAGGAGGAGGAGGCAGAGGAGCGCGGGCTGAAAAACAGGTTTCCCGGTGATAAATAGCAGGCCTGGTTTGGAAAGTGTCTCCTTTCTGACAGACGATCGGCCTTTGTCTTGAAATGTGAGCTGCCTCTCTCTGGAGCCACTGCCAGCTTCTCAGGGGCTCCCACTTTCAACAGGGCAGAGAGAGAGAGAGAGAGAGAGAGGGGGGAAGAAAGGGTGGAGGGGGGAGAGAGAGAGAGATTTATGTTACAGGGGGATGCCTTCAGGGGTGGCGTGGAGTGGAGGGAGACAACGCTTTGAGTAGCTGTTGCTGTCTGTTAAAGCAGATTACCATTTAATTCGAGCTGTGGTCAAGGGGAGTCCGGTTAGGATTTTTCAACCGCTCATGTTGTCAAGAGGTGCAGTGCAGCCTAGACATGCTCCACAGACAATGAGACTGATTTTGTGGTGTGTGTGTTTTTCCCTCATACACACAAATCAAGCTTCATCTGATGGTCACTTGGTAGACTTGATGTGTACATGTATCCTCAGACAATCCCTCTGGATGGCCACAAAGCGATTTGTGGCATTCTGCTTGTTAAAAAACCGCTCTATAAATAAACCTGGCTTGAATGGTAATGGACAGCCATGACACAGATTAGAGGGTTTGACGAGTTTTCCACTCTTGTTTCTGACAGTTGGTGTACAAGTTTGTAGAAACTAGAAGTTCCTAGGCCATAAGAACCTCATATTTCAACAGTGCGCCCCCTTTAAGGGCCTAAGTTTGGGAGCCCAAGTGGTCCATTAGTACTGACAGACAGGCAGCTTTTAGGCTAACATGTATAATGAGATCCCTCTGCTGTGCGTCTCTCTGTCTGTCTGTAGGCCTGCTTGAAGGAACTGTGCTGCAGGCAAAGCTGACCTGGTCTGTCCTCAGATGTGTATAGCCTGACCCTCCTTTGGCTAGTCTCACCCTGAATGATGGTGCCTTCGGGTGTAATAATGTGTGTGTGTGTGTGTGGGGGGGGGGTGTGTGTGTGTGTGTGTGTGTGGAGGGAGAGTTTTGGGGGGTTGGGGGATATGGCATGGTTGTAAAATGGGGGTGCTGTCGATTTGCACACAGCGGGGGGTTGGGTGCCTGGCGTTAGTTTTCACGGGTCGCAGAGCTCACTTTAGTGCTTATCTGGCACACTGGTACCGGCGGGCGGCACACTCTACCATGCACAAAACACGCGCACGCACACACACACACACACACACACACACACACACACACACACACACAGTACTGACTGAAGGGTGTCACAGATCTCTCTCCCTTGACAAGAGATGGAGCCTGTAGGAGTTGTGTGTGTGTGTTAAGGCTGCCACGATTAGTCGACTAGTCGCGACTACGTCGACGATTTAAATCGTCGCCGACGAATTTGGTAGTCGACGTAATCGCATGTTTTTTTTGGAGCTGAAAAAAAGAAAAAAACGTTTGTTTTGTTTCCGCGAAGCTGCTGCCTGCGATGGCCTCACTGGCTGGCTTGGCATCCAGGCGTCTCCATCCTGTCTTTGATGCACATGCGCAGTACCCATCATCCGGGGAAAACGTGACATCACCGTGACCGGAAAAACAAGCAGCTCCCAGTGCTTTCTCAACAGAAAAAATGTCTAGCCGTCCTCATACATGTACGTCCAAAGTGTGGGAGCATTTCACCCACAATAATGTGAAGTGCAAAATCTGCTAAATAAGCTGAACTCGCTTATCATGGAAGCACGAGTATGATGCGCGAGCATCTCAAAAGGAAGCACGTTGTGGCGAATGCAGATGAAGGCTAATTAGCTTGTTAGCTCACTGGCAACCGCAACGTTAAGTTTTAGCTGCTAACGTTAGCTATTGGCTAACGATATTAACGTTAAAAGCCTCCTGTAACGTTGTCATCATAGCAACGTTAAGATCATGTGTTGCTGACGGGAATACTGGAAACCTCATTTTACTCTGCAGTTTGCACTCTACTTACGACATTTAAAAATGTGTTTGATGCCTGAGAAGACTGAAACAATTTATTTGTGTTGATATTTTGGTTGCATACACAGTGAATAGTTTTTGGTTCCATTTCCATTCCACGTAGTAGTGCCCTAATTTTATTTTGCATTATTCATTCAATGGATAGTAGCTACATATTTCATTGCACTAGCCTATATGTTTTCAATTTCAATGTGTACTATTTTGCAGTTTTGCAATTTGCACTATATTACATTCATTACATGCAAGTACATTGATGCCAGAAATAAATATGCTGACATGCTCTAAACTTTAAAGTTCATGAAAATATTAATTTTTAGTGAATTATCATCATTAATTGTCTTTATTTTTATTTGGCACATGCTTAAAACAACTTGAAGCTAAATTTAGAAGCTGATGATACCTAAATCAGAGTGATTGAGTAATTGTGCGATATGATCCGATTAGTCGACTAATCGTTAAAATAATCGGTGACTAGTCGACTATCAAAATAATCGTTTGTGGCAGCCCTTGTGTGTGTGTGTGTGTGTGTGTGTGTGTGTGTGTGTGTGTGTGTGTGTTGTCATGTGATGGATGCGGTCCATCTAATCTGCTCCACCTGGCAGTGATGGATGCGGATGATGTTGTGTAGTCTCATTAGCCTTCTTCTCGGTGTCAGAGGAGCTTGACTCATCTTCCTTCAGTGAATCCAGTGCGTGCAGAATGCAGATACATCTTCACATAGCAGGACGTCTCTCCTTTCACATTGATCTTCTAGCATGCACTAAATGCATGCTTGACGTGTCATCAAGTCACACTTTGGCGATGCGCCCGTTGCCCGAGTCGGTTTGGCCGGGACTAACCAGAGTCATCATCATTAGACTCCCATTTGAGTGCTCTTTCCAAAAGCATGACTGGGCGTTCACATAGTTAGCACACTCTAGGTGTTCACCCCCTGCACGTCAGCTCAACACAGACACAGACGGAAGCGTTTAACCTGTGGTTGCCACAGCTGGGAGATGATCGGAGAGACCCAGACGGAGTGTGTACGGCCTTCCTGCCTGTGGGAGTGCGGTTTCCTGGGCTTGTTAATATTAGCCATGAGGTCAGAAGAGTCCACAGTCTGAGCTCTCAGCGGTGGAACGCTTTGATCCTCCAATGAGACAGGCCAACAGGGAGGAGTCAACAAAAGTCCTGTGCCTTGGAAGTCTTCGGTGGACCCCTGACTCACCGCCTGACAATAGATGAATCAGCCTTTCTATTAAAGATGGTAGTCAGTGTTAACATTTTGGCGTCAAGAAATGACCACAACAATTTTGGGGATTTCTTTTAGTACAATTATTCTATAAACAAAGAAATTACACCATTGCCAATATGATTTGGGAGCCTCTACACAGGCCTCTTACACTGCAGTTCACATGTGTGCCACTGGGACAGATTTTGTGGGGGAATCTGCCGCAGTTGCTTCACAGCACAAAGGGAGATCACGTTACAGCACAAAACGGGAAGTTCGGGAAGCATATTTACTTTGTTACCTTTGACTACTGTATTACTACGCACTACGTCACTTCTGTTAGCTAACCTTGACAGGAGGCATATTCACCGTTATCAAGTGACTGTTGTTGGCTTTTATCCTACTTCCTTCTCTTCAAAACAAATGTAAACAGAGGTGATGCCAGGAAGTAGCAACATCATTTTTGACACAGGAACCCAGGGGGTTTATGGGAATTGTATGACACTGCCGTGAGATAGAGGCTGTATTTTCTCAACAAGTGGTGATAATTATTCAAGGTATCACAATTAATTTGATAATGATAATAATAATATATTATAATATATATATATATATATAATATATTATTATTATCATTATCAAATTAATTGTGATACCTTGTATAATTATTACTCTATATCAGTATATTATCAGTATATTATATTGATGTTTAAATATGCTACATGTAGCACTGGAGCTAATGACAGTGGTAGGCTCCTGCATATTCACATTATTCACATATCTCACAATCTGCTGCATAATGTGCACACTGCATTGTTTGCAGAAATCCTCCAATTAAGCATCATTGTACCCAATCTCCCTCAGCTAATCCTCAGTGATCAGTGGCGGTCATGAATTACATTAGATCTGATCTGATCATGTTTTGCAATCACCATTGGTAGCTTCTAGCTTGATAATTATTCAAATGATTGTTTGTTTCCCTGGTTTGAAACGTGTTATATGCTGTTGGAGTGCAGCTGTTTATTTGAGCCATTTCATTATTTTCCATGCCGTTTCCTCCAGTCCACGCCGTGTGTCGCCCATGCTAATGCAGACTGTGCAGCACGTTACGGAAGGACTGTAGAGCGGCACCATTCACGGCCGTGTAGAGGGGGGCTCGGCCGGGGTCTGCAGGCCTGTCACTCTCTCTCATTGAGGACCAGAGGAGCGCGCCTCAACACATCTTATTCTCATACAAAGAGAGGCTGTGATGTACATACAAATGAGCCCATAATAGGAGGTTTTGTCACTCAAGTCCTTCTTACTTTAATCTGACAAACAGACCCTGTGTGTGTGTGTGTGCGTGTGTGTGCGTGTGTGTGTGTGTGTGTGTGTGTGTGTGTGTGTGTGTGTGTGTGTGTGTGTGTGCGCGCACGTATGTTAGGGCTGTGAATCTTCACTGGCCTCACGATTCGATTCGATTACGATTCAGAGGGCTACGATTCGATTCGATTACGATTCAGAAGGCTACGATTCGATTCGATTACGATTCTCGATGCATCTCGATGCATCTTAAATCGATGCATCACTTTTTTTCCCCAATACATGTTTTATTTTTTCCCACTTTCTTTTTTCTCACTGTGTGGCTACTTTTAAAGTAAAAGTGCATTTAGAATTGCATTGTATTATGATCCATAATTAAAATAAACAACTGCATGTACTTCCATTATATTTTATTTGATTATAATATATATATATATATATATATATTTTAATAATCGATTTTTGACCTTTGTGAATCGATGCAGAATTGTGCAGGTCCGCATCGCGATGCATCTTATAATCGATTATTTTTGACACCCCTAACGTATGTGTGTCATTCCTTCATTGAAGTATGTGCATGTTCTGCATGTATGTGTGTTTGCGTGCACACATCCATGCTTGTGCGTTTTGAAGAGATTGGTGAGCAGAAACGTGACCCCCCTCTTCTCCCCCTCCCTCTGCTGCAGCCTCAATCCTGGGAAAAGCAACACGTTGTTCCTCCTCGGTGTGCTTGACCTGCTGTGGAGAGATGGTGTGTAGAGCAGGAAGTCATGTGACCTGCTGTGGAGAGATGGTGTGTAGAGCAGGAAGTCATGTGACCTGCTGTGGAGAGATGGTGTGTAGAGCAGGAAGTCATGTGACCTGCTGTGGAGAGATGGTGTGTTGAGCAGGAAGTCATGTGACCTGCTGTGGAGAGATGGTGTGTAGAGCAGGAAGTCATGTGACCTGCTGTGGGGAGATGGTGTGTTGAGCAGGAAGTCATGTGACCTGCTGTGGAGAGATGGTGTGTGTAGAGCAGGAAGTCATGTGACCTGCTGTGGAGAGATGGTGTGTTGAGCAGGAAGTCATGTGACCTGCTGTGGAGAGATGGTGTGTAGAGCAGGAAGTCATGTGACCTGCTGTGGAGAGATGGTGTGTAGAGCAGGAAGTCATGTGACCTGCTGTGGAGAGATGGTGTGTGTAGAGCAGGAAGTCATGTGACCTGCTGTGGAGAGATGGTGTGTAGAGCAGGAAGTCATGTGACCTGCTGTGGAGAGATGGTGTGTAGAGCAGGAAGTCATGTGACCTGCTGTGGAGAGATGGTGTGTAGAGCAGGAAGTCATGTGACCTGCTGTGGAGAGATGGTGTGTTGAGCAGGAAGTCATCATCAGAGCTCATTATTCCGCTTTAATCATTGAAAACGAGTTAGCCACTGTTCTCCTCACCCTGCCCCGTTATAATGATTATTTTTCATATTGCTCACAGAGGGCTCGTTGTTCATAGTGAGGCAGAGGGACATGATGCCCTTGGTTGGTTCACAGCCACTCTTGAGTCATCTGGACGTGCGTCATAAAGCTCAGATAAATGTGCTACTATCAGAAGCTCAACACGTGACTAAACATTCAGCTGTTAATGTTCATGTTGAAGGAATTCTAAAGCGAGTGTTGGGTTACTATTTGAGTTACTAGTAATTTGACATCTGCTCTTCTCATTAAAAGAAGGAATCTCCTTCAGTGACCTTTGACTTTCTGTCTCTCCGCCTCTCCCCCCCTCCATCCCTTCAACACCTCTTTTTCTCCGTACTATTCCCCCTGTTATTATTAGACACAATGTCCCCCATCATGTCCCCTATGTCCGCACTGACTTTAAGCCTCACCAGCACTATGTGTTGAGTGTCTACTGTCCTCTGGGAGCCCACAGCCTGCTGCCTGCATCTTGACCCAGCCACATGGAGTACGTCCAGACTAGGCTGTTTTGATTCTTTGCTGGCGTATTGAAAATGAAAACACACTTTGTTCACACATGCATTTTAACAGTCACTCAGAAATCATCTCTGTCCATACTACATGAAACACATACTGTATCAAATGACCATTCACAACGTACACTGGGCATGATGCACACGGGTGTTTATTGTGCATAAGAATTTAATTGTTTTATTTTACAATGGTGGCGCAGCCTGGGAGGAAACCATAGAAAACACTGTAGCAGGAGAGAGAGAGAGGTTCTCATTAGAACGCTGTGGTTATGAGCAAATAAGTGGCATTGATGAGAAGGAAAAGACAAAACTACAGAAATATAAATTGATTCTTAAACTAATTATTGAACTAAACCAGTCGAAATGATTGTAAAAAAATTCAGAAAAACAATAGAATGAAAACAGCATTGAATTTGACAGCTTAGGCTTCACTTTTAAAACATAGGCCTACAACAACACTTCTATTACAGAATTTGAAATATATACAAGGGAACACTCATCTTTTTCAAAGCTCTCTGTCTCCTCCTGTCCAACCCCCGAGTATTCTAATGTCTCCTCCTGTCCAACCCCCGAGTATTCTGTCTCCTCCTGTCCAACCCCCGAGTATTCTGTCTCCTGTCCAACCCCCGAGTATTCTAATGTCTCCTCCTGTCCAACCCCCGAGTATTCTGTCTCCTGTCCAACCCCTGAGTATTCTGTCTCCTCCTGTCCAACCCCTGAGTATTCTAATGTCTCCTCCTGTCCAAACCCCGAGTATTCTGTCTCCTCCTGTCCAACCCCCGAGTATTCTAATGTCTCCTCCTGTCCAACCCCCGAGTATTCTGTCTCCTCCTGTCCAACCCCCGAGTATTCTGTCTCCTCCTGTCCAACCCCCGAGTACTCTAATGTCTCCTCCTGTCCAACCCCCGAGTATTCTGTCTCCTCCTGTCCAACCCCCCGAGTATTCTGTCTCCTCCTGTCCAACCCCCCGAGTATTCTGTCTCCTCCTGTCCAACCCCCGAGTATTCTGTCTCCTCCTGTCCAACCCCGAGTATTCCAACTGATGCAGGGTCAGCAGCGTATTCGGATGTCTCCGTCTTCGTGAGGACGCGAGGCGCAAACGTAACAATTTTACGGTTTAAAACGAACAAGTGTTCATGTGGACGAAGCCCTAGTTTATCCCTATTGTGAGATCTGCATCTGAATGAGCTTTATTGCAAAATTGGGTAGAAGACACTTTTGTATTTGAGGCAGCAATTTATTTTCCCAAAATGGAAATGAAGCATTTTGAAATGAACTTGTGTCATGCAGCCTATAGAGGTAGTTAAAGGGACAGCTAGGCATACTACTTCCTGTTACATCTAGGTGGCCGCACACAGGAGTTAATTCAGTCCTACACACATTATTCGCAGTCGGCAGAGAGCAGAGTACAGGTGGTGGAATGTAGTCTTCGTGGCACAGCTCACTCACATCATGAGCATCGACCCCGCGGACTCGTTCACGAGCACCCAGGAGAAGTGGGCCCTAATTGCCAGGGGAAATGGGACGGCCTTGCTGGGAGGTTTCCTTTGTGGCCGAGGCAATTAAGTCTGCTTTTCTCATCTGAGCGTCTCCTTTGAAAACAAGAGAGAGACATTGTGCTTAGCGGCTTGGTGAGCAGCACCAAGATGGGAGCGAGCTGTTAGCGGCTGCATTCCACTGCGGTGCCAAGAGGAGGTGGTGCGGTTGGGTGGGGGTTGAGGAGAGGGTGGGGTTGGGTGGGGGTTGAGGAGGGGGTGGGGTTGGGTTGGGTGGGGGTTGAGGTTGAGGTGGGGGTTGGGGGATGTTGTTGGGACGCCACAGAGGCGCTGTCCCTGATTGCCTGACCGTGTCGCGTTCCTGACAACTCGCTGGGTGAGAAAGACCTCCTGGTCTTGAGTGCTGTCAAGTGTCAAGACCAATAAGCCGTGTGTATTCTGTTCGCTGCTGTGTAACATCTGAATCCATCTAGGGCTAAACTAGTGTTTGGTCTGCTTTATTTTACTTTGTTTAGTCTGCTTTCTTGACTTCACAGCAGTTAGCAGCAGTTAGCACTGAGCCTGAACTCACTTTATAGCCCAGCTTTTGCAACGGGGCTGCCTGATCTTATGACTGACTTCTTATTGCTCAGAGGACTGTTCAAGCGTCTGGAGAAATGCCTGCAGGAACTTGTAAAGAATAAGAACCCCGGACTACAATCTGCCCCAGCAGCTCCTCACCTCTTTTAAGGAGATAGATGATGTGCGTCGACCCGGGTTCGAGCCCATACTGGGGCGGGGGTCAGCACACATCATGCCAGACGCTGGACCCAGCATGGGGAGAGCTGTGGGAGACCCGAGGAGGGGGAAGGGATGAGAGATGAGACGTTTAGTAGTCTGTGAAGTTCTGCAGCCAAGCATTTACGAGAGGGAGCACTCTGCATGTCTGCTTCCCACTGGAGTGGAAAGGAGGCCAGAGGCCAGAGGCTCCATGCTGGAGCTGCAGGAAGAGAGGTGGAGGCATGCTGGAGCTGCAGGAAGAGAGGTGGAGACATGCTGGAGCTGCAGGAAGAGAGGTGGAGGCATGCTGGAGCTGCAGGAAGAGAGGTGGAGGCATGCTGGAGCTGCAGGAAGAGAGGTGGAGGCATGCTGGAGCTCCAGGAAGAGAGGTGGGGGCATGCTGGAGCTGCAGGAAGAGAGGTGGAGGCATGCTGGAGCTGCAGGAAGAGAGGTGGAGGCATGCTGGAGCTGCAGGAAGAGAGGAGGAGGCATGCTGGAGCTGCAGGAAGAGAGGTGGAGGCATGCTGGAGCTGCAGGAAGAGAGGTGGAGGCATGCTGGAGCTGCAGGAAGAGAGGTGGAGGCATGCTGGAGCTGCAGGAAGAGAGGTGGAGGCATGCTGGAGCTGCAGGAAGAGAGGTGGGCTTCAGGCCCCCCCCCCCCCCCCCCCCCCCGCACACACTGAACCCCACACTGTGAAAGAGGAACTGACAGACACAAATTCATTCAACATCTGAATGAACCATCTCTTCATTTGGCTGTACTAATCCACCACTCCCCTCTCTCCCTTTCTCTCTCTCTCTCTCTCTCTCTCTCTCTCTCTCTCTCTCTCTCTCTCTCTCTCTCTCTCTCTCTATTCATTCCTTATTGCCCTCTCTCTCTAACTGTCCCATCTCATACTCCAAACACTCCAGCATGTGTGAAAAGAATATTTTATCTGTGTGGCATCATAGCTTCTACTCATCTACATGAATTAAAAGTAGACCAGAGAATACACACTAGCGTTAGGGGGGGGGGGGGGTGTGTGTGATGAAACAGCTCCTGTATGTTCTTCTTCGGGGGAACATATTGTACTGTATTTCTGTGTGACCCACTTCTTCATTTACCAGCGTGCCCTGCAGGACAGTTGCATTGCTTTGGGATCCTATCGGCACCAAACTGATTAAACTATTTTACTGTGTTTGAAGGGGCGGGGGGGTGCCGTTGGACTTTTTTGGACTTTTTAACAGGCAGACCTTTTTCTCTCCTGTGCAGTGCGAGACGTAGCCTGGTAAACCAGCCCGTCACGTGAACTCACATTCCATTTGGTTCTGCGTGACGGTCTGCTTTACCAGGCTATGCGACACGTACAATACTTCAACAATTCCAATTACTATGTAAAGTGGGGTCATTCATTGAACGTGAAAAAAATGACTCATTTTTTTCATGTTCAATGAATCCATTAAGTTTCAAACTAAAGTGCACTTAAAATAATTGCAGGAGATCGTCGTGCCCAAGGTTGTATTTCCACCTCTCTCCACCCTGTCTCCTGGCTGTCAAAGGCATTACTTCTGACAGGCAGTCAACACAATTGGCTGCACAGCTTCCGTGCGGACGTGATTGGAGGAAAGCACGCAATTTCCTTATAGAGGCTTGACTTTTAAGCTTTATGAAATGCCAGGCTGCAGATCACTGGAGGCAGACTATGTACTGTCAGTAGTGTTGTCTCATTTCTCCTAAAGATACATTAATCATGTATGTGTGTGGGGTGGTGGGTACACCGTGCAAATGTCTGTCTGCACTGCAGCTTGTCTCTTGAATGTGAATGGTGGTGGCACTGGCAATAGAGAGCCAAAGTGAACGTCGCTTCCTGCTTCATCGCTGTACCAGACGATTTTCATCCGCCATTTATTTTCCCATAGACATTTCGGAGAGACACATAACATAACAACAGGAGAGACCACATAACATTTCACTCGGACCAAAACGTTAAAAAAGTGGATTTAAAGAAAATATTTTTTCGATGTTGTTTTTTTAGGTTTTGGTCCGAGTGAAATGTTCTATGGTGTCTCCCAATTCTAAATATATCTGAACCGTTTGGTTTGACCAAGTAAAACTATTTTTTATAAGCATTTTACGAAATGTCTATGAGAAAATAAATGGCGGATGAAAATCTCCGGTACAGTGCTGAAGCAGGAAGTGATGTTTACTTGGGCTCTCTATGGCAGTAGTGCTGTTGGCTGTGCTGTTGGCTGTGCCGTAGACACAGCCGCTCACTCACGGAGAGGAGGTCGACGGTCCAGTGGTTCTCCCTGTGAATACCTCTCATTGTCCCTGTGGTCTGGGGGAACTCTAGAGGCTGGCGTAGGAACACGCTGGCCGGGGTTCAGGAACTCTACGGGGCCAGAGATTAGCAAGGCATGGCAGGATCCCTGATAACTGACACCCTCCACGCAGGCATCTGAGCCGCTCTCCTCTCCCCGCTAAAGACTACAGCCACAAAGACGCCTTTCAGCGCCGGGCACGGTGGCGCTAATCCCCTTAGCACAAAGACCCGGGCCACTGATAGCATCTAAATAACTCCCCAGTAAATGTCATTTGCCTGAATTAGCTGTATAGTATCTCCCGATGCCGGTGGATTGCGTTGCAGTGTGTACAGAAATATTTGTGCCTGTTGTGATTTCTGTTGATGCACCGTTTGAGCGCTAGCGTTTAATAAGCCATGAGGGCTAAGTCGCCCACAGCGACCGGCCTGCTATTGGCTGCCTGGCCTGTGGGGGTTTAGATCTGCCATTGGCTACTTGGCCTGTGGGGGTTTAGATCGGCCATTGGCTACTTGGCCTGGGGGTTTAGGTCACTTTCAAGCTGCAGCTTTGCTCAAAGGCATCCTTAACGTTCATCTGGCATCCCACTGTCATACTGTTGGCCCTCACTGACACCAGAGCCTTTGAACCCTTATATACAGTGGTGTATGGAAGGGGGCGGGGCAGCACTTCAAAGCCATACAGTTGATATTGCCTTAGCTTTCTTCTAAGTGAAAATGGCCTCTGGGCGTCGTGGCGACTGACTGCAGTCTTTTATTCAGGTCAGTCCACATTAGATTGAGGTTAGATTGTCCTTGCAGTGCTGTTGTCACGAGAACGGAAAAGGATGAGGAGGCGCAGATGGAGTTTTTGCGGGCAAACAGCGTGAGGCTAATTGGCCTTTTTTGCTCTGGCTCTGAAGATGATATATTTATGATGTTGCTCACTGGAGATAAAGGGAGACTTTGGTCCCACATATATTAGAAAGCATCTAGTCTGGCTGGCCAGCCTCCCCTCCCTTCTGTGAGAGGAGTCTGGCTGCATGGAAACAGGCTGCTGGCATAAGCCCTCCCCTGCTCTACAGCCGCTCTCCCATTGGAAGCGTCGATTTCAGACGCTGCCGGATTTCCGCTCCACGCTTAAGAAGCTCTGTCATTGGCTTCCGACCATGTCAATCAGAGCGGCTTCCGCTCCCTCCTGTCTGTGTGTTGCTGTAAATGGTGCCCTGCCGCCGCAGTGAAAACTAGGGATGGGCATCGAATTTCGAATTTTCGAATAATCGTTGTTATTATCAAGGTCGACTTTTATTATTGAAATTCGAAATTCGATTTTTTTTTTTTTTTTTTTTTTTGAGTGAAATGTTGCATTGTCTCCCCTGATTCTAAGTATAGTCAAATCGCTTGGTTTGAGCAAGTAAAACAATTTTTATAAGCATTTTAAGCAAGGTTTATGGAAAAATGAATGGCGGATGAAATCCCATGAAGAGGGAGAGGGGGTGACTTTGGCACCCCTTTGGCACTCAGACCTGAGCCTACTAAATATTTAATGAACCACTCATGATTGTCAAAACTGTTTTTGATTTTCGAAAATGTCAATGTCATGTAACATGTTCTTTACTTCAGTGGTGCAATGCTTGTTTGAGCTAAAAATCCATATATATAATAATATATAATATATATTATAATATATAATCCAATATATTAATTAATAAAGCCGTAGACTTAGAATCAGGGGAGACAATGCAACATTTCACTCACAATTTTTTTTTTTTTTTTTTTTTTTTTTTCGAATTTCGAATTAAATTCGAATTTGGCCAGCGAATTTCGAATAGTGTTTTTGCTAGAAATGCCCATCCCTAGTGAAAACAACAACGCTAATTAGCTGGCAAGCTAACGGCAGAAACTTACACGCTAGCTTGTTGCTACACGCTGAAAATGGCAGCGTGTTGGAAACTATTTTCCAAGGGCACTGCCGCTAAGCGCCGCCCATCGCAATTCCATAATGGTGACCAGCGCCGCCAGACTCCTCTCCCGGAAGGGAGGGGAAGCTGGCCAGCGAGACTAGAAACCATCTAACACACGTCTCTAAGGAAAATGTGACAAATAGCCGTTGACACAATATTTTCAAAACGTCAATATCAAACAGAAAATACGGCAGCCAACGCAATCAGTCATTGGTGACTGAACATGAACTCTCCTGCCTTTGACGGAAAGCATATATGGAGGATGGCTGCTTGAAGACGGGAGGATCATCACTTCTCCTGGGTAGAAATAAATTACCCTAAATTGACCAATGGCCTTTGACCTCTAGTTGAAGCCCCTTCTCCCAGGAGGACCACTGTCCTGCCGCGGTTGCCCCGGCAACGCCTGTTGGAAGATCATGTCTGGACAGGCAGGCAGAGATACGCGATGAGGGATGCTCCTCAGATTGACCCCACCCACATTTTTATTCTGTCACACACTAGCCAGCCTCCCAAGACAAATCTACACCCATTACAGATGAGCTATCGTTTTATTATTGAAATTGTTTATAGCTGCTCAACCTCTGTTCCTTTTTCTATCTCTTCCTGCACAACCTAATTATATGATGTATTATATATTTGTTTGGGGCGATTGATGATGACCTGCACGGCCAAGGAGTATTCTCCCCAGCTCTTTTTATCATGCAGCTCACATCCTCCTCCCTCTGTGTGAGCCTGTCAGCACATTACGAGGGCATGTCTGGGTCTCCCTCAGACAAGGCCTCCGAGCCGCACCGGGCTTGGATCAATACGGCCGGCTGAAATGGAGACTGGAAACAACAACAAACAGGCTGTGTAGAAGTCTAGTACGAGAGTGAAGGATCCCGCGCCTTCTCGTTTACTCTCCCCTCTCCTCTCCTCTCCCAGCGGCCCTGGCTGGGTTTCAGAGCCTGAAAAGGGGGTTTCACCTGCTGCCGTGCCCACAGCCCTCCCCGGCTTCAATTCAATAGGGCCCGCCGACACCTGAGAGCTGGGAGCAGGGCTGTGGTAGTAGCCCTGCAGCCTGGCTCCTGGGTCCAGGCCAGATGGAGAGATCAACCACACTGTTACTGGACACATGAGAGGGGGCGGGCGGCACAGAGGGGGGGCGACAAATTACCCATGCAGATAGTCTTGGTTTTACCACGTAATATGACCTGTCGTTGTTTAGCATCTGCCGGTAAAAGATGACTACTTTTCTGTTTCGGGGAAGGATATTTGTGATCATTTTGGCAGCGACAAAGCCATGTAAAATGAAGACGACGATGAGCTGCTGGCGAAGCTTGCGTGTATCCTCTGAAGCCGGAGAAAAATCATTAAATCACCAGCAGGTCTGGAGGCTGCGGTCATCATTGATGTGAAGAGAGAGGGGAGAGCTGCTCTTTGTGATATTGATATCTGGGTGGGGGAGAGACAGCGACTGATGCTGCTAAATAGCCAGGGTTTCCTTTACACACTTTAAAGCCGTGTGAGATTTATTGAACATCCTCCTTTTGAAGATGCTCGAACTAGAGGCAGCTGCTTTGACTGTGATACTAGTAGAGCTGCCGCGATCGACAGCAATTATTTAACTGTCAACTATTTTTATAATCGATTAATCGTTTAGACACATTTTTAAGAAACAAATACTACAATTCTCTCATTCCGGCTTCTTAAATGTGAATATAGGGTTAGGGTTACTGTGACAATAGTACAGATGTAAATTAGCTTGAAGCTATAATCTGGTGCAAGGCATCTCTTTGTTCTTTACTCAGAATGATTAATGTACATGCACACTGTCCCTGCCAAATAAACCGAATAAATAAATAAATAAACTGATTATTACCTTTCAGTTGTAGACTGTTGGTCAGGACATTTGAGGACGTCATCTTGGGCTTTGGGGGAAAAAGTGATCGACATTTTTCACCATTTTGTGACATTTTAGAGACCAAGCGACTAATTGATTAGTCGAGAAAATAATTTAAAGTTGAAATAATCAATAATGAAAATAATCGTTCTAGTTGCAGCCCTACATGCTAGTTACTCTGGTTTGTGTGGTGTTTGGAGCGTAACTCGGCTAGCAGCCTGCTTTTCTTCAGCAGGGTAACTGCATGGTTGGTAAAAGGCCCGTGGAGACCTAACTCTAACTGTCTATTAGGCAACGTTCAGCTGCTCTCGCTTACCATTTCAGCACAGTCTTAAGTCTGGATAATCCTCTCCTCAGGGTGCGTATGAGAATGTATGTTTTGTGCGTGCGTGCCTTTGTGTGTCTTAACTCCCTTCGTACATTCATGTGTGTTTGTGTGTATGTGTTTGTGTGTGTGTGTGTGTGTGTGTGTGTGTGTGTGTGTGTCTGTGTGTGTCTGTGTGTGTGTGTGTGTGTGTGTGTGTGTGTGTGTGTCATACAGTCAATCTCAGTGTCTAAAAACAGCTCGTCCCAGACTAGTGCACTCATTGGCCAGATGACATCATGGCGCCCAGAAGCCTCTATCCTATCGGGGTCGTCTTACTTTGTGCGTTTTCATCTGCCCCCCTGTCAGAGTGCTCAGACGTGTGGAAACGCATATGCCTTTCCATCCGCACGCACGCACGCACGCCGTGCCCCGGTCACGCCACCATCACGTCAGGCTACATGTATGTGCTGCATTGTCCCTTAATGGGACGTCCCCCTCGGGCGGAGAGCGCTGGCAGGGACCGAGCGCCCTCCCGCCATCTTTCTTTCTTCACTTAATCCTCCTCTAAATAGGCCACTGTGTCTATTTTACAGGCAATAAAGCAATGTGTTCTGACTGAGCATGATGAGGTGCAGGAGTGAGAGAGGTCTCCCATCACGGTGTCAAAGGTCTCTGTTCTCCAAAGATGCTGCCAGATTGGATCTCCTCTCCACTAGGGAGGTAACAGTAACCGGTTTGAATGATAACCGTGATCAAATTCCTTACGATAAACGTACCGTTTCAAATGTTCATTATCATTAAAACCGTGGTACCGTGATTACAGTGCTTTGAAAAAGATGGTAAATACTGTCCATCATCAACCAAACTTGACAACCATCTCCCAGATGCAAACGTGCAGCCTTGGAGAAATTATTTCAGTGAGTGTATCAATCCTTCTTAGGTCTGAGTTTTCAATATAAAACTTGGTGAAATGATTTCTGTGGGTCTTATTAGTACTTTTTGAACATTTTCAGCACATTTTAACAAAACGGGATACTACTGAATGCTGTGATCATTTTGGTCACTATAATCGTGATATGAAATTTTCATATCATTCCATCTCTACTCTCCACCTCTCTCCCATTTTACATGTGCTATCTGCTGCTATCCAGCCCCTTCCTCCCTCCTCTCCTCTCCTCTCTCCCCTCCTGTTGTGAGCAGAATGCACCAAAATGAGCCCCGAAACACAGCGGGGAGATGGATGGAGAGAGTGTAACAGGGAGGGGAAAAAGACATTTCTATTGCACTGCTCAGGGGGGCTGTTAGAGAATGTGGTTGGGTGGTGCACCTCTTCGCACATCTTTGCTTTGAGGCGGAGAGAAAAGTGGAAAGATGCGTTGCCACCAACTGCTCTTCTTTACCCAGAAGCCTCTTGGTTTGGCCGATGAGAGACGATCCCTGCTGTTGCTCTGGCCCGTACCGTACCGCCAGCGACGACCAGCCCTAAATCCGTCACGGCCGTATAGTTTTGTGGAAACATTTATGAAGGATGAAGAGATAGATTCATGTTTACAACCCGGATTGATTGATCTCGTCATACTCTCCTCCCTTCCCTCGTGCGTACGATCCTCCATTCAGATGTGCCTAGTTTCTGTGCCAGCAGGGATCTCACTGTTACTACAATGATGTATTGTGTGTGTGAGAGAGACGCACATTGAAGAAAAACACAATTCAAAGATCTAAATGTCTGATGTTGCCTCAAGGTCGTACAAAAAAAACCAACAAGCCATGCTGGCAGAGAGAGAGAGCCATTCCTGTCTGTGTCGTTTACACGGGGTTGATGTTGAGCCTGTGGCTAACATTCTTTCTCTCTCTCTCTCTCTCCTTATATCTGCTGGGATGTGACTGATGCTGCTGTCTCTACCAAAGGTAAGCTTAAATGCATTTTCACTGCCTTCTTTCTGCAAGCTAAACACATTAGCCGGCTGCCATGGGACAGAGACACCGCTCAGCTGACCAGCACAGTAGTTATTATCTAAGGCTCCTAGCTTCAGTGTTGGCCGGCTGGTTAATAAGCGTTTTAAGTGCACCATGGATCAATACTTAGGTATTCTCATGTTCACCCTCTTAAAGCAAAGTACTGATCTAGAACTATAACAAAGTACTCATCTAGTTGGATCTTATCACATAATGGACCCATTTGCTTAATGCCAGTCTTACAGTCATTTGTATTACATGACACACTGTGTTCCTATTAAGTCAATATCTGTGACGTTGCTCCTCTCAAATGTGCTTATTTATAGAAGAATAGGAAACGCTCGTCAGTGTCTGTACTGTCTCTTTTGTAGTATCAAGAGACTATTGACAACCGTCTATTCCTCTTTTATTGAAAGACAAAAATATTGGGGAAAACACAACGATTCCTAGTATACGAGGGATCAGCCGAGCAGCATTTTGGTAAACAAACCGCGTCACTGGGTGGCAACGGCAATGGAGCCCAAGTGGCGCGAAGCTTGTGTGTCTGACTCTAGCCGGCTAACTCTGTTGTTTACATTTTAAAAACTGCGACAGTTCACACAACTTTAACACGACCTGTATATATATTATACGTGAAACTCTTGAACTAATTCTGCTCTCACTCAGAATGTCAAAAATATAAGCGATGTGATGTATAGTTTTTGAGATATTAACATTTGTTTGGCACAACTCATACTATTAAATTGTATTATTATTATTATTATTACAGAAGCCGTTAGACTTGGGAACAACCACACAGTACAAGAAATGCTACCCAGGCTAAAGAAATGCTCAGTTGACCTTGTGTATAGACCGATACATTCATGCACTTGCAGTGCACTTTAACTCCTGTTGGCCTCTGTGGTGTTGGCCAGCTGTAGACCGGCCGCTGCGCTGCCATTAATCCTTGTTCTGATATTGTCATCATATTTGTATTTTGTATACTGTGAACTGTATACATGTTAGTATGTACTGTATATATATGTACTTGTTTGCAAACGGCTTGCCTCAAACTGTCCGCCGAGGCCGGATGCATCAAGTCTTTTGAATGGAATTGAAAACAAAGTGCTGATAAACACGAGGCTTCATCATTTCATGTGCAAATGAAGTGATCTAAATGCAGTGGAGCTGAAGAGACGCCCACAGGGCATGGTCCCCTCATCACATGCCTCCTCAACAACTTCTATTCTACAACATTCTATTCAGGGGTTCAACTGTCGTGGGGTTTTGAAGGCAGATACCGTTATTTTTGAATTGAGGTTGTTGTCAATAATAATATTCACGCTCAAAAAATTATACGGATTCCGTGTTTACATGGGAATTTTATTCTACAACAACAATACTAATAATGATTGGCTGATACCTGATTTTTAATGAGAGACAAACTAATATATTGGTATAACCCTGATATATAAATCTATTCTGTCTGTTCCCTGTAGAGGGAAATGTAAAAGCACAGAAGGGCAGAGAGGGAACAGCAACAAAAATAGTAGAACACTTATGTGGCATGTCTGGAGTGGTAAGGATGGCAACGATTATGGGATGGCAGCGTAACCATGGTCTCCCAGGGCGACGGGTTTCCTCTCAGACAGGAAACGGCATTGTCCAACTGCGCTTAAAGGCGAGAGCTCTGACAGACAGACAGACAGGGAGGGAGGGAGGGAGGGAGGGCTCCAGCCTCACACACAGGTAATTGCCTGTCAGCATGGGGGACGCATGGGGGACGACACAGCTTGAGACAAGATCCTTTCTTACACACACATCTCTCTCTCTCTCTCTCTCTCTCTCTCTCCCTCTCTCTCTCTCTCTCTCTCTCCTCTCCTCTTCCTCTGCTCTTCCTCTCGTCTTCACCTCTTATAACAACAGCTGCCTCCCTGCACCCAGTTAGTATTCACACACAGCCAAGCAAGCCAATTAGTGACCTTAGAGCGTATAATTGTGTATGTTGTGTGTGTTGTGTGTTTGTGTGTGTGTGTGTGTGTGTGTGTGTGTGTGTGTGTGTGTGTGTGTGTGTGAAGGTGTGTGTGTGAAGGTGTGTGTGTGTGTGTGTGTGTGTGTGTGTGTGTGTGTGTGTGTGTGAAGGTGTCATTTCGTTAAGTCTCAGGGGGTCGCGCCACCTCCTGCAGTGAGGTGTCTCTCCCCAGAGTGTGAGTGACAGTACGCTCAGAGGGAGGCCATTGTGCCAGTCAGGCCTGACTGCTTCCCAATGCTGTTTACATTCAGGGGGAGAGGAAACCAGCTTGCTGCTGAGTGTCTGTGTCTGTGTGTGTGTGTGTGTGTGTGTGTGTGTGTGTGTGTCTGTGTGTGTGTGTGTGTGTGTGTGTGTGTGTGTGTATGCGCCAAGGACTGAGGAACACATGAGCCCTTGTTATTACTGCTATGGTGGGAAAGAGAAGTGTACAGTTTAATGGAGTTGAGTAGACGTTAACTTTTAAGAGATCGGTCTACTTTAGGCTTGATTGATTATCACTTAATAGGAATATCAACGCTGGCTGAACTTGAGTTCACACTTTACTCTTGTGATCTAAGGCCCCCTGAAGTCAAGATCATTAGTTGGAGATTTAACGGCAGTTGACATTTATCTTCTGTTTTAATGCCAAGCTTTAAATACAAAAATGTAGGAGTGCTCTCACAGTCCCATTCATTATCAATGGAGCAGCTCCACATGTTTTACGCAAAATAATTCTAGTCTCACCTATCTAACGTGATCGGAAAAACATATGGGGAGACGATGAGGTTGATTTTTTCACTGTTAGGTTTCAATTACCTCGTAATGTGGACGTAGCATTGTTTTCCAGAAAGCAAACACACTCTCCTCAAGAGGCAGGAAGTCATACAGAGAACTGCTTCCTGTACTTAGGTGGAGAAAGCCTCTATCCTTTTATTATGAGTGGAGAGAGAGGGAAAGCCAAGGGAGAGATAGCTGCACATGATTTCCTCTTGTAGCTCCACTCTCCATATCAGACTTCAGGGCTTCATCACATGATGAGACTTCATGCTTTAACAAGGTGTCTGCAGGTCCTGTCTTAAAAACCTCTTTCATTTCATGATCTAAATTCAAAGACACGAACGTGCTTCAGTGCTGCCAAATAGAACATTTAAAGCCTAAGTTCAGTGTTAGAGAGCTCTCGAAAATGTGCTGATTTATTGGTGTGGTTTCTTTTTCTAGTGCGAAACCAGCAGAGCTATACTCTAATAGGACAATTTCACCTTCATTTCACTGGCAAACTTGGTCTTGTATTTCATTGTAACTGGCATTAGAACAGAAAATCTGGCGTTAAAATGTCTTGAAAAGATTTAGCCGGATGAAACTTTTACACACACAAGTGCTTTGTTCGCCCCAAAAGAATAACTGCAAAACCCCTTTTTTTTCTGGGCATTTCAACAGCCATTGTTTTCGGTGACTGACCACACGTCTTATTCACATGTCCATTCAGCTGTGTAGACAGGGTCACTCTGCGCTTGAACTCTTCCCCAGTTGATTGTTATTACCCGAGTCACACACATCTGGGACACTGGTTGCGAATTCACCTCATGAAAAACATGTATCAACAGCTGAAACAAGCCAACCAAGTTATTTTTCTCCGGACCAATGACTTTGCTGGAACCGTGAATCTGCCTTAAGCCTGGAGCGGAGAGGGGGGAGGGGGACTCAGCAGGCTAGGTCTAGCCTTGGTCTGTAACTCCCTACGCTGGCATCCTCATTAGACCGGCGCCCTGAGCAGGAACAGGCGGCCCAGATGAGAGCAGGCCCGCCGTTTGATCCCCATGATACAGCCCAGATCGCCCCTAAACACAACCAGCATCGCAACCCTCAGTGAACCAGCCCAATGGAAATAGCAGAGAACAGAGCTCCGAGGCAAACGCACAGACACGTTGACATGATGCATTGTCTCTCTCTCTCTCCTCTCTCTCTCTCTAGCTCTATCTCTTCCTGTCTCTCCTTTCTCTCATGTAAATACACACCCGTGCACATATAGTACTACATACAAGGGCGTAGGTTTGACTTTGACATTGGTAGGGACACATAGTGGGGAGATCGTGAAGCACGATATTTCTAACAATAATTAGTCTACATACTGTATTTGATGATGAGAGAATGATAAATTGCATGTTTTGGCACATGAGAACACCACAAAATTACAAAGTAGAGAAGTAGAAGTGTAGAAGAGAGAAGTGTAGCCTATACTTAATAAGTGCTACAGAAGCATTTCATACAACTATTAACAATAATTACATATTGTGTTTGAATATGAGTCATTCATTATATTGATATCCAGAATAGCTGGTTCCGATACTGCGGTTAGTCCTGGATATAGTTTGTTACAATAGTGTTAGCTCAAATGCTAATGTTAAACTGTATGTGGATGGACAATGCTAACACCATTAGCGCCATGTTCTGGGATGTACAGTAAAATAAAAACACAGATTTGGGTGGTCTAACCTAGTTGGTTAGTTAGTGGAATATTGAAGCTTCGTCTAAAAATGTCCGCCTTTCAAAAAAAAAGAAAAGAAAAAGGTAGGGACACGGCCCTTAACCTGACGCTGCCAGATGGACGGTATAGCTCCACATACGTTTCACTAAACCAGTCGATCTGGGAATGCAGTAACCAGACCCGCTGACGGAGGCGGGCACTTTTTCCAAGCTACTTGGCAGGTGATTGGATGACCCATCTGTCTGTCACCGCTGGTGGGTGTTAACTTCAACCAATCAGATCGCCGAAGGTGCCTGTGCTTGATCTCCGTGGTATTCATTGATTGAGTCCTCACGGTCGTAAAGTCACCTTCAAAGCATTTAGTTAGATTATAACAAACTAGTTGTGTGGCTTAGCCTTCCCAAATGTTGAGGGTCGTTTTTTAGAATTTAATACATAGAATTGGGAACGTTACATTCAATTTCATTCAGACTGCTTGTCACTTCCGCGGCGGCAGCCATGTTGACGAGTGAAAAGAACTACAAAGACCATGTACCCACTACTTGCCCAGACGAGCCTGAGCCCGTCTACGGCTGCCGCTGATTCGTCGGGCCGGCATGGTTCGACCAATCATCTTAACTGCCTGTGCATGACAAGATGGATACGTCGAGAGAATCTCTTTTGATCTCGCAAGGTTATCCATCTTGCAAGCAAGGTTACACGTCCCTAGCGTCCCTACCCAAACCTACGCCTATGACATACACACCATTTTCATGGACATTTGTTGAACAGATGCAGAGATGGATACCAGCTGCATGTTTTCTCTGAAGTGTGTCCTTCTCTTGGAAGTTGATGAGTGGAATGACAAATGCAATCTCTCCGCATTTACATTGAGCGGCTCCGACAAAGCCAGGTTGCTGGAAATGCTTTGTGGAAGGAATGTCTTGGAAGGAGGCTAAATCGTAATCAAGATGGTTTTCCGTAACCGATCGGTATTCCTGAGGGATATTCGTTTTTTGTTCTGGTCCAGTTTTGAACAGAGAAACAGAGAGACATGCATTTTTTTTTAAACCCAGACTCTGTTTAGAAAGAGAAAATTCATGAATTAGAAGGAGAAGAAAAAAGGTTAACTTTTCACAGTATTTCTTTTTTGAATGTGTTTGGACCTGGTTCAAATATGTTGATAATTCTTAATGCATGAAATACAAGACAGCTGGGAATTTCTGTGGCAGGACAATTCAGATTCAGACAATGTAGTGTCCAGTCAATCACAACAATAAGTACACTAAATTAACGTTGAAATACTTGCCTGTGATTTGGAGTGTGTGATTGTCTAAGGTTGCTGCCGGCACTGGCATGGTCTAATGTGGCAAACTCAGCCCACCGAGGCAAAAACAAGCCGGTCCAGCAACATGATTTGCATATACTATTTGACCAAGGACTTTGGAAGTTTGTTTATATGATCTAGCTCCCTTGGCTATATGCAATGTCCTTTAGGTTTCCAATAGCTATCTATGGTGAATGAAGGTGAAAAACCTGCTGATAGCGTGGAGCCTGTAAGTTGTTTGACCAGAAAGGTTGTACATTGGTCCGTCTTAAACCACCTCTGTCCAGACCTTTATCGGTCACACTTACCCCCCAGGAAGTCTGTCTTCCTATCCTATCTCAGATCGTCGCGCTCTATGTGTTAGTGTCTAGATGCCTTATCAACAGGTGCCGTACCTGTACAAACACTCCACACGGCCACAATGTGGAGAGACCAAACATTTCATTTCCTGTCCAGAGACTCCTAATCTACTGTAGCTGCGCGGAGCTGTTGAAGTGTTCACTGAAACAACATAAACACCTTGACTGTATTCAGCTCAACCTGAGTGGGTGGCAACATGACAAGTGGCGTGTGTGTTGCCAAGTAACACGCTCCTACAAACCCAGTAAGTAGGTGTGAATGTCCATAATAACTGCGGTTGTACATCGCAGGCGGAATACAACTGCCAAGGGTGTGTGACATATTACTACTTTATGAATGTTTGCTTTTGCGATGTGGAGCCATTTCTCCGGGTTGCCAGAGTATTCTTTTGATGGAAAAAGGGACTAGATCCATTTGTTTTGAGAGATTATCCTTATTCTTTATCCCAAGGGTAAATATATATACATTTTCTTTATTGATGAATTTGTTGTGTTCAAAGGTCTCTGGAACCATGTCAGTAAAACACATCAACATACAACAATATCCATAACTTGTCCATAACAAAATTTAAACTGGGCACTTGGGCACTAACCTAGGAGTTTTTAACAATGTTCATTGTTGAAGATCTAGATTCACATCGATATGTGGAACCAAACATGGTGAGCACATGAATGGCCGCCTTCTGAAGGTGGGGAACATTCGCTGCAGTAACGCGACAGACCTGTGGGGACCCTGAAACACACACACACGCACACAGACACACACACACACACACACACACACACACACACACACACACACACACACACACACACACACACAAGCGGCTCTATGAAAGTGAAAATCAAAGATGGCTCTGCAATGTGTGTCACACATGTGCTCACTCACAGCCTCACGCACAAATAAGTAAATGCACGTTGAATCACACAACACATCTGTCCTGGTCGCTGCACTAGCGCCTCCTCTGGTCGCTGCACTAGCGCCTCCTCTGGTCGGTTGGGGCACCTGGTCGGGGTGGAAGAGAACAGACCCTTTTCACAGGGGCCATTTTGTGTAAAAAAGGCAGAATAAACACAGGTTCAAGCAAAACACTAATGAGGCTTTCCAAATTCCAATCATGGAAGTTTGAAACCCTCATTAGTGTTTTGCTTGCACCTCTGTGTTTACCCTGCCTTTTCGACACAAAATGGCCCCCGTAAGAAGGGTCTACTGGTGGGAATAGCGTGATCCTGCCACGTGCTACGTCCTACCGGTGAAGCTCCCCCGTCAGGTGAAAAGAGGCGGCTGGCTACTGCGCATGTGTCGGAGGAAGCATGGTGCTAGTCTCAGCTCTCCCCAGATTGGCAGAGGGTGGAGCAGCGGCTGGGGCAGCCAATAGGGCAGCATGGGGATCAATCAGTCAAGTATAATTGGGGAGAAAATTGGGGTGGGGGTGGGGGTGGGGGGGGGGGGGGGGGGGGGGCTCACAATGCATCGGACACGTGACACAAGGTCTGGTCTGGATTGATTTGTAGTTCGGTCCGGATCCAGACCGCGCTCCACAGTTTGAGAAGCCCTGCTTTATCTCTTAATGAGCTTCATATGTGCATTGTTGATTACCTGCATCTGGCCACTGGCCAGCAGCACTACCTGCTGCTCTGTTCATATTGATTGACGCTAAATGCCACACAGATTATAGAAGGGGCCACTAGATGACATGTTCATTAGTGATGCCTATAGCTGGAATAAAGAGAGGCATTAATCTGTACATTTTCTTTTTCAATTTTCTCTTTTTCCCTCCTCCCCCTCCTAGTCTCTCCACTGTCAGGGGTTTGACGTAGATGCAGCGCTCTCTATGCTATGCTAATCATAGGGGTGGCATTACATGTGAACGCTGAGCCTCAGCGGGCGTCTGCCACGTCCTGTCTTACCTCTCATATTCAAATAAGTGCAGACCGTGCAAATGTCACGAAGCCCCTACGGCACACGCAAGACAGACTGGGAAGTCTCCCACATGCTGCAATGCCCTTTCGGAAAGACTATAGGGATGTTACAGTATGGATTTATTTTCCAGACGATATGATAGCCGCTAATCACCTGCGTCTCATGGCTGATATACCTCCCGTGACGAATAGGATCAGGGAGGATGTGAATTGATTTCAGGACGTCAAGACAGAATATTAAGTCATATGAATGCACTACTACAGTTGGTTTGTATTGGAAATATGTGAAATTATCTCACTGTTTTCACTTGCTTAAAGAAACATTAGATTTTAAGGCTCAAGCTTGGAGACTGAGCTCAGTCTCTACGCCAGACGTTATGGCAGAGAGAAAAGACATGAGCAGCTGTTCTCCCCCTCCCCTCTCTGCTTTCTCTTCCTGTCCTGCTCCTCTCATGGCAGCACACATGGACCACCTGCTGGCTTGTGAACATGATGGCACGCTTAATTAAAAGTTAATACTACCTCATTAGAATCATTTGGGCTTTAGACAGAACAAGCACAAAAAGCATTTGCTTGGGAACAGTGGCGGAGGATCAAACTCACTCACTTTTTCCTCTTCTCTCTCTCCTTCCTCTCTCATAATGGGATGCTTTTGATGTCAGGTTTTATTTAGATGACACACCAGTGTAGGAAATTAAAAAAATATTTGGGGGGGAAATTTTGGCCCGATGGTGTAAAAAATCAAAAAAATACTGCATGAAGTTGCTAAAGCATAATGTGGACAAAAACACTGTGTGAGTGTGTTCTTCGTCATCTTCTTCTGGCACCCAGCTTGCAGGTGTTGAGTGTGTGTTAGAGATGGAAATGAAATTCATTGAATGAAAAGAAAATTATAGAAATCTTGGGGGCAATTTCTGCCCCTGGATCATGGTTTTTAGGGGCATTCTGAGGTTTATTGGGGGCATTTTTGCCCTTGCCCCTGGCTCAATTCCTACACTGACACACATTCTCATAAAGTCCACAATTAGGTCCTTAATTGTGTCTCATGTCTGCTGCTCTGCTGGATGTTGGGAGGAGGGGGGCTGAAGTAGGTATGACTCCATCTGTCCCATTGAAAAGCTACGGTACTTCAGTTCCTCCATACATGTTCATCACTGGATACCTGTTCAGTTCCTCCATACATGTTCATCACTGGAGACCTGCTCATGGCAAGAAAGGCCCAGGCCTCCATCTTTCTCCATGCCTCCACACTGTGAGCATTGCAACTTGGTTGATTGATTGGTCGGTTTATTCTGACCGATTGTGGGCGGTGCAAGAGACAAAGGTGTCATGTATTGCCTTTCATAACATTACATTGTTCTGATAAGTTAATATAGCTAGCTAGCTAGGACGTGCTAATAGATAGCGCTAATTAATCAAGAAGAAACGACTGTTCCCCCAAGCTTTTTGAGAAATCTACTGCTGTAGTCTTTAAAATAAAGGTTGAGAGGCAGAACTATTGTTCATGAAAACAAATCACATTGGTAGAGAAACAACGAAGCACAGGAATCTGATTGGCTGATGACCAACCAGACTTTTCCTGGTTGCACAGGTTGATGGGAAATGAATGGACTTCCAGTGAGATGTTGCTCGCAGTGTGAACGCGCTGATATCCTTTAGTAGCTTTCCTCAGCGTAACATTACATAGTGTGTGCAGCAGTTGTGGAGATCTTCCATTGAACGTTTCTACTCTGCCGTTTACAAAGTCAGCAAACCCGTGTAAGAAAAAGAGTACACAAACACCTAACTACCTATGTGGTCCATCGTCAGTCACAGGGTCCTTTCTCATAGAGGTACACACATTCCAGCGAGTGGAGCTACAGTAGACTCCTGTCCAGGAGGTTGTGGCTAATTAAGCTTTGATGACCACACTGTGCTGCTTACTCACCAGAGCCAGCCAAGGACTGCTAGGAAACCAACACCACAGAGACGGACTGGTACTGGAAACAACCTGGGTGCCAAGTGTGTTTTGATTCGCTCCTGCCAGCATCAACATGTGTGTGTGTGTGTGTGTGTGTGTGTGTGTGTGTGAAGGGGGGGGGGTATTCAGGGGCAAAGAGGCCACCCATGTCTCCATTCCATTTTCCGGAGCACATGACCCTCTCACCTTGCTTCGGCGGACCCGTGTGGGTGCCGTGCTCTTTTCACAGCCGTGGCGTCGGGGAGCATTCGTCGGGAAACGCAAAACGTAATCGTGCCTCCCAGCCGCTTCAAGAACTCTGCTGCTGAATGTTTGCAGATTGCTTATTTATTCCACCGGGCTTACAGGAAGCTTTTAGGTAGACACTTCCTGAAGAGGGGTGAGGGCACATCATTGGCTTGTTGCAACTGTGATGCAGAGAGAAAATTAGAGACACATTTGGAGGGGGAATGTGGCTTAATGGAGCCCTTATGGTGCCCCGGAGCCCTGTTGAGTGAGTGGAGGAATCCAACGCTAGCAATCAACACGTCCTGTTCATCCACCCATCCATCCATCTATCCATCATCCCTTCTTCCTAATCTGTCTGTCTCATTAGATCAGTGAACTGCCTTGACGACACTGTGACTGGAATATCATTTCAAACCGCTTAGTTAATTACCTACACTGAAACATATTGGCTGTTGGATGGTAACGGCAGTAAACCTGACTTTGGACTGACCTAGAAGGAAATTGAAATACTCCAGGGAACTGTTTTATCTCCTATACAATCTCCTCTCCTCCTCCGTGCGAGATAGCGATAGATAGAGAGAGTATACTAATGGGTTTAACTGCCCCACCTTTGTATGAAAACTCCGAAAGCCCAAATGACTGTAGGCACAAGATAAGCTATCAACAGAATGAGGGAAACGATGGTGCAGGCCCTCATTCAGAAGGCCCTCCTCTCCTTCTCAATCGCTTTCCTTTTCGCTACGCTCTTATTTTTGTAGGCTTCCTCTGGCTTCCTTCTTATCTCAGCTCTCTCTCCTCCATGCTGGTAGTTTGCCAGAGGATAGTGGAGCACTACTTCTACTACCACATTCCTGGGTTGGCACTCGGCTCTGGGTATAGCTGAGCCCTGAGGTGCTGCAGGCATTAGCCAGGGCCGCCTGCAGAGACCAGACCCAGACTGGCGCGGCCGAGGACTCAGCAGCGCCCATCTGGTGCCAGAGCCAGAGAGAGCGAGCCATCACATGCATTAGCTCTGCTGATGTGAAAAGCAGCCCCTGTCATTCTGCAGACTTACTGTCCTAAGCGTGATTCCTACACTACACTCCATAGGGCTTCACTCCATAGGGCTTCAGGGCTTCAGTCCATAGGGCTTCAGTCCATAGGGCTTCAGTCCATAGGGCTTCAGTCCATAGGGCTTCAGTCCCAAGTCACTGGCAGTCTCTTCTAGCTGTCTGCATGGCTTCATGTGAGGCTTGTGAAGAAGAGGTATTCTTCTTCTCCCCCTCTCTGTTTAATCCATTGACATTGTTCATCTTCACAGATCATATTTCAGAAAGCAGGAGACTTGGAAACAGCACCTTCCCCCCCTCCTCCTCCTCCTCCTCCTCCTTTCCTCTCTGCTTTATCTCAAATCTGTCATATTCCTCTTTTGAGGCTATAGTATAGTGTATCTACGGGCCCTGCAGAGACAGATTGAACCATGACACCAAAGTTTGAGTTCTCCAGCTCCCACTTAAACAACAGACCTCTTCAGTCCCTGGAACATCTATCAGAGTTGCAGGAGAGTTGCAGCTCCTCTGTTCCACACTGCGTCTTTAATCTTCCATCTTTGGCTCATTATTACGCTGGGAAAATATTGGAGGGTGTGACCTCACATGTTTGACATTATGTGTGTGCCTTTATGTTCAGTTTCATACTAAATCCTCTTATTAAGTCTGCCCTTTGCTGGGCAGTTTTAGCACTTGTGTCAACAGTTTGCGTTAGGCTTTCATCAGGTCGGCTGTGTGTCGTCGAGGCGTTGATGAGACCTGAAGATGGAATGGTGGCATTTTATTCCCACTGCGGTGCTGTTCCCCCCCCTGTTCCCCCCCTCAGTTTGACAGTTTCCCCTCCGAAAGTGCTCTCATTATTGGATTAGTGCAGAGTTTTACAGGACCAGAGAGACGGCAGCGACCCAACCTGCCTCACCTGAGTTTACCTGAGTCCAGCCTAATCCAGTTTAATCTAATAATTGCTCCCATATTCACACTGTCTCATATAAGCAGGCAGCTGCAGGGATGGCAGCCTGCTGGGCACCACGGGCGATAATAGGCCATGGTCCCCTTTCATGGACACATCCAGATCTGTTAGGTGCCGCATGTGTTTTTTATCCTCTTCGTTTGGGGCGTTCCAGACACAGATTGTATAACCTCCAACTCTCTCTCTCTCTCTTTCTCTCTCTCTCTCTCTCTCTCTCTCTCTCTCTCTCTCTCTCTCTCTCTCTCTCTCTCTCTCTCTCTCTCAATTCAGTTTAATTCAAAGGGGCTTTACTGGCATGGGAAACATATACGTTTACGTTGCCAAAGCAAGTGTAAAATGAAAAACAAATAAAAAATGTGCGTACAATTAAAGATAGTATAGTAGAATAAAGAAGTGTGTAAACAACAGCTGTGTAACAAATATAATCAATCACACCTGCCAACATTAGGCTGTGAAAAAAGTTATTTTATTTAGCCCCCTTCCCCAACAAGCTAGCATGACATGGTAATGGTACACCAATGGATGACTTGGGTCATCTAGTTTCATATGATACCAGAAAGTTCACTCTGGCTTTACTGCTAAAGCCAGAGCTAAACCCGTCGACATGTCATTCGTGCTATCTCTACTGAGAAACACCTGTTTGATTTCTATCACTATGAAATCAGGAGATTAACAGGAGAAATTACCATTTGGGAGCAGAGCGGGAGAAAGGATTACGAATAGGGAGACTCCCGTGAAAATCTGGAGTGTTGACAGGTATGTATAATATACTTAAGCAATATAGCATGAGAGCCAGTGTGTTGTGAAGAATATATCCCCCTGATCAGCTGTTATCCCACGAGGCCGCAGGCCGAGTGGGATAACTGCTGAGCAGGGGGATATATTCCACAACACACGCAGCTCGAGTGCTATATTGCTTTTATAAAACGGTTTCCAAGTATGATAATATAATAATAATAATAATACTATAAGTCCGACTCCGACTGGCATGTCATTCTGATAGAGTCAGTTGAAACACTACTGTAAGGCGGGACCTCAAGAACATGCGGGTGATTTGATTGGATCGTTCTGGAGACTGAAGTTGACATTGGCCAATCCTGGCGCTTGCTGAGTAGCTGAGAGCTTTCTGGAAACCCCGACACAGGCAGCTCGAGCGCAGCATTGCATTCTCAGCGCTTGCTGAGAAGCTGAATGCTTTCTGCAAAGCCAGACACCAACTAACGTTACGGGGTTAAATGCGGGGTTAACAGCCTTTCTTTTGCAAAGAAGACATTAGCCCGCATCTATTCTTGTACAAAACATCATTTTCTGCGAAGTATTAGTAAAGTTATAAGCGAAGATCGATTCACAAGGATCTGACAGCTGTCTCCGCCATTTTTTTCCTACTGTACGTTGTCATTTGAGGTAAGCCTTATTATTACTCTCTTAGTAAGAGAGTTGCCATGGCAACCAATAACCCATGGCCATGGGTTATTGAACTCGGTTACTGGAATTATACAATGGCTGTGAACCAATCAGATTGCTTGATTTGAGAGAGCCGTTTTATAAATGAGTATAGGCAGGGGGTTCCCCAGTCACCAGTGATTTTGCCGCCTAGTGGCCGATGTGCGACCGGCTGCTCTATAGATTGCATTTTGGGGGGGGGTTGAGGCCATAGATATAAATAGCTAAATATCGTAAATACGTAGTTATATCTATGGTTGAGGCAGGCAGGTAGTGTGTGTGAAGGCAGCACTGCACAGAACCAATGGTGTCCGTTAAAAAAAAGCATGTGATCGACTCGTCAGTGGAAGGACGCTGGCTGGCTCGGCTCAGCGCCTGAGCTCCGTCAGTCGGCTGGCTGTTTTGCCTAACAGCCAGAAAAAGTGTCTGTCATTTTTAAGTTAACTTGACCTATAATAGGTCAAGTTAACATAAAAATGTGCATACTATTAAAGATATACTAGAAAAAGAAATGTGTAAACAGCTGTGTAACATTGCAATCAAATATAATATATACATACAGAGTAGGTAAAGTTAACCAAACAAACTCCCGAGACTGGTTACAGTCTTGGACTGAAAAAATTTGGCAGAAGCCAAAATTAAGAACATATTGTTTATTTAAAAATGAATTTAAAATGTGAAAAATATGTTTTGTTTAATTGACCTAAAAGCAAGAGGTCCTTATGTGCCCAGTTAAGATGTGGCATCCTGCCTTTACATATTGAAACAGGCAGATACAGAGGGACGGTGGAGGAGGATAGGATTTGTGAATATTGTGAGTTGAAGGAAGTGGAGAATGAATTTAATTTGATTTTGTACTGCCCATTGTATCACGACTTACGAGAGATACTATTTAAAAAAGTTCACCCCCTCAGCTAAACCTGTTAGATTTTGAAGAAGGAGCCATACTAGAGTTTCTTTTTGACAACATTTTTGTTTTTTCCGAATATATTTCATTTGCGTGGGATAGGAGGAAAAAGATGACATGTGATAGATAATTCATATATTTTACTTACTACATATTGTAGTTAAATCTGTGTTTTGCTGTCCATTTCCTGAATGTATTGTTTATGCACCGGAATCGGTAAGGTAATTACTTTATGTTGATGTGTCTGATAATCCCATGTGGGATGGGTCATGTCATTTGTCCTGACACGTAAATAAAACTTTCATTCATTCATTCAACTCTTTAAACTCTCTCTCTCTCTCTCTCTCTCTCTCTCTCTCTAACTCTCTCTCTCTCGCTCTCTCTCTCTCTCTCCTTCTCTCTACCTGTCTCTCTCTCCCTGTCTCTCTCTCTCTCTCTCTCTCTCTCTCTCTCTCTCTCTCTAACTTTCTCTCTCTCTAACTCTCTCCCTGTCTCTCTCTCTGTCTCTCTCTCTCTCTCTCTCCTGGTTGTGGGCTCATGTTCTGTCCTCTCGATGTGCTCGCAGCATGCGTGGGTTATAGAGAGAGAGAAGATGCATTAGGCTGCCCATGTTTCAACAGTCGGCCGTTTATGAGTGGGTGTTGAAAATCGACGGGGAGCTGGCCGCGCTCAGACATCTCTATTTTAGATATGGCATGACAGTTATGAAGCCTTGTGGAGACGTGGAGAGGGACAGAGCAGGGGAGATGATGAGCGATGGAGCTCATATCTCCACATCGTATGCCTCCATCTGTCATAGAGCCACCAGATCGCTCTCTGTGGACCGTGATATGAATAGCAGCAAACAGTAATAAAGAATATAGCGTGACTCTGTGTGTGATGCTATGCTATGCTATGCTATGCTATGCTATGCTATGCTATGAGATGGCCAACATTGCAGTAAAGGGAGTCCTACTCTGACAAACTGATTGCTGACATGAAAGTCAATTTAAAAAGCAACAAAAAAGTATATATTTTTTCGTGAAATGGAATCTATTTTTGAACTATTGAGTATTGGTGTTACCTACGTAATTACACCTTTCTTTCTAAAGAGTTTTTGTAGACTCTGCTGGGACATGCGCTCAACAGTAACAGCAGTTTCCTGGTTTTGTCCAGTGTATTTTTCAGAGATTGCTGCTTAGACAGTGTGAGTGATGGTTCTGTTGTTTCCCCCCTGGCTATGTAATGGAGAGATCCTAGTGTCCCTAAGGGGCCAAACCTCTCATACCTCGTGACGCGTCCCAGTTTGACTCCATAGTCGCAGCCTGAAGCCCGGAGCATCCTCCCTGGTGATCCCTGGTAATGAGGCAGTAATGGGCCAGGATGGGTGGCCTAATAAAGTGCACTTGGAGGAGGGCTTGGGTGGGGCGCGGTGCACTGCTAACACTTTGATGCTGCTGACCCCCTCCCAGCGCGCTTATTAAGAGATTTATGGATGATGTCTGTTCACCCCCCTGCTGCGCAGTGCGCCACACACACACACACACACAC
>NC_139647.1:14419141-14428158 GCF_964638095.1 Poromitra crassiceps
GCGCCATTTCTTCTGTTCGGCGGCCCTTTGAAGTTGCACTGTTTGTTGTCAGTGTGTTTGTCTTCTGAGTCAGGAGGACTGATGCTATCTGGAGTCATGCTGCTTTTATCCTTCATTGGGTTATGTTGATTTTGAGGCGGGGGAAAGGAGGGGGGGCGGGGTGGGGGCGGGGTTAGTGGGAATAGAAGGATCCCTGATGGTGCAGTCACATCTTCATTCATTCCCAGTGGCAGAGCAGGAGATGGCAGATAGACAGTGTGGTTACTTTGGTATTCCTCACTTCTCCAACCTGCACCACTGATGTCTCTTGGGAATTGTGGTATGGTTTTTTGGATCATGAATGGACCATTGTTACGGTTCGCCAGCTTCGATGTGTTTCTTCTGGTAACTCTTGGCTCTGCTTTTTGCCTACTAGGGGTTTACATTTTAACAACACCAGCAAACCAGAAACCATAAGATATGTAAACGAGCGTTTTGGGCTAATCATTTAGCATCAATAAGGCCGTAGCTAATATAGCGAAGGCTTTTGGCTCTCTCTCACCGTGACGCAGCTCTGGCTTGTATTGGTCTCTTGATCCACAGCGTGTCCTGGTCCTGGTCGGTGTCCCCCCTCATTGTTGAGTCACGGGCCACTTGTTGGCGCCTTGCCAGCTCCGTCTCCAACCGGCTCCTCCTCCGTCCGGCGTAGTCGTCTGTTTGACAGGTGCCTGCTCACATGGACAGCTGGCACTGTTGGACTGAAGCTTGACTCCAGCACCGTACAGGGGGGTCATCAAAACGACCCAACAGACAAACAGCTATACTCATACATGGATGAAACATCTACTGGGGTTCGGTTCAATGTCTAAACAGTCAATATCGACAGGTCATGGTTTTGGTCAGCAACACCTCCTCAGAGTCCCAGTCGCGCATGGTCAAGTTACAAACACTTCCCCATGCGTTCCTCACGGAGCTTCCCGTTGTTTCCAACACAGCAGAGACTGCTAGTGACATGGCGTCCGGCTCGTTCGTTAAGGGCCACCCTCTAGCCAGGCCAGCCAATTAAAATGAGCCCAAAAACACACATGGCACGCACCAATCCTCATTTCCTCCTCAATCCTCCTTCATTCATACAAATGGCAGCCATGACTGACAGTTTATCTAACCAATGACTGCTCATGATGACTAACGACTGTTCCTGATTAGGGGTGGGAATCGCTGAGTAGCTCACGATACGATATCGTCACGATACTTGGCCCTCGATAACGATATATCACGATACTGCGATACTGCGATATATTGGAAGACGATACATCACGATACCTGTGTAACAAGTGAAAAAAATACCTCTGAAGGCAAAAAATCATGTATTATGCATTTATTAGCAGAATTGACATGAACTCTCTGAGTTCACTCACTCACTCATACCATTTTCGATACCACGGAGGAAAAGTTACACATTAAGTCTTTTTATTATTACTATTAAAACAAGAAAACCTATAGGCTATAACCTACCTACCTACCTATATAATTTCTAAAAGTAGATATTAATGATCAAACATTTCCATTCATGTAGCCTACAGTAGTTATGTTTTTGTTTCAACTACAAACATAAATAAAGTCAACTTGGAAAAAAAATAAAAATAAAAAAAAATAAAATAAAAAAAAATAATAAACATATCGATACTTGGCGCCAGTGTATCGATAACGTATCGCGGGTGGAAATATCGCGATAACGTGGGTATCGATATTTTGTCCCACCCCTATTCCTGATTCAATGATGTCACGGATCTGCACCGTAACACCATGGAGTCCTGACAGTGGTTAACATCAAGTCATAGTTTTGATGTGTGTGTGTGTGTGTGTGTGTGTGTGTGTGACTATGTGTGACTGTGTGTGTGTGTGTGTGTGTGTGTGACTGTGTGTGTGTGACTGTGTGTGTGTGTGTGTGTGTGTGTGCTTCTCTGACTCTGAAACGTCTTTCAGAGCAGCTGTCTTATTTAGACGTGCTCCACTGAGAGGCTGATACCACCGTGTTGTATATAGGGGCTATTTGAGATCGCACAGCGGGCGGATCCGGTGCCAAGTGTTTGCTTGTGCCTGTGTGCGTGTGTGCGTGTGTGTGTGCGTGTGTGTGTGTGTGTGTGTGTGTGCGCTTCTGACCTCTGCAGCCTCAGACCTGTGTCTCATGGGCCTGGCTGTCGTCACCCTGCAGCGACTGGTTGAGGGAAAGCTCCAGAGAGAACCTGGGTCCTATTGTCTCCTCAGCGGTGTGTGATGGCCTGCTGCAGACCAGATGGGCTGGCTGGAAACACACAACTCCTGATTACACACTCCAGCCTCTCGTTTAGAAATCGACCTGGGGCCGGTTGCACCAACTGGTCTTACGACTGGTCTTAAGCTAAGTTGGTCGTAACTTTACGACCTAACAGCTACGCCGGTTGCACCAAGACGGCTTAAGCCTTATTTTCACTACGCCCAGGCGTAACTCCTACGCCTGGTCAGGAGGAGGCGTAGAGCCTGCCTGTAACAGAGATCTCCGCGGAGACCTTTTTGACCGTCATCGTCGTAACACAGCCAGTTCTCCGTCTTTGAAGCACGATGTTAAGATTATAACTAACTAGTTGTGTGGCTTAGCCTTCCCAAATGTTGCCGTTAATTTTTTTAGAATTTAATACATAGAATTGGGAACGTTACATTCAATTTCATTCAGACTGCCTGACACTAATCGCCGCCGCCATTGTCCCCAGGGGCTTCTACAGGAGGAGGGGGGTGGGAGGAGGGGGGTGGGAGGAGGGAGGGTGTAGTGACGCACATACAGTAGTGGGTGATGGCGCGAGGCACATTTGTGGGCCAATCAGGGTGCACTGCATTCCCCGACAATTCACATGGAGGCGCATTATGCTACGACCCGCGTAGTTAAGACCAGACGTAAGCCGTGTTGGTGCAACAGGCGTAAATCCACTCTAAAGACTGGTCTTAACTAAGACCGCCATAGGAGTTACGACCAGGCATAGTTAAGACTAGTTGGTGCAACCGGCCCCAGAACGTTTGATGTCATTGTTGATTTCAAAACATAACCTTAAGTCATATGGTTAAAAAAAAAAGTTTACCTGCAGATTTCATTCCTCTTGGATAAAGATAATCAAGATAATTTTTCCAGGATTTGGCTGTAATCACTATTTAAACTTGGTGACATAATTGGTGCAGAGGAGGCATGTTGACAAGATAAGTTTTATAATACTTATCGACAGGATTCTATCGAATAATCTTTTTATAGCAAAGATTTTTACACAGAAAAACCAGCTTGGTAGTGAAGTAGTGGCTGGTGTGTGTGACCTTTGTGTGATCTGGATATTGATGTTATTGTGAATGTCTTACACACACACACAGTCCCCACCACAGTTATGGTATAGAATCTGTGGCAGCAGACAAAGCAGAGAGAGAGAGAGAGAGAGAGAGAGAGAGAGAGAGAGAGAGAGAGAGAGAGAGAGAGAGAGAGAGAGAGAGAGATGCAGGCTGTCAGACTCCTCCCTGACAGCACTGCCTGCTAGATGGGTCAGCAGGTCGGCAGCTGAACAGGAGAACCCCTCAGTGCAGCGAGCTGAACAGGAGAACCCCTCAGTGCAGCGAGCTGAACAGGAGAACCCCTCAGTGCTGCGAGCTGAGAACAGGAGAACCCCTCAGTGTGGATATTTTACCCCTCTCTCAGCACTTTCCTCCCCTGTCTTCTCTTTCTTTACCCCACTTTCTATTCTCTCCTTCCAACTTATTCTTTTTCCCAGATACTTAGTTGGAAATCCGGGGAAACTTAAGCTATTTCCAAATGAGGGCTGTTTAATATTGCATGAAGATCACCGCTCATCCGGGTGCATTAGCGTATCCCCTCCTAGCCTTTTCCAGCCATGTGTATATTGATTGGTATCAGAGCCAGGGCTTGTTTTTATTTTTTTAATCTGTGTGAAAGTAGTGAGGGAGGCTCCCTGGAGATGGAGCGCTCTGCTTAGCTCAGTTCTTCACTGCCTCACTTTATCAACAAGACAAAATCACGTTCTTTCGGTTTTCCCACTTATTTGTTGCGTTGAGGGGAGGCCCCCATACAACAATAAGGGGAGGCATCCATACAACAATGACACTTTCAGGGCCAAAACTCTACAATTGATTCATTATATTATTTCATTGTGTTACTCAGTTGCATTGTCCAGGTGTCAGCCAGCTTAACGTGCGCTCCCTCCCTTCCTCCCTCTTTGAGTCGGAGGGTTTCTTGGCACTGCTTCTCCTCTCTGCCGTCCGTTTCCACCTTCGTCAGTCGCCCTCGCTCTCTCTCGTCCACTGTCACTGAACGGCCCTCGCCCTCGCTAGCATTCTGGATGCTATTTGGGCCGCGCTTATCTCTTTGGAATGTCACTCTGAGCACATTATGTGCATTCCCAGTCCACCAGTGCCCTGTGTGACTCATTGAAAAGCACAAGATTAAAGTCAAGTGTGTATTATTGATTTGGTCAGACAGAGACATTTTTATGGAATCTGATACCGGCAAGGACATGCTGGCTCTGGTGCTGTATGGCTATTTTGATAGTGATGATGGGGGAGGGAGGGGGGATTGGTTGTGTCACACAATACCAGAATTTCTAACTTTGATACCGATACCCAGGACAATATTGATACTCGATACCGGGGGGGGGGGGGGGGTGGAAGATAGGCATAACAATAAACGAAAACGGATGACCGGACAGATGCACGCATCTCCATAATGTAGGCTGAATAAGACTATAAACGTCTCCTCAGCCTATCAGAGCACTTTTAGCTCTCGTTGAAGCAACAGATACCCACCAATGAATGATAGGGTGGGAAAAATCAGTAGAATGTTTGCTGGACTGATATCGATACTGTTGCAAACGAGTATTTTATCCATTTAAAAAATGTAGTATCAATACTTATAGATACTTTTGACAACCTGAGGAGGGGGATTGTGTGTGTGTGTGTGTGTGTGTGTGTGTGTGTGTGTGTGTGTGTGTGTGTGTGTGTGTGTGCGTGCGTGCGTGCGTGCGTGCACGTGCGTGCGTCCTTGAAGTGTGTCTGTTTATATGAGTGGTAGAGACTAGGCAGGGCTGGAGTGTGTGTGTGTGTGTGCGCTGGTGAGATGTAGGTCACGATGCCTGCTGTGTTTGAACAGTACAGTAAACTTGGCAGACCTCCACACATTTGATAGACTCTGCTTCACTCTACCTTCTCTCTCTCTTTACTCATCTGTCATTCTGCGGTATGTGAATAACGCCTGATCTGTGTGTGCCGTCTCTATGGGGACTTTTCCCTCTCCACACCCAATCTACACACACACGCACGCACACACACACACGCACACGCACACACACACGTCCGTGTGCAGTGGTCTCAAATGAAACCATCAACTGCATGCCTCGGCTTCTATACCGAATGCAATACCGTCTTTGTCCAGAGGCGGCTCGGTGTGATGGGAGTTGGCGGCCTCCTCCGTCCACACTAGGGATGGGAATTGATAAGATTTTAGCGATTCCGATTCCATTTTCGATTCTGCTTATCGATCCGATTCCTTATCGATTCTCTTATCAATTCTCATTGGGCAAGGGGGAAAAAAAAAGAGTACAAACGGGTTTATTAACATTAATTTTCTTTTAGATTATTATTATTATAATTATGTATTATTATTCAGCTCTGAGATCAGATTGCTCTTTTCAATCCCATACCAAGAAGGGATCAGTGTGTCTGTTAAACTGGCTCTGTTTGGGGGTTTGTATTTTGGGTTGAGCATCTTTGTCATCTCCCTATAGAAAATATATAGGCCTAGTGGGAATGAATGAAACAGAACTAGTGGTTAGAATGACAACATGCAACTTTGGACATTTTACTTTAGCTGGCATGTCAGACAAACTTACTGCTTGGGGACATTCGTTTACCCTCGCCTGGGTCATTTTACTCTTCCCTGCCTGGGTGAATGGAGGGGCTAGTAGAGCTGCACAAGAAGTACTCGCTGCAGCCTCTGACCCAAAGCGACTACCAGCCCCTGAACCAGTCTGACTCTGAACGTCATCATCCTCTAAATTAAATGGATGGAAATGGAGTATTGGTGAAATCTGGTTTACACAATAGACAGGGTCTGGAGGAGTTTACTCTCCATATTAACAGATGACGCGCTGCTGTTAGCCGCGCTGCTGTTAGCCACGTTATCGTCACTCCGTAGCACATCAAAAACGTGACATTCCTCCAAAATTATTGCATGCTGTGTGGACAAATGTTTCTGCATATTGCTAGTACCGGTATTTCCCCCCTTTGACGAAATAGAGGTTTTGCAAGCATTGCAAGTGGCACTGTGGTCATCGTTTTGCTTCTGCCTAGACGCCATGGTGGCTGGAAACAAAACAAGGCTGCGTTGCGTGCGTGTCGCAGCGTGTGACGTCATCGCGCATGGAATCGATAGTGGAATCGTTCAGGACGTTGGCTAACGATTCCAAGGAATCGATCCACTGGGACCCGGTTCTCAACAAGAACCGGTTCTCGATTCCCATCCCTAGTCCACACACAGCCCAGCTTGTACGCTTGGCGTGGAGGTGCGACGCTGTCTCTGCACATGACCTGATAGAGAGCTGGAGGAGGCTGTTCTGCATGACTCTGTGTCTGCATGACTCTGTGTCTGCATGACTCTGTCTCTGCATGCCATCTGCCTGCAATCACCCTGCTCTTACACAGATGGGACAGTTTTACAGCCTCGTGTCAATTAGGTGAATAGTTGCACTCTATTTACCGATACACACAGGATGTGCTGTTGTAACAGTCCTGTGTGCCATATAAACCGGGGCAAGCATCTGTACAGGAGTCCACTTCAATTGTTAAAAGAGTGATGTAGTAACCCGCACATGGTGACTGTCGGTCTAACAAGACGGTGACACATCGCTCAGAGCGTGGAAAAAAAAAGATTAGATGCATCCAAGTCAAGGGTTCAACTCATGCAAGTAGAGAGAGAGAGGTTTTGTCTGAACACACCATCAAACAGCACAATACACTAGACTAGCCACCTCCTGATCTAAAGGTTACAGGGTTGAACATGTGAGTGCAGGTATGTTATTGTACTAGGGTTATTAACTTAAGCTTATACTTACTGTCGTTTCCAGCATTACCCAATCATTTATAAACTTTTTTCTTTTTTTTAAGTCTCCTACTAATACGGTCACTCGCAGTACCTCCAGGCCTGCAGGGGTCACTAGTGACCTTGTTACCTGCTCAGCTGCATCCATCCTCATCCTCCTCAACTCCCACCCAGCCAGCCTGGTTGTCTGCCCATATGTTTCCTCGTGTCTAACTGTCTGTCTGCCTGCCTGCCTGTCTGTCTGTTTCCTCATGTCTGTCTGTCTGTCTGTCTGTCTGTTTCCTCATGTCTGTCTGTCTGTCTGTCTGTCTGTCTGTCTGTCTGTCTGTGTCTGTCTGTCTGTCTGTCTGTCTGCCTGTCTGTTTCCTCATGTCTGTCTGTCTGTCTGTTTCCTCATGTCTGTCTGTCTGTCTGCCTGTCTGTCTGTCTGTCTGTCTGTCCTGCCTGTCTGTCTGTCCTGTCTGTCTGTCTGTCTGTTTCCTCATGTCTGTCTGTCTGCCTGTCTGTCTGTCTGTATGTTTCCTCATGTCTGTCTGTCTGTCTGTCTCTGTCTGTCTGCCTGTCTGTCTGTCTGCCTGCCTGTCTGTCTGTCTGTCTGTCTGCCTGTATGTTTCCATCAGTTTGCCTGCCTGTCTGTCTGCATGCCTGCCTGTCTGTCAGCTCCAGCCACCTGCAGCCAGACAAAGAGCAGCCTGATGAGGAGATGGGCAGGCAGGCCAGAGGACAGGAGGGGAGCGGGGGGATAGAGGAGAGTCATAGATGGAGGATTACCTCAGCTCATCTGCAGCAGACTGCTTGATTTAACATTACTGAAAGATCCCCCCTTTTTACTTGGCTTCAGTCCTAAAAGAGCGAGGCTCTGAGACACACACACACACACACACAGACACACACACACACGCACACGCACACGCACACGCACACACAGACACGCACGCACACACACACACACACACACACACACACACACACACACACACACACACACACACACACACACACACACACACACACACACACACACACACACCCCTTCCTGCAGGTGTGCATAGTATGCTTGTTTGACTGTCCCTTGTGATAACAGAGCTTGACATCAGGTATGATAACATTGTGTCATGCAGGCCAGTGGAAGAAGGCCTCCTGTCCTGACATACTAACAAGATGCTTCTTGATGAGGTCATTGTACTGTAGCAGTTGTTAGGACAAGAAAGCAGAGTGCAGCCTGAGCAGCTGTTGAGTTCAAATAAGGCACGTCGACCAGTCAGCGATCACAACACTCAACGTCCCCCATCGTCTGTGCAGCCGGGCATATGAGTGAACTCCAATACAGCACATTAACTTTCTGGATCCTTCAACAGAAGGTACCGACAAGTAGATTATGTAACTTACATTGTAGTGAGCTTGATAAGCAGGCGCCAAAATAGGCAATTTTGCAAACTCAATTAATTTTAGTGTTCCTTTCATGTAAGGGGGACCAAACAAAACCAATATCTGCCAATAGCCAATATCTTTAAAGCACGGACTACAGTATGGACATTCACTGGTTAGCAGATGGTTATTGATTATGATGAATTGTGTGGTTCACTGGTTGGTTACAGTTACGCACATGCATAGCTGTAATGCAATGGCCCCCTTAGCCAACATTGTCTTTGCAAAGATGACATTTTTGTCCAAAACAAATGTGAACCACATGGCCGTTCAGTCTGAACAGCAGACGACTGTTGAAAGGCATTAAAAACCGAAACTAACTGAAACATTGAAAAATAGGAACTAAAAGCTTTATAAAGCCCTTGTCTTATTTTCATTTCCCTCTCCTTTGCTTCTTATGTATTTCTGATCTTCTAAAATATCACTATTAATTACATTGTGGTCTATGTTAGCACGCTACAGTGTTTCTGTTCTGCCTCTCTGTCAT
>NC_139647.1:14428358-14438358 GCF_964638095.1 Poromitra crassiceps
ACTACTAATGTACGCCCTGTGGAGATGTAGAGTACTACTAATGTACGCCCTGTGGAGATGTAGGGTACTCAATTCATGTACGCCCTGTGGAGATGTAGGGTACTACTAATGTACGCCCTGTGGAGATGTAGGGTACTACTAATGTACGCCCTGTGGAGATGTAGGGTACTACTCATGTACGCCCTGTGGAGATGTAGGGTACTACTAATGTACTCCCTGTGGAGATGTAGGGTACTACTAATGTACGCCCTGTTGAGATGCAGGGTACTACTAATGTACGCCCTGTGGAGATGTAGGGTACTACTCATGTATGCCCTGTGGAGATGTAAGGTACTACTAATGTACGCCCTGTGGAGATGTAGGGTTCTACTCATGTATGCCCTGTGGAGATGTAAGGTACTACTAATGTACGCCCTGTGGAGATGTAGGGTTCTACTCATGTACGCCCTGTGGAGATGTAGGGTTCTACTCATGTACGCCCTGTGGAGATGTAGGGTACTACTAATGTACGCCCTGTGGAGACCCCAACGCAAGCTGGGGTCACTTACTTCTGGGCGGCAGGGACTCATTCTTTTGTATGACTTTGAGGATCCAGTGGGGGCGTGTCTATAATGGTTGAGGTTGGTTGATGTATTGGATGTACTTGGTATGTATTATATCAAATGTATCAGATACATGGGCCGCGGCTGTGATGATGCCCTGTAAAACAAACACCCACATTGAGGGATTTTTAGACACCCCGTGGTGATGCAAAACATCAAATGGACTGGTTCAGGATTGAATACATGGCATAGAGCAGTGTTTTTCAACCACTGTGCCGTGGGACAGTAGTGTGCCATGAGAGATCATCAGGTGTGCCATGGGGAAATTGTCCAATTTCACTTAATTGGTCCATAAATTAATCTTAAATTGAGCCAAACCCCCCCCCCCCCAAATAATTTGTTCATACAGCTCTCATTCGGCGCTACCGCCAACCAAGCCATATGCGAGTAGCGCAAGCATGTTGTGCTACTCTTATCATGCGTGTGGGTAGCAGTAGAGTGATTACGGTAGTAGCCTAATAATGACCTTGTTGATTTCAAACAATAGAAGAGACAGAGATGCTGCAGATAGACGTGATTAGAAGAACAAGTGACAACAACGCTAACAACAAAGATGGAGACTATATTTGAAGGGGAAACATACAGGCTCTGGAAAGTCCTTCCAGACCAGACCGAGCCCAGAAGAAAAGCCCACCACTACAAGCCAGGGTCAAAAGACAGAGAAAACGGTGAGCTCAGCTCACGGTAATGTACTATGATGCTGCTGTGTTTCATTGTGTAACACCATGTAGGATGGTGGTGTGTGCCGTTGGACTTTTTCAATGTCAAAAATGTGCTTTGGCACGAAAAAAGGTTGAAACACACGGACATAGAGGTCGAGGACAGGCCACTGTTCCATTTAGCTGTTGCATGCAGATTTATTACCCCGTGTAATGGTATCGCTATTTCCTGTATTTCATTTGATTTGATGTATTTCCTGTTGAAAGCCTGTTGGAGTGAGGAATCATTCTAAAGACCAAAACCAGTAGAATATGAGTCAGGGAGAGAGGGACAATTTAATTGGGTGGGAGGGATTGTTCAAAAATCGGATGGTTTTATTGGTTAGAAACGTATATTTAGCTCCTACCCGTGCAGCATCAGATCGCCATGAAACACGCTGTTTTCCAGGAAGCAGAGAGGTAATGTAAGTTCATTGCATGGGGACTTTAAGTACGAGAACAAAACTCTGGTTAAGCCCACCAAACTCTGCAAAAAAAGGCCAAGAATGAGATCAGCGTGTGGCGGGCTGGACTGTCAGTGCCATTACAATGGTCTGACACAGACGTTAGCTTGTTCTCTTGACTCCTGTTTAACATCTCTGCTGTCACGTTAAATAAGGCAACCTGACCTCTTTGTTTGGGCGACGTTTCAGCTTCATGCATGGCTGGTTCCCCTCCTCTGTGATTCCTGCTGCAGCAGCCAGACTGCTGCTGACACACGCACACGCACACACACACACACACACACACACACACACACACACACAGACACACACACACGCACACGCACACGCACACGCACACACACAGACTTGCTGACACAAGGCTTTGCTACAAGTCCAGATTGGTGAAGCAGGACTTTTAGCAGAATAAATTGAACATGACATCAGCTTCTATTTTTATTTTTTGGCCAAACATTCTGACTTTTTCATAGCTTTTCTTCTTACATACTCTTATTATTTTTTAGAACACAATATTACTCACACAGTATAATTAACACATTTATATACATTTTTATTTGCTCGTGGATTCAACAATGCGATCTATCACACAGTCTGATTAACTAAGGATGGAGTCTTAATGTGTGGCCTGACCTAGCCTGTGTCCTTGTCAACACTTCTTTTTTTCCAGTGTGCTTATTAGACCATAAACACTGCTTTTGCATAAGAGGGTCTCTGCCATTTCTGCCTGCCAGGCAGTGCAAATCTGGAACACACGCATGCGCGAGCGCACACACACACGCTCACACACACACACACACACACACACACACACACACACACACACACACACACACACACACACAATAATTTGTTGAAAGTCCATGAGTGGGCTCTGGTGGTTCCCAAGACTTTTCCCTTCATTCTGACTCCCTATTATAGTTTTATCTTTTGGATATTGTAAATAAATAATATTGTGATATGGCATAGCATAGGTGTTGTCTTTTCCTTGTTTTAAAGGCTGCATTAATGATTACAGTCAACTTTACTGAGTAAAGTGAAGCAGTTTTCTGACCTTACCAGAGACTGTTCTGTTATTTGCCTTTACTCACTTAGTCATTATACCCACAGGCACACTTATTCATTATATTATTATTATTCATTGTGTCAATATTTTGTGAAAGCACCAATTATTGCTACAATATTCCTCGTCCTACAATATTGATATTGAGGTATTTGATCGCCCGGCCCTATAAGTTGTTTGAATAAAAGTGCTGTTGTGACATCTCACACGTGGCTTTGACTGACAACAGATCAATCATAATAAATAATAACACATAGAGTCAAACTGATTGCACTGCACATAGTGTAAACTTGATGATGACCCTGATTGTCTTATGTGCCACATTCCCCCCTCGTCTGGCCTGGTAGGAATGCTAATCTTGTTAGCTCGGCATTCCAGAGGAATGACAGGAATGTGCAGTGATTGCTAAATTGCTGAGGAAATGAAAATCTCCCTGCCGCTGTGTGTGTGTGTGTGTGTGTGTGTGTGTGTAACAGAGCACTTTGTTAGGATGACCTCATCACCTGCGTCAGTCAGGATTAAGAGCATGATCCACCTCCATTTTTAAAAAGTCTTGTTTAGGCTTCAGTCCAGTCAACTTGATATCTTACGTTTTGGGCTATTCACCTTATATTCCAACACAGGACTCAGCCAGTTACTTCCTATTGTGTTTACACGTCCTGTGACAGTACAGTACTAGTGAGCAGGTAAAACAGACGGTGTTTTGAACAGGAAGTCATAACACAACTGGGTGTGTCAGGTGATTTTGCACCTATTTAAAACTGCACCTTGTCTGTAACGGAGCCTACAGCATACGAATTTCACACGTGTGTACTTGTACTACGGAGTGACAATGCAAATCTTGAATCTTGAATCAAGTGGGCGGGGCTACATAAGGTGAATAGCCTACGCTTTTATCCCACATTTTGCCAATTTCCCATCTCACCTGTTTGAGTCCCTGCTGACGCTGCTCAGGTCTCCAGTGCAGTGACCAGTCAAATAGATGCTTTTAACGCTGAAAGCAGGTTGCAAAGCTGAACGCATCATCACTGTTCCTTCACTAGTTCTTCACTCCCTGTCCTTTGCAGCCTGAAATATTGATAAGGTTTGTTTTTCCACTCTGTGCGTCTGTGGTGCCCCAACGACCCTCTGGGGTTATGGGATAGAGGTGTGAAGCTCAATGTTCAGCTTCCCTCATCTTCTTGACCTGCTGCTGATTGACATTTACTAAAATCAGTTGTTTCATCCCCCCCCCCTTCCAAATCACACTGAACTCTTTCAGATGTTGTGTGTGAACCCCAGGAGTTATTAATAATTGATCCAATCAGAGGCACTGGCTCTAATCGTGTGTGTGTGCGCCATTTCTTCTGTTCGGCGGCCCTTTGAAGTTGCACTGTTTGTTGTCAGTGTGTTTGTCTTCTGAGTCAGGAGGACTGATGCTATCTGGAGTCATGCTGCTTTTATCCTTCATTGGGTTATGTTGATTTTGAGGCCGGGGGAAAGGAGGGGAGGCGGGGTGGGGGCGGGGTTAGTGGGAATAGAAGGATCCCTGATGGTACAGTCACATCTTCATTCATTCCCAGTGGCAGAGCAGGAGATGGCAGATAGACAGTGTGGTTACTTTGGTATTCCTCACTTCTACAACCTGCACCACTGATGTCTCTTGGGAATTGTGGTATGGTTTTTTGGATCATGAAGGGACCATTGTTACGGTTCGCCAGCTTTGATGTGTTTCTTCTGGTAACTCTTGGCTCTGCTTTTTGCCTACTAGGGGTTTACATTTTAACAACACCAGCAAACCAGAAACCATAAGATATGTAAACGAGCGTTTTGGGCTAATCATTTAGCATCAATAAGGCCGTAGCTAATATAGCGAATGCTTTTGGCTCTCTCTCACCGTGACGCAGCTCTGGCTTGTATTGGTCTCTTGATCCACAGCGTGTCCTGGTCCTGGTCGGTGTCCCCCCTCATTGTTGAGTCACGGGCCACTTGTTGGCGCCTTGCCAGCTCCGTCTCCAACCGGCTCCTCCTCCGTCCAGCGTAGTCGTCTGTTTGACAGGTGCCTGCTCACATGGACAGCTGGCACTGTTGGACTGAAGCTTGACTCCAGCAGCGTATAGGGGGGTCATCAAACCGACCCAACAGACAAACAGCTATACTCATACACGGATGAAACATCTACTGGGGTTCGGTTCAATGTCAAAACAGTCAATATCGACAGGTCATGGTTTTGGTCAGCAACACCTCCTCAGAGTCCCAGTCGCGCATGGTCAAGTTACAAACACTTCCCCATGCGTTCCTCACGGAGCTTCCCATTGTTTCTAACACAGCAGAGACTGCGAGTGACATGGCGTCCGGCTCGTTCTGTTAAGGGCCACCCTCTAGCCAGGCCAGCCAATTAAAATGAGCCCAAAAACACACATGGCACGCACCAATCATTTCCTCCTCAATCCTCCTTCATTCATACAAATGGCAGCCATGACTGACAGTTTATCTAACCAATGACTGCTCATGATGACTAACGACTGTTCCTGATTCAATGATGGCACGGATCTGCACCGTAACACCATGGAGTCCTGACACTGGTTACATCAAGTCATAGTTTTGATGTGTGTGTGTGTGTGTGTGTGTGTGTGTGCGCTTCTCTGACTCTGAAACGTCTTTCAGAGCAGCTGTCTTATTTAGACGTGCTCCACTGAGAGGCTGATACCACCGTGTATATAGGGGCTATTTGAGATCGCACAGCGGGCGGATCCGGTGCCAAGTGTTTGCTTGTGCGCGTGTGTGTGTGTGTGTGTGTGTGTGTGTGTGTGTGTGCGTGTGTGTGTGTGTGTGTGTGTGTGTGTGTGTGTGTGCTTCTGACCTCTGCAGCCTCAGACCTGTGTCTCATGGGCCTGGCTGTCGTCACCCTGCAGCGACTGGTTGAGGGAAAGCTCCAGAGAGAACCTGGGTCCTGTTGTCTCCTCAGCGGTGTGTGATGGCCTGCTGCAGACCAGATGGGCTGGCTGGAAACACACACTCCTGATTACACACTCCAAATCGACCATAACGTTTGATGTCATTGTTGATTTCAAAACATAACCTTAAGTCATATGGTTAAAAAAAAAAGTTTACCTGCAGATTTCATTCCTCTTGGATAAAGATAATCAAGATAATTTTTCCAGGATTTGGCTGTAATCACTATTTAAACTTGGTGACATAATTGGTGCAGAGAGAGGAGGCATGTTGACAAGATAAGTTTTATAATACTTATCGACAGGATTCTATCGAATAATCTTTTTATAGCAAACATTTTTACACAGAAAAACCAGCTTGTTAGTGAAGTAGTGGCTGGTGTGTGTGACCTTTGTGTGATCTGGATATTGATGTTATTGTGAATGTCTTACACACACACACACACAGTCCCCACCACAGTTATGGTATAGAAGCTTTGTGTTGTTTGAATCTGAGAGAGAGAGAGAGAGAGAGAGAGAGAGAGAGAGAGAGAGAGAGAGAGAGAGAGAGAGAGAGAGAGAGAGAGAGAGAGAGAGAGAGAGAGAGAGAGAGAGAGAGAGAGAGAGAGAGAGAGAGAGAGAGAGAGAGAGAGAGCGAGCGAGCTGCAGGCTGGATCCAGGCTGTCAGACTCCTCCCTGACAGCACTGCCTGCTAGATGGGTCAGCAGGTCGGCAGTGCAGCGAGTCGAACAGGAGAACCCCTCAGTGTGGATATTTTACCCCTCTCTCAGCACTTTCCTCCCCTGTCTTCTCTTTCTTTACCCCACTTTCTATTCTCTCCTTCCAACTTATTCTTTCCAGATACTTAGTTGGAAATCCGGGGAAACTTAAGCTATTTCCAAATGAGGGCTGTTTAATATTGCATGAAGATCACCGCTCATCCGGGTGCATTAGCGTATCCACTCCTAGCCTTTTCCAGCCATGTGTATATTGATTGGTATCAGAGCCAGGGCTTGTTTTTATTTTTTTAATCTGTGTGAAAGTAGTGAGGGAGGCTCCCTGGAGATGGAGCGCTCTGCTTAGCTCAGTTCTTCACTGCCTCACTTTATCAACAAGACAAAATCACGTTCTTTCGGTTTTCCCACTTATTTGTTGCGTTGAGGGGAGGCCCCCATACAACAATGACACTTTCAGGGCCAAAACTCTACAATTGATTCATTATATTATTTCATTGTGTTACTCAGTTGCATTGTCCAGGTGTCAGCCAGCTTAACGTGCGCTCCCTCCCTTCCTCCCTCTTTGAGTCGGAGGGTTTCTTGGCACTGCTTCTCCTCTCTGCCGTCCGTTTCCACCTTCGTCAGTCGCCCTCGCTCTCTCTCGTCCACTGTCACTGAACGGCCCTCGCCCTCGCTAGCATTCTGGATGCTATTTGGGCCACGCTTATCTCTTTGGAATGTCACTCTGAGCACATTATGTGCATTCCCAGTCCACCAGTGCCCTGTGTGACTCATTGAAAAGCACAAGATTAAAGTCAAGTGTGTATTATTGATTTGGTCAGACAGAGACATTTTTATGGAATCTGATACCGGCAAGGACATGCTGGCTCTGGTGCTGTATGGCTATTTTGATAGTGATGATGGGGGAGGGAGGGGGGATTGGTTGTGTCACACAATACCAGAATTTCTAACTTTGACACCGAAACCCAGGACAATATTGATACTCGATACCGGGGGCGTGGGGGGAGGTGGAAGATAGGCATAACAATAAACGAAGACAGATGACCGGACAGATGCACGCATCTCCATAATGTAGGCTGAATAAGACTATAAACGTCTCCTCAGCCTATCAGAGCACTTTTAGCTCTCGTTGAAGCAACAGATACCCACCAATGAATGATAGGGTGGGAAAAATCAGTAGAATGTTTGCTGGACTGGTATCGATACTGTTGCAAACGAGTATTTTATCCATTTAAAAAATGTAGTATCAATACTTATAGATACTTTTGACAACCTGAGGAGGGGGATTGTGTGTGTGTGTGTGTGTGTGTGTGTGCGTGCGTGCGTGCGTGCGCGCGCGTGCGTGCGTCCTTGAAGTGTGTCTGTTTATATGAGTGGTAGAGACTAGGCAGGGCTGGAGTGTGTGTGTGTGTGTGTGTGTGCGCTGGTGAGATGTAGGTCACGATGCCTGCTGTGTTTGAACAGTACAGTAAACTTGGCAGACCTCCACACATTTGATAGACTCTGCTTCACTCTACCTTCTCTCTCTCTTTACTCATCTGTCATTCTGCGGTATGTGAATAACGCCTGATCTGTGTGTGCCGTCTCTATAGCCCTTTTCCCACATGCGTACCGGAAAATTACCTGTAAGTCAATATCGGACATTTCCCTTCACACTTCGGCTCGCGCATGTGGGAATCTATCAGCGAATTTTCCTGTATGTTGGGGGGGGCGGGGGGAGGGTGGAGCTTATTTGGGGGGTCGGCAAAACTCGAAATAAGTTCGCTTGTCAGTTGTCACACAATAAATCACACTCGTTTGACTTAAGAGCAGCGTCAAGCCGCCAGCGTAATCAACACAGCCGATTTCCCCCTCCCCTCTCTGCTCGAGAGCAGCAGCCACGGACAGACACAGCGAATGACACAGCAAATGCACAAGCGAAATCCGTGGAAGTAGTTTGCTTTGATGTGCGCGAATGATTAGTTGATGCACTTTGAAGAAGTTGGGATCCGTGTCTGAGAGAAATAGTTGCTGGTTCGATGTTTATCCGTTCACCTGCGTCGCGTTGAAGCACTTTTTACAGACTGGCTTTGTTTGATGTGTCCGGGGTTGCCTTCGGAAATCAGCAAGCTGACATACTGCTCTTATTAGGCTATCACAAGATCATTTCGCCAGTTTGCTTTAATGTGCGCGAATGATTAGATTATGCCCGCTGGAACATTAAGCAACGTGTGTAGGCTACTCCTCGCCCATGATTGAAGGACCGCTGTCGCGCTGTCGCGGAAAATGACTGGAACCGTTTCCACTTGCGTCTCCTTAAGAGCATACCGCTCTTCTGACTGGCACGAAACTGGTGAAATGTCGGGGACGACGGGGTCGCGCTTATACCGGCACGGCGCCTTTCTCACATGCAGGCATTAGACCACGTACCGGTCATTTTGCGGTACAAAGCGCATGTGGGAAAAGGGCTTTTGGGGACTTTTCCCTCTCCACACCCAATCTACACACACATGCACGCACACACGTCCGTGTGCAGTGGTCTCAAATGAAACCATCAACTGCATGCCTCGGCTTCTATACCGAATGCAATACCGTCTTTGTCCAGAGGCGGCTCGGTGTGATGGGAGTTGGCGGCCTCCTCCGTCCACACTAGGGATGGGAATTGATAAGATTTTAGCGATTCCGATTCCATTTTCGATTCTGCTTATCGATCCGATTCCTTATCGATTCTCTTATCAATTCTCATTGGGCAAGGGGAAAAAAAAAGAGTACAAACGGGTTTATTAACATTAATTTTCTTTTAGATTATTATTATTTTAATTATGTATTATTATTCAGCTCTGAGATCAGATTGCTCTTTTCAATCCCATACCAAGAAGGGATCAGTGTGTCTGTTAAACTGGCTCTGTTTGGGGGTTTGTATTTTGGGTTGAGCATCTTTGTCATCTCCCTATAGAAAATATATAGGCCTAGTGGGAATGAATGAAACAGAACTAGTGGTTAGAATGACAACATGCAACTTTGGACATTTTACTTTAGCTGGCATGTCAGACAAACTTACTGCTTGGGGACATTCGTTTACCCTCGCCTGGGTCATTTTACTCTTCCCTGCCTGGGTGAATGGAGGGGCTAGTAGAGCTGCACAAGAAGTACTCGCTGCAGCCTCTGACCCAAAGCGACTACCAGCCCCTGAACCAGTCTGACTCTGAACGTCATCATCCTCTAAATTAAATGGATGGAAATGGAGTATTGGTGAAATCTGGTTTACACAATAGACAGGGTCTGGAGGAGTTTACTCTCCATATTAACAGATGACGCGCTAACGTTAGCCGCGCTGCTGTTAGCCACGTTATCGTCACTCCGTAGCACATCAAAAACGTGACATTCCTCCAAAATTATTGCATGCTGTGTGGACAAATGTTTCTGCATATTGCTAGTATTTCCCCCCTTTGACGAAATAGAGGTTTTGCAAGCATTGCAAGTGGCACTGTGGTCATCGTTTTGCTTCTGCCTAGACGCCATGGTGGCTGGAAACAAAACAAGGCTGC
>NC_139647.1:14440858-14595858 GCF_964638095.1 Poromitra crassiceps
TTCTTATGTATTTCTGATCTTCTAAAATATCACTATTAATTACATTGTGGTGTCTATGTTAGCAGGCTACAGTGTTTCTGTTCTGCCTCTCTGTCATCTCTTTGTCATCTTCTCCGGTGAGACGGCAGAAAACATTCCTCTCACACAAAGCTTGTATATTGAAATAAGAGACGTACGTGTGTTTGTGTGCAAATAATACACATCATGTGTTAGTTTGAGAGAGCTGTCGTCTCCCTGAGCTGATGGTACATTGTCAGAAATTCACCCCCACACACGTCCTTTTTTTAATAAGACCCAAGTTCACTAAAGGGAGAAAGTATTCTCTCCATGTTGGGTCCTGATCACTTTACGACTAGCATAATTCACGGCCAGCCAATAATGTCTAAACATCACATTCCTCTCCGCAGCGCTAAGTGGTCGCCGCGGCGTCACGCGTAATGAACGGAAAATGCAATAAAAACGCTAACAGCAACCTCATTCTAATCCTCTCTTATTTACTTTCCCTCTCTCCTTCTTCTGCCCTCCTCTCTCTCTCTCTCTCTTCTCTTATCTCCCCAGTTCTGTCCATCCAGGCTGCCGCCGCCCTCCAGTTCACCAAGGAGCCCAAGTCCCAGGATGCTTTGCACGGCCGCAGCGCCATGCTGCGCTGCGAGGTGGGCGATCCGGCCGACGTGCGCTACAGCTGGCTGCACAACGGCCAGGCGCTGGAGAGCAGCGAGCGGCGCTTCCAGGAGGGCAGCAATCTCAAGTTCACCGCCGTGGACCGCCGGCTGGACGCCGGGAACTTTGAGTGCGTGGCCCAGAGCACGCTCACGGCCGAGGAGCTCCACTCCACCAACGCCTCCTTCAATATCAAGTGTGAGTGTCGTATTTCCCCCGCCTTTTCCTCTCCTCAGAACTCGGTGCCTTCACCCGGGAGAATAGAGAGCCAAAGTGGAACGTCACTTCCTGCTTCAGCAGCACTGTACCAGAGATTTTCATCCGCCATTTATTTTCTCATACACATTTTGTAAAATGCGTATAAAAATTGTTTTACTGGTTCCAACCAAACAGTACAGATATATTTAGAAACAGGAGAGATCGCATAACATTATTTCACTGGGACCAAAACGTAAGAAAAATGCGGGTTTAAAGAAAATATTTTTTCAATGTTGTTGAGTGAAATGTTCTATGGCCTCTCCCGATTATAGCGTTAGCTGAAGCGTTTGGTTCGACCAAGTAAAACTATTTTATAAGCATTTGACGAAATGTCTATGGGAAAATGAATGGCGGATGAAACTCTGGTACAGTGCTGAAGCAGGAAGCGATGAAGTGATGAAGTGATGCAGTTCATTCTGATTTGCGATACTTTGCCTCTCTATTCAGTACGGGTAGTATTGGTTGTAAAAGTACCGGTACCATATTTGGTACCTTGTTTCGGTACCCAACCCTAAAAGTGTGAGTGTCGTATTTCCAGCCTTTATTCATCTCCTCCTCAGCCTCTCGGTGCCTTCAACCGAGAGAGAATCGAGAAACACAGTCTGACCTTATGAATTTGTTTAGTAATAATTACCACGCTGCTACTGGGGTTTCATAATGGCATGACAACACAGGTCTGCTGCATCTAGTTTCTGAATCAGAAAAGCAAAACAAAAGTCATGGTATAGGATGACAGGTAGTATGAGAAGGAGGAATGTTTCCAGCTTGTTGTTACCTTGTTCTTTGTGGCTTCCTCTCTCTCCTCTCTCTCTCCAAAGGAAACTGGAGATGTGCGCCACCAAGCATGTGTTTCTTGTTTCGTTGTATCCCGCCTCCCCCTCAGTTGTATAACACTCTCTTTTCCCACATCCTATCAAAAGGCTTTTGTGTGGAAATTACCGAGCAGTGTAATACACCTCCTAGCCATATCATTATTTAGGTTCAGATGAACACTGCCCTCCTCACTCCAGCATATTTATTCACAATGGGGTTTTTCACTCCCTCGCTCTCCCCAACACTGTGGCCCATTAAGGGGTCCCGAGTACGCCAAGGATCTTAATTTGGTTGTTCAGTGACCCTCTTGGGTTTCACAGGAAGCCATGGGAATTCTGCCCGGGCCGGCCGGCCCCAATCGGGATAAATAACAACCCTTTTAATGTATTGTTGGAGGTACTAGTTGTTCCCGAAACGGCTTTGTGCCTCAGGAAAACTGAGTTTGTACCGGTTTGTACCATTACGTAGAACAGAGGTTCTCAAATGTTTTTCAGCCAAGGACCCCTTACAAGACCGGGGACCCCCTCATTCTGATTTGCCATTTTGGGCTAAGCTTAATTGGTTCCACGGTAACGGGCTTGTTTTTTAAATGAATAGGAATAGGATGTTAGATTAGAATGTAATCCATGAACCATTTTAGATTTAAAGCATGAAATATTTTCGTTGAACTATGAAGCTTTTGCAACAACAAAAAGTTTTTATGTTCATTTCCCTGAAAACTTTTCGCGGACCCCCTGGCAAAGTGCCACCAACCCCTGGGAGTCCCCGGACCCCCATTTGAGAAGCACTGACGTAGAAAAGGAAAAAGGAAAGCTGGGTTTAAAAAAGGATCCATCTGGAATATGTTGTCGTTTCCAGCTCAACTCAACTGGGAGGCTGACAGGACTCGTGTTTAAAGGCTGATTACAACAGCAGATGAGTGTCCAGACTTCACGCTGAAACACTGAGCGAGACATTGAGAGAGAGAGACAGAGACTGAGACTGAGAGACAGAGAGAGAGAGAGAGAGAGAGCCGAGGTTCAACCCAGGGTCTGAGATCTGCCTCCACCAGTGAAGGTTTGTGGTCTGTGACTGAAGATCCAGAGTGCGAGCCAGAGACTAAAGAAGCTCATTAGTTTTCCAGCTCTCAGCTGACCTGAAGGGAACTACTTTTATGGGCTGTAATTAAACATGATCTAGTGTTTCAATAAAACTCAACTGATGTTCTCACCAAGAAAAAACAAAACAAGTTAGACATGAAGCACCCGTTTTTAAGACCTGCCATCGTGACCCAGAATAAACTGTAGCTTCTGCCAGGTCAATAGCCTTCCCATACAGCACAGAACCAGGAAGTGTTTTTATTGGAAAGGAAGACAGTGTGTTAACTTAAGCATCAGGGAATCTAATCTAATTCTTCTTACAGAATGTCACCCAGCCTCAGAAAAGACATGTAGTCATGGAAACTATATTGGCATTTCCTTGGAGGACAGTGTTCAGTAGGGTGCTGATGTTCCTTGGAGGACAGTGTTCAGTAGGGTTCTGATGCATTGAGCATGTGTCTGGTCAGTGTTGGAGGACAGTGTTCAGTAGGGTGCTGATGCATTGAGCATGTATCTGGTCAGTGTTGGAGGACAGTGTTCAGTAGGGTTCTGATGCATTGAGCATGTATCTGGTCAGTGTTGGAGGACAGTGTTCAGTAGGGTGCTGATGCATTGAGCATGTATCTGGTCAGTGTTGGAGGACAGTGTTCAGTAGGGTTCTGATGCATTGAGCATGTATCTGGTCAGTGTTGGAGGACAGTGTTCAGTAGGGTGCTGATGCATTGAGCATGTATCTGGTCAGTGTTGGAGGACAGTGTTCAGTAGGGTGCTGATGCATTGAGCATGTATCTGGTCAGTGTTGGAGGACAGTGTTCAGTAGGGTGCTGATGCATTGAGCATGTATCTGGTCAGTGTTGGAGGACAGTGTTCAGTAGGGTTCTGATGCATTGAGCATGTATCTGGTCAGTGTTGGAGGACAGTGTTCAGTAGGGTTCTGATGCATTGAGCATATATCTGGTCAGTGTTGGAGGACAGTGTTCAGTAGGGTTCTGATGCATTGAGCATGTATCTGGTCAGTGTTGGAGGACAGTGTTCAGTAGGGTGCTGATGCATTGAGCATGTATCTGGTCAGTGTTGGGAGGACAGTGTTCAGTAGGGTGCTGATGCATTGAGCATGTATCTGGTCAGTGTTGGAGGACAGTGTTCAGTAGGGTGCTGATGCATTGAGCATGTATCTGGTCAGTGTTGGAGGACAGTGTTCAGTAGGGTGCTGATGCATTGAGCATGTATCTGGTCAGTGTTGGAGGACAGTGTTCAGTAGGGTTCTGATGCATTGAGCATGTATCTGGTCAGTGTTGGAGGACAGTGTTCAGTAGGGTTCTGATGCATTGAGCATGTATCTGGTCAGTGTTGGAGAACAGTGTTCAGTAGGGTGCTGATGCATTGAGCATGTATCTGGTCAGTGTTGAAGGACAGTGTTCAGTAGGGTTCTGATGCATTGAGCATGTATCTGGTCAGTGTTGAAGGACAGTGTTCAGTAGGGTTCTGATGCATTGAGCATGTATCTGGTCAGTGTTGGGAGGACAGTGTTCAGTAGGGTTCTGATGCATTGAGCATGTATCTGGTCAGTGTTGGAGCACAGTGTTCAGTAGGGTGCTGATGCATTGAGCATGTATCTGGTCAGTGTTGGAGGACAGTGTTCAGTAGGGTGCTGATGCATTGAGCATGTATCTGGTCAGTGTTGGAGGACAGTGTTCAGTAGGGTGCTGATGCATTGAGCATGTATCTGGTCAGTGTTGAAGGACAGTGTTCAGTAGGGTTCTGATGCATTGAGCATGTATCTGGTCAGTGTTGGGAGGACAGTGTTCAGTAGGGTTCTGATGCATTGAGCATGTATCTGGTCAGTGTTGGAGGACAGTGTTCAGTAGGGTTCTGATGCATTGAGCATGTATCTGGTCAGTGTTGGGAGGACAGTGTTCAGTAGGGTTCTGATGCATTGAGCATGTATCTGGTCAGTGTTGGAGGACAGTGTTCAGTAGGGTTCTGATGCATTGAGCATGTATCTGGTCAGTGTTGGAGGACAGTGTTCAGTAGGGTGCTGATGCATTGAGCATGTATCTGGTCAGTGTAGATGTATATCACTCACAAGAGCAGACACCAAACTGAGGAACGGGTCAAAAATGGATTCAAGGTTTCCCTGGTAACACGATTTTATTTATTGAAACTCCAATGTTGTTGCAAGACCTCTGGTGTCCACAGGTCCTTATCCTAAACACAGTTATTACAAATCTGCTAAAGACAGTTATTACAAGTCTGCAATGACAGGTTAATACAGAATAGCATGGCAGCTAACATGACATTTTCATTTGTGGAAAATAACATTTCTAACTAACTTGGGTTAGTAGTAGTAGTACAAAACCTCCTGTTTTTTTCCCTCATCTGTTTCACTAAAGCTGCGTTCACACCGACCTATTAAAGTTGGTCGCTGGCGTCGAGTTTACATACAAAATCAATGCAAACGAGCGATTGAGCGTATATTCGCCTGGGAGAATAATCGCTGGGCGTCCGAGCGGCAGAGACAGAACGATATGGAGAAAATACGCTCGTCGCTCAAGATGAAATATTCCAACTCGAGCGAAAATACGCTGGCATCAGTCGCTCGCTGTTCAATGCTGATTGGCTGCCGTGTGAGAGTGAGTCAAGGATCACTCTGGCTTGGAACAAACCGCTGGTTTATTGTGTGGCAACAAACCGCATTGACAGGCTGACAGCTGACATGAAGTGAAGTCTGTACTACCGGTATGCAGCTCGCATTAGGAGCACGCTGATAGGCTTAGCTTGTAAACAACGACGGGAGCTCGTAGTGGACAAACAGCATGACATTGCGTAACGTTATATCCCCCACATGTCCGTCATTTCGTGTGCCTGTTGATGAGCGATTTAAACAGAGCGACAGAGCGATTCCAAAGGGTTGACTTGAGCGACAGAGCGAAAAATAAATATCTCGGTGTGAACGCTCCTTAACACAACTGGAAGTCATGTCCGTTAATTCATTTTTCGGTTGTCCTTTTTCTTGTGCTGCCCGTACGTAGTAGAAGCACTTAAATGAGCTGTATTCATTTTTAAATAGGCTGGTTTGCCAGTTTAGTTTTTTGTTGTTTTTGCAATTGGTCTTGAATTCTATTAGCTAGCATTAAAAGGTCTTAGAAAGTCTCAAGCTTGGCTTTCTGAAACCTGCAGATACACGTCAGATGCCGGAAAAGTTCACTTGTGTTTTGCTGGCTTAGCTGCCTACGAGCGTGTTAGCTACGAGCATGTTAGCATGCTGTGTTCACACACTGCTAGTTTTATTTATAACTGTTACTAAAGTCATGTATGCACACAATGTGTTGGCATTAGTACGTGTTTAATAGTGTACGTGTTTGCATGCGTCGATTCTACATTCTACTGAGAGGGTGTTTATATATGGCACCGTCTCAACTAGCCCAAGGAGGTCTTTGAGATCGGGTACCTCAAGGGGTACCAGAGGTATGATGCTATTGCTGCTGCATACATGCTACGCACGCACACACCATGCCCTGCTGTGCATAACTGTTCACTGAAACATACATGCTACGCACGCACACACCATGCCCTGCTGTGCATACCTGTTCACTGAAACCACTTTCAGATAGCAGCATACTGACTGAGGCCATACATAAAGTAGATAAGCAGATCCATAGCTGAGAGGCAGTTATTAATGGATGGCGTGTTATTAATGCGACATGCACATGTATGTGGCGAGGTACGGTAAGATTGAGAGCTTGGTATCAGTCTGATAGGAGAGCATTTCCCAGAACATCAGCAGAAAGCAGACTCCTCCAGCATGACCTCAGATAGTGAAGCACCTACAGTAGTAGCATTTGTAAGTCTCATTACGCCTGTCCTCTCTTAATAAAGGAGAAACACAACAATCTACACGTTTCATATCGAATGCGCACGATAAGGCGGCGTAGAAGTAAATCATCCCTAATCACTCCTGCGTGTGTACGCTACATCTGTGCAGTGTGTGTGTCACTCACAGCGTGCTGGTTGGTTAATCTGTGTGTCACTCACAGTGTGCTGGTTGGTTAGTCTCTGTGTGTCACTCACAGAGTGCTGGTTGGTTAGTCTGTGTGTCACTCACAGCGCGCTGGTTGGTCGGCGGGCCGTCTGGATCGTTGTAGGCGGGATCAAGATCAGACCATGTTATGACAGATGTTCTTCTCATATTTTCCCAACATACATTTAACGGGCAATAAAGCCGCATGCCGCCTTCAAGCGAGGACCCCCTCCGGCATCATCCTGCATGTGGGTTCGCTCATGCGTGTGCTAGTTTGCGTGTGTAGCTGTAAATGGAGGAGGGGGGGGGGGGGGGGTAAGGGGGGTATTCCATAATGTACTGTACATGGACTGTACCACTCTGCTCCACCCCCACCCACCCACTCACCCACCCACCCTCTGCAGAGTACAGAGTTAATTTATCTTGCTCTCAATGGAGGGTGGGTTAACCCTGCCTGTTGAGAAGAGTCATTGAAAGTAATGATCCCCCCCCCCCCCCCCCCCCTCTCTATTGTTCACTAGTGGAGTTTTTAACCGCCCATTGTTTTTCCTGCCTGGGTCTCTATGGAGAGCGTGTCTGTCCGCCGGGCGGAGGCGTCGGACAGCGCTATTGTCAGCATGTTTGTTGGTCCTGGAGGCAACGCTTCACTTCCTCCCCTCTCAGTAACAAGATGCAGACTGACATTGTTTTGGGAAGGAGCGGCAGGGTTTGTATGAAAGAGAGAGAGACACACACAGAGAGAGAGACAGAGAGAGAGAGAGTCAGACATATTACTTTCATATTTAATATTTCAAATCACAGAGCCTCTCTCACACAAACACGATGCTCTGATCACCCACCATGTGTCCTCCTCCGACACTGTTCAGCTCATGCGTCTTTTAGAGTGTCCTCGTACCATCTCCCCCCTTACGTGCGCTGTACGCTTGGGCCAATTTTCGATAATATTTAATATCGCGATATTTCAAAAATTACATTATTATTCATTTTTGGGGGGTGGCAGTTTTGCACAGTCTGCCCTGCTGCTGCCCCCTTATTTCTCTGATGTCACTGCTTCCTGTACATTATATTGGTCCTGTTGAGTGTTGTATCTGTTGCTGTAAAGAAAGGAAGTGAACAGCATATCAACCTCTCAGTCCTTTATTCTATCCCCCTCGTGATATCTTGATATTTGGGCAGGACTATATTGCAATCTTTAAATGTGGATATCATATCGCCCAAGAGCCCCGTGAGCTGATAGAACACATCCCCTTATGTGAGATGAATGAGCCAGGCTCCAGCCTGCAGAGCAGAGACTGACTCTTGCTCCTGTGTCAGAGCCCCTCTCTGCTTTTTATTTATTTCTTCCTCTCTCTCTCCCCCTCCCTCCCTGCAGACTGCTGCCTCTCTCTCTCTTCTCTCTCCATATCCATCTCTCTCTCTCCCAGCAGAATGCAGCCTCTCTCTCCCTCACTCTCTTCTCTCTCTCCCTATCCCTCTCTCTCCCTGCAGCCTCTCTCTCTCCCCCCTTTCCCAGCATACTGCAGCCTCTCTCTCCCTCCCTCCCTCCCAACAGACTGCAGCCTCTCTCTCTCCCTCTCCCTCTCCCCCTCTCTCTTCCAACAGACTGCAGCCTCTCTCTCTCCCTCTCTCTCTCCCCCTCTCTCTCCCAGCAGACTGCAGCCTCTCTCTCCCTCTCTCTCTAACTCTCTTCTCTCTCTCTCTCCTCTCTCCCAGCAGACTGCAGCCTCTCTCTCTCCCTCTCTCCCCCCCCCTCTCTCTCCCAGCAGACTGCAGCCTCTCCCTCTCTCTGTCCTCTCTCCCAGCAGACTGCAGCCTCTCTCTCTCCCTCCCTCTCTCTCTCTTCCATCACACTGCAGCCTCTCTCTCTCTCTCCCAGCAGACTGCAGCCTCTCTCTCTCCCTCCCTCCCTCTCTCTCTCTCTCCCAGCAGACTGCAGCCTCTTTCTCTCTCCCAGCAGACTGCAGCCTCTCTCTCTCTCTCTCTCTCCATCTCTCTCTCTCTCTCCCAGCAGCCTGCAGCCTCTCTCTGTGAGTTGCTGTGGTCCGCTCGCTGCCTGGGCCCAGTCGTCGACCTCTGTCGGCACCGGGCTAGTGAAAGCCGAGCCCTGTTCTAACACAGTGAGCCGGCTCCCACGGCCGTGCGGAGAGGATCTTTTCTTTCATCCCACTCAAGTTTACGATGTGAATCCGCTCCGCCGTGTGTTTTGGCTATTTCCGTACCCACATGTTGCTGTCAGTCAAGCAGTATCCCCTCCCCTGCCTCTCTCTCTCTCTCTCTCTCTCTCTCTCTCTCTCTCTCTCTCTCTCTCTCTCTCTCTCTCTCTCCTGGCCAGCCGTGTCCACCCTTCCTCCTCTCCCTTTCACAAGCCATTCACCATGGCAACAAATCAGCTCGTTGAGTGCAACACACGCACACACACACACACACACACACACACATGCACACACACACACGCATGTGTCTGTTCGCACGGCAAGGCATGAATGGCCTACGCAAGCATCTGCCTTGACAATATCCTCACAATTGGTCTGTTATCATCCCGGTGTTGATGGAGCTTCCTGTTCTGCCTCCCGACATCATCATTATACGCCCCTAATTAAGGCGTTCTCCGCCTGGCTCGCTCCTGTGCTGCCGTGACACTGAGTCATGCATTCTGATTCTCCACTAAGAGGTTATGAAAGAGTGCCTTCTGTTTGTCGAGGGGGACAGCTGGAGAAACTTGAACTGTTCCCAAGCTGTGAACGAACGGGGCAACAGACGTTGAGAATCTGTGTTGGAGAATCGTGTTAAAAATAGAGTTTGCAGATAGGACTTGGCGGTTGGAGTTATCAGATGGGAGTGGAGTGCCAGAAAGTTGAGGCACTCAAAGGGAAGTATGTAATCCACAAACACATTTGTTTTGTTCTCTTTGGTACTATAGGGTTAGGGTTATGTGCCTTGTAGCTGTGGTATTTTTGCACTGCACCTCCCAGAGTTTGATTTGTCAATGAGTGTGCCCAGTAACTGTGACGGTCTTTTTCCTTGGATTTTATGTAGGTGAAGTCTGAGTTCCTGTAGGTGGCGCTCTTTTCCCCCCTCATTCAGTCATGATGGCTAGTGCTTCTCATGCTACGCAGAGGATCTTTTCTTTACCAGCAAAGAGCTACCACACCAGGGGATATAGGTTGACTGGATATAGGTTGATTCACTGTGGTGTTATATCAATCAGCAGTAGAGAGTTGTAGCATAGCTATTGACTTGTATGAAAGTATCACAAATTATTCCTGTAAAAGTCAACGTACTCTTCTGTGATTGACACCACGTTGATCCAGTAAGCCCCGCCCACCTAATACTCCACACAAGTGAAAGCCAATGCTTAGATGGATTTGCAGATATTGTTTGGCCCAGATCTGACTGTCAGTCACAATGTGGATGATACTCTATCCATTTGTTCCATGTGATTTTCTCTGAGGCTCCTCCTCCTCCTCCTCCTCCTCCTCCTCCTCCTCCTCCTCCTCCTCCTCCTCCTCCTCCTCCTCCTCCTCCTCTGCTGCAGTGACTCACTGTTTCCCCTTCTACTAAACTTGGCCCATTCTTCCTGCTTCCCCCATGCTCTAATAACAGGTCTGTCTGTGTGTCTGGCCTCGGGTCCCTGTAGCTGGGATGGCCTTCATCTCCTCCTCCTCCTCCTCCTCCTCTTCCTCCTCCTCCTCCTCCTCCTCCCCCTCCTCCTCCTCAGACTACAATGGCATTTTTTCCCCTTCTTCTTCTTTTACAGTTTTTCTACCCAAATGTACTTGGCCAATTCCCTGTTAGGGTGTCCCGGTCGTTGCTCCGCCCCCTCTGCCAATCATGTGCTAGTTGTAGACTAGCACATGCTCCTCTGATACCTGTGTAATTACCAGCCGCTTCTTTTCACCTGACAGCGAGGGCTTTCCCCGGCAGGACGTAGCACAGGGGAGGATCACGCTCTTCTCTCCCCAGTTCCCCTCTTCCCCAAACAGGCGCCCCGACCGACCAAAGTAGGCGCTAGTGCAGCGACCAGGACACATACCCCACTGGCTTCCCACCCGCAGACACGGCCAATCGTGTCTGTAGGAACATCTGACCAAGCCGGAAGTACCGCTACCGGGAATTGAACCCGGGCCTCCGCAGACGCCCCCGACTACAATGGCCATGACTGACACACACAACCATGCAGTAGGGATGTTCATCAATTATCAAAAATCGATAATTGATCGTTAAGGAATTGATTCGATCATGTGGAATTTTGATCGATTATTATTATCATTATTATTATTATTATTATCATTATTATTATTTTTGCGGACTAGGTTTGGGTGGAATTCGTTCCTCCTCGCCCCACTCCATTGCACAGCCGACTAACGTGAGGTGGAGCTTCATATAGTCTCTAGTTTTCTGGCTGGGCACGGGCCTTTGTGCCAACAAAACTGTTTTAAACATGGGAAATTCACACCGGCATGCGCCGGGGACACAAACAAACGCACCCAGCGGTCTGCGGACCTCAGTGAGGCTCAGGCCTGTTGATTTGACTCTTGTGCTGTCAGCTAAGCTGGAAGACGCCGATTGCCTTACATCATGTAACCTGACATGTAACATGTTTGTTTACCTGGCCACAGCGCTAGTGTCTGATATTCTTACTACACAGCGGCATCGCCATTATAGCTGGCCGAGAACGCGCAACGTTATTACCAGACCAGTTAAACAAAAAATATATATATATTATTATTATTATTATTATTATTATTATTATTATTATTATTATGCTATCGATAATTGATCGTTAATTTTCCCGATTTTCGATTATGGAAATTGTTCAAAATGAACATCCCTACCATGCAGCATCCTCGGCTATAGAGCCAAAGACATTTACAAGTGTATACGCACACAGAACTGTTGTAGTGTCAGGGCATCTCTGTCAGGGCGTGGCTAATGAGCACTGCCTGGATCAGATGGGGATGTAATTGTGGGGGTTGGAGGCCCAGTTTCCGTAGAGAGGGTTTCCCATTATGTCCGTAATTCACTGTGACAGACAGGCCTTTCCCTCTGTCGCCCCCTCTGACCGAACAGAGTAATTCACTGTGACAGACAGGCCTTTCCCTCTGTCGCCCCCTCTGACCGAACAGAGTAATTCACTGTGACAGACAGGCCTTTCCCTCTGTCGCCCCCTCTGACCAAACAGAGTAATTCACTGTGACAGACAGGCCTTTCCCTCTGTCGCCCCCTCTGACCAAACAGAGTAATTCACTGTGACAGACAGGCCTTTCCCTCTGTCGCCCCCTCTGACCAAACAGAGTAATTCACTGTGACAGACAGGCCTTTCCCTCTGTCGCCCCCTCTGACCAAACAGAGTAATTCACTGTGACAGACAGGCCTTTCCCTCTGTCGCCCCCTCTGACCAAACAGAGTAATTCACTGTGACAGACAGGCCTTTCCCTCTGTCGCCCCCTCTGACCAAACAGAGTAATTCACTGTGACAGACAGGCCTTTCCCTCTGTCGCCCCCTCTGACCAAACAGAGTAATTCACTGTGACAGACAGGCCTTTCCCTCTGTCGCCCCCTCTGACCGAACAGAGGCGCTGACTCCTGCCGCTCTCCTGCACTCGCTCAGGTGGAGGCTCATTCCGTGCATATTTCATAGATGATACAAACAGTCAGCGATACAGACGCAAGCTCGCTATTAAGCCACGGGCCAGCCCTTCAGGAAGGAATTTCACACACACACACACACACACACACACACACGTAACACTCACGGAGACGTACGTACCCAGTAATCATACAGTGCATACAGTCACGCATGTCAAACAAGCGCAGCTTAAACGTCATTATATAAATAACAATTAGCCGACAGACTCATTCAGGGTAAGCATATTTATACAGTCAGTCACACAGCACCGCAGGGGACGGGGAAACCCAGAAAGCTACTGCTGTCGAAAGTTGACCACATTTTGGAGGGAAATGATGCAGCTCCCCGGCCAACTATAGAGATATCCCACGTTATCGTTAATGATGTCATCATGTCATTACATTACATTACATTTCGTCATTTGGCAGACGCTTTTATCCAAAGCGACTTACAATAACACACTTTTTGTCAGCAATAGAGCAATCAACTATGGAGCACAGTCTATGACAACTACAAATCCTGAAGGAACAGTAGTACGAGTTTAGTTTAGGATTTTTTTTTTTTTTTTTTTTTTTAAAGAGAGAGAAAGAAGTTAGATCAAGAAGGGCCCAGATGGAGCCTGAAAATGTCCCTTCTAGTGTTATGCCTCTATGGTTTCAGCATTTTCAAAGTGATCATGATTGGGCCAATGGGGAGGCTACAATTGTAAGTAAGAACAAACAAACAAAAACGATGATACATTTGTTACTGATTGACCTTGACCTTGAGCGGGAGGGGCATCGTTCATGTGCTACAGACAGTTTGTACGATATATCTTCAGTGCTCCTCATCTCCTTCTACCAGCTTTTATGGGCTCAGAGTGGCCCGTTTAACACAGCCAGTCAACGCTACTCTCCATTAAATGTCCATAAAATGCAGTGTAAAGGGCACAGCTAGCCTTTGTGAGTTCAGGACAGCGCTATGCCGATGATGCAAGCTGACCCAGTGATGTGGTCACTGTCTTTCTGTGTGTGTTCTGTGTGAGTCATAGCGCTGGTACAGCAGCCATGAGCCCGGCTCTGCCCGGCCCGATCTCTGCTGCTGCCGCTATTAGCATCATCATCATCATCATCATCATCATCATCGCAGGCCACTGTGCTGTGTCCCGCTAGGACAGAGCACAGGAATATACCACTTAACTCCATCTTTCCTCCTGTCCCTCTCCTCTCCTCCATGTAGGTCTGTCCTCCTTTGCTCTCTCCCTCCTCCTGCTTAATGTAGCCCTCTGTGCTTTTGTCCCTCACCAGGGTTGGAGAGCGGGGGCGTGACTTTGAAGGAGCCCGCCTCCGAAGGGGAGATCGAGAGCTCCGCCCCCGTCACGTTGCGCTGCTATATCGACGGACACCCGCGGTGAGTCTCGGCTCCAGTTCAGAGTGCACGGGGTGAAGGATCATGTAGAACACTGTACCAGCAAACTGTTCTCTCCGTGTTGGCCTTTCTCATGCCCTTATGTCCTTCTTCTCCTATTCTTCTCCTCCCCCTCCGGCTCTCCTCACTTTTGTGTCTCCCCTATTCTGTCTTCTCTCCCCCCACATCTCTCCTCTCAACACCCCTTACCCCTCCCTACTCCTCCCCCCCCCCTTGCCTCTCCCTCCCCAGGCCAACGTGCCAGTGGTTCAAGGACGGGGTGAAGCTGACGGAGAAGAGCCATCAGATCAACAACAAGGAGAGAACGCTCACCTTCAAGAGCGCCAGTCCGGACGACAACGGCCTATACTACTGCTGTGCCAAGAACGCGGCCGGGCACGTCTGCAGCAACAGCAACTTCACCCTCAACATCATAGGTATGGGTCTGCAGCAACAGCAACTTCACCCTCAACATCATAGGTATGGGTCTGCAGCAACAGCAACTTCACCCTCAACATCATAGGTATGGGTCTGCAGCAACAACAACTTCACCCTCAACATAATAGGTATGGGTCTGCAGCAACAGCAACTTCACCCTCAACATCATAGGTATGGGTCTGCAGCAACAGCAACTTCACCCTCAACATCATAGGTATGGGTCTGCAGCAACAACAACTTCACCCTCAACATAATAGGTATGGGTCTGCAGCAACAGCAACTTCACCCTCAACATCATAGGTATGGGTCTGCAGCAACAGCAACTTCACCCTCAACATCATAGGTATGGGTCTGCAGCAACAACAACTTCACCCTCAACATCATAGGTATGGGTCTGCAGCAACAACAACTTCACCCTCAACATCATAGGTATGGGTCTGCAGCAACAGCAACTTCACCCTCAACATCATAGGTACGGGCGTGTGCGTGTGCGTGTGCCTGTCCGTGTGTGACCTCACACACCCTTCCTTCAGTGTCAGGCGCTGTATGGCCTTCACAGCAGCCACAGTCAGCGTAACCTCACCCGCTTTGTTGAGCCAGCGAGACGAGAAGCTGAAATTAATAAATCAGGAGAAACGTTTGCTACGCCGCGTTAGCCGAGCCCCCGTGTGATATTTTCCGCTCTCCGTGAACATTTTCACACCTGCCGAGAAGTGTTTTGAGACGGTGCAGGAGGTTATGTTAGAGAGAGAGAGAGAGAGAGAGAGAGAGAGAGAGAGAGAGAGAGAGAGAGAGAGAGAGAGAGAGAGAGAGAGAGAGAGAGAGAGCCTAATGTGATTACCATAGAGAGTGTGTTACTACCTTCCTCAGCCACCCACGCAGACAGCACCAACATCACAAACACCTAGCGCCTGTGCAAAAACATCATCTCCCTTAGCGGTGTTATTCTGTCGCGTTAGCATTTAGCTTGCGCACACAGTTTTGGGTGTGATATCGTGTAGAGTAAGCTTATTTGTGTTTTTCTGTGGGCTGTTGTTAAAGCTGACTTGTGGTGTTTAATCAGTGCGTGTCCCCTGTGTAGGTTTGCCTCAGCTCAACACCGAGGGGAGCACAGTACCTACAGCAGCACATCTGTGAAGGAAACCTGATGCCCCAAACCACTCTAATTAACCACCTGCAACATACTCCTCCCACACGCACGCATGCACGCACACACACACACACACACACACACACACAAACACGTGCACGCACGCACACACACACACACACACACACACACACACGTTATATTAGCACCTGGGTGAAGGAAGAAAGAGAAAGGATAATTGTTGAGTTTCCAGTTTCCCGCTGCCACCCTCTGCACGTCTATATAGGGCTTCACCTGAAGCAATGGCTGACAGCTTTAGACAGCTTGTCAACGGTTTGGTCACAGGTCTTTTTCCACTGACTTCCTGGGTGGGCCGGCCAGGTGTGCTCTGTCTCAGGTGTGCTCTGTCTGTGTGCCGTGTGTACGCCCTCCTTTTTCTTTACATCACGCAACCCCGCTAATGTCAGCACAACCTCCTTAATGCTTCCACCTCCCTGAGCTGTTCCGTTTGAAATTCCCACACAGAAACCTGGATTAGGGCTATTTACATTGCATGACATCAGATTTTAAATCTGTCTACCGTTCCGCCTTTTCCTTTGTTGAGCTCATCATTTTGGGCGTTAAAGCCTCGTCTTGGTATTTGGGTTGTAAAAAAGCTGGGATAAGTCTGTGGTGCTGACTCTTCCCCTAAGCCGTACAGTACCACCTCCCTGGGTTTTTGACAGGTCCGGCCCGTCCAGTCCAGTCCACTGTTAGTCAAAGCAAGATGGCAGACGGGGGCCGGCAGATACCCAGAAATAGACTGAGAGAGAAAGGGTAAATAGGGAAGGAAACACTGCAGTTAAAGCAGATGTTCCCAATGTTTTTCTGGAGGGCATTTTTCAATTGAATACAAAAAGAAAATCCTTCAAAACATATGGAAATTGTCAATTTTCTACATGATTGATGTTTACAAGCTGACTGTTTTGATTGCTATTCCTTAAAGGCACAGGAAACTGTCAATGACAATTAAACTGTATATAGAGGATGTGTGGCTATATGGCTTATATACAGTGGTTTCTGCACAATCCAAATGTTGAAGTAAGATTTATGTTATCCCATGACCGTAGTAAAATGACCATAATACATGACCATGACCACAACAAAATGGCCGTAATATATTCATGCCATGGGTGTTTGAAAGGGTTGCAGATCCTGAACAAGGACTCAACAATTACTTCACCAGATGCTGAATTTTCTGCCTTTCAAAAGTGATTTTCCGGCCTGGGAGAGAAAACGCTCCCGGTCTTCTAAACCCCCCAGCTGCTTTTCTGCTGCTCAACGATGGAGAACGGTGCCACAAGTTGGCAAACGGCATCGCGAAACATTTCAGTTACAATGGCTGAAAATCTGTTATCTGTTATTATTATTATTCCAGCATTGTGATAATTTACCTCTTCAATAGATGTTTCTGTTGAATCTCTGCTCGAATAGGCTAGCTTACTTGTCTCTATTATGAACTGTGATGATATTGTTTTCGTCAGATACAGGCCACCGTCACCCGACTGGCCTGTGGGGGACGGTGAGGGTTTGACGATATAACTTCCATCTTTGAGGTTGCAATTTCTACTGGTTGCCAATGGAGGTTTACTTAATGCTCCTTTAAAATGTGTTTCAAAATGGTTCACATATAGCTACTGTTCAGGTAGACATTTCTCCAGCTGCCCCATTTCCATATCGGTCGACCCCAGTCTCTGAGAAAGCCCGAGTTCGAGCGTGGTTGAGGAGGGAGATGATCGCCTGTGTGTGACTCTATGATCCAGGAGGTAAAAAGAGGACAGATGACCGTCCTGATAAGCCCGGGGGTCTGCTGCTGGAATGAGCCACTCTCACTGACCTCATTACGTCCCCCTCGGGCCCCGAGGTGCTGACACACGCACAGCGCCACCTGAAGGCCGCCTGTGCCCCGGCTGTTGTCATTCCCCCCCCCCCCCCCCCCCCCCCGATTTTTTATCCCCCATTAGTGCTCATTTTGGTTTCAATCCTGGTTGCTACTCCATCCTCTGCCGATCTTGGGAGAGCCGAGACTGGCTCCATGCTTCCTCCGATACATGGGCAGTCACAAGGCCGCTTCTTTTCACCTGATAGAGGAAGCTTCACCGGTAGGACATAGCACGTGGGAGGTTCACGCTATTCCAACCAGTTCCCCTCCCTCTGAACAGGCGCCCTTAGCGATCAGAGGAGGAACCACATTAGCACCCAGGATGTTGCATGTTTTTGTGAAGGGGGTTCCTATATGAAGGAAACCCCCGGGAGGCACGGGGAGAACATGCAAACTCCACACAGAAAGGCCATTTTGCCGACCCCACCCGGGCGGTGGGCACTCGAGGACATGCGGTGTGTGGACGGGCACGCATTCCTTCAGCGCTCACCTCGTCCCCAGGTGGGAATCGAACCCACGACCTTCGAGCTGTGAGGCGATAGTGCTAACCACTGCACCACCGTACCTCCTAACCTGTTGTCAGGTTTTAATAAAGCCCGCAGTAAGAAGGCTGTGTGTGTCTTTGTGTGTTGCTGGAGCGTCCAAGCAGCTGTGACTTGATGGTCTAATGCCTGTCAATGTAATCATCAGAGATGTTTGTGTTCTATCTTCCCAGATAAGAGCTTCCCGCGGCCGGTGGTCACTCCTGAGGACCAGGTGGTGATGAGGAACGAGGAGGCCGCCTTCCACTGCCAGTTCACCGCCGTGCCGCCACCCACCTTGGAGTGGTACCACGAGAGCGAGCTGCTGGCCAACAAGTCTCGGTACGTCTAGGAGCAAAACCGCTCTCCCTCTGCACCGCTCCTTTTCCTCCTGCACCGCATTCTCTGCTCCCACTTGTCAACCCGGACTCGCTTCTCTGCCCTCCCTCATCTTCCCTTTCTTCCCTGCTCAGCAGTCACCCTTATATAAGCATCAGCCCTTGTGAGGGAGTGTGCATGTGAGAGAGAGAGAGGGAATCAGGCGTTCTTTTGGGCCCAGCGAGGTGGAACTCTGGCGTCGGTGTCTCTCACTTTGCTCTTACAACTCCGGCTTAAGATGAATTGGAGGGGTAATGTTGCGCGTTACGGAATGTTATTTCTGGACGTAGAGCGCAGTCAAGTTGATCCACAGTCTACTATACATCACTTGAACGCAGCCTGGCTCTCTGCAGCCTATCACTGATGAACGCAGCCTGGCTCTCTGCAGCCTATCACTGATGAATGCAGCCTGACTCTCTCCAGCCTATCACTGATGAACGCAGCCTGGCTCTCTGCAGCCTATCACTGATGAACGCAGCCTGACTCTCTGCAGCCTATCACTGATGAACGCAGCCTGGCTCTCTGCAGCCTATCACTGATGAACGCAGCCTGGCTCTCTCCAGCCTATCACTGATGAACGCAGCCTGGCTCTCTCCAGCCTATCACTGATGAACGCAGCCTGGCTCTCTCCAGCCTATCACTGATGAACGCAGCCTGGCTCTCTCCAGCCTATCACTGATGAACGCAGCCTGGCTCTCTCCAGCCTATCACTGATGAACGCAGCCTGGCTCTCTGCAGCCTATCACTGATGAACGCAGCCTGGCTCTCTGCAGCCTATCACTGATGAACGCAGCCTGGCTCTCTCCAGCCTATCACTGATGAACGCAGCCTGGCTCTCTGCAGCCTATCACTGATGAACGCAGCCTGGCTCTCTGTATCCTATCACTGATGAACGCAGCCTGGCTCTCTGCAGCCTATCACTGATGAACGCAGCCTGGCTCTCTGCAGCCTATCACTGATGAACGCAGCCTGTCGCCAAAGGTTTAAGTTGCAACATTATCCAAGTTTCTCACACAGAATGGAAACAAAGTCCTCGGGCTACAATCAGCCTACCGCCGCGTCCCTTATTATAACCATGTAAGCATTAGATAATAACCCATTTCTATACAGCCTGCCAAGTATACCTTCGGGGGCTACGTAGCACGCTTACGTAGCTACATTGTGGCCAGCCAGGCTGTTCCGCATGGCGAGTAAGACCCTGGTTTTCCATAGTAAACTGATTAGGGGAGTAGATTGTGTTCACTGAGCGAGGGAGGGGATGGAGTGCAACATCAATAGCTGGTGTGGGTAATGAGCTTGTCGGCGGCGTGTTTGGTGACCCAGCCAGTGATGACGAAGCACTGGGACTCACTGTGTGGAGGGACGCGCAATACACACTGCTGAACGTGAACACACACACACACACACACACACACACCTGGTCTCCTTGTGGGTCAGGTCTCTCAGAGCAGCCTGCTGCGTTGCGTTTGTGTTTGTAGTTGTGTTTATTGATCTGGGCTGGTGTAAAAGCCGGGGGAATGCAGCCCCTCTGCAGGGGGGCTTTCATCTGCTTTACACCTGTACGCCTCAGACAACCAACCCCCAAGAGATGAGCTGTGAATATTTCATGTCCATTTGGTTTTCGTACGTGTGGAAAAACTTAAGAAAGCTCAAGGCTATGTTTGACAAGGAGAAAGAAAACTCTGCCCCCCCCCCCCCACACACACACACACGGGTCGAAGTACCTTCACAGGCAAAAAGGTGAAAACCAAGTTTTCGGGCTGCAGAGGGGCCCACGTAGCTATACCCAGGTGTTATTATCAGAGCTATACCCAGGTCTTATCCCAGGTATTATCAGAGCTATACCCAGGTATTGTCAGAGCTATACCCAGGTCTTATCCCAGGTATTATCAGAGCTATACCCAGGTCTTATCCCAGGTATTATCAGAGCTATACCCAGGTCTTATTATCCAAGCTATACCCAGGTGTTATTATCAGAGCTATACCCAGGTCTTATCCCAGGTATTATCAGAGCTATACCCAGGTGTTATTATCAGAGCTATACCCAGGTGTTATTATCAGAGCTATACCCAGGTCTTATCCCAGGTATTATCAGAGCTATACCCAGGTGTTATTATCAGAGCTATACCCAGGTCTTATCACAGGTATTATCAGAGCTATACCCAGGTGTTATTATCAGAGCTATACCCAGGTCTTATCCCAGGTATTATCAGAGCTATACCCAGGTGTTATTATCAGAGCTATACCCAGGTCTTATCCCAGGTATTATCAGAGCTATACCCAGGTGTTATTATCAGAGCTATACCCAGGTCTTATCCCAGGTATTATCAGAGCTATACCCAGGTCTTATTATCCGAGCTATACCCAGGTGTTATTATCAGAGCTATACCCAGGTCTTATCCCAGGTATTATCAGAGCTATACCCAGGTGTTATTATCAGAGCTATACCCAGGTCTTATCACAGGTATTATCAGAGCTATACCCAGGTGTTATTATCAGAGCTATACCCAGGTCTTATCCCAGGTATTATCAGAGCTATACCCAGGTGTTATTATCAGAGCTATACCCAGGTCTTATCACAGGTATTATCAGAGCTATACCCAGGTATTATCAGAGCTATACCCAGGTCTTATCCCAGGTATTATCAGAGCTATACCCAGGTGTTATTATCAGAGATTATCTAATTATTATTATTATTATCAAGATTTTGAAAAGAAAAAAAGCTATTTTCATTATGGTGTGTGGTTCTTTTAGACTGGTTTTCAAAAACGTCTCTCTTCATTATGTCGTGTGGTTATTTTAGCCTGGTTTTCTTCATTATGTCGCGTGGTTATTTCAGACTAGACCTCCTGAGAGAACTGATGTTCCACAGACTAGTTTCTGATGTCTGGGTGGAAACATACACTCACTCCCAAAGCTCATCACCCTCCTGTTGTTGATGAGGGGAAAGCAGAGCTGCTGCAGCAGCAGAAACACCACTCCTCCTGAGAGGATCCACTACTACAGAACCAGAACCAGGCCCAGCAGGGCCCAGATCAATCCTTCTTTTTGGAGGATTCTTCTCAGGAATTACACAGCTCTCCAAAGGCATCCAACAGCGCCTGCCCAGTACTTTATTTATTCCTCTGCTTTACATAGTCACTCATCCCAAGAGCAAGCTTTGTCTATAGCCATGGTAGAGCTGCTGTCTGTGGTGTTGCTGGATGTGCAGCTCCCTATCTGTCATCCTGGGAGTTGGCTGAAGGTCAGCCTGTAATTACCTCTCATCCCGTCCATCACTAGCACCGATACTCCCCTCAGCCTGCCAGAGGCCAGGGGGCGCCCATCAAAGTGGGCCCCCGAAAGTACAAGACTTTATAGAAAATTTAATATTTTCTTTGAGGCTCGAGACATATGTAGTTTGCACATAATTCTTGGCATTTGTTTTAACCTACACGGAGCCACCAGATGGCTTGTTTTTACTGAATCAGGACTCTTTTCAGATAGCATTAGATATCTTGCCAAGCACAAAAAAATAGGCCTATTCTAAATTAACTTTGAAATACTTTCTGGCAATCATTGTATTGTCTTATGTGGCAACTGGCAACCCCTCCACATCTGGTGCTCCGAGGCAGGCCAACACAAATGCTAAGCATTATTTGCAAATGCTATTTGAGCGAGGTCTGGCACCGGGCATCGCAACTGCGTGGGAACATTTCCGTGACACTCATCGGCCAATGAATGTGCTTTCATGTACAATTCATGTGTGACATTGGCTCTTCGGCTGCTTCCCTGTCCGTTGGTGGACTATTTGGAGGATTGCAGAATGAGAAGAGGCGTCACTGCACGTTGTTTTTAATGCGTTTCCTCTCTCTCCACAGAGTGATCCTGCTCCCCAACGGCACGCTGCTCATCACCCAGACCAAGCCCAGGAACACGGGGGTCTACAAGTGTGTTGGCCGCGGCCCCCGAGGGCCCCACGTCACGCTGGAGGCCTCGCTCCTTATAGCAGGTACACACACACACACGCACGCACACACACACAAACAAACACAACGTTGTAGTTATTGAGCTGGTGAGAGATAAACACCTGCCATACTGACATCTGAGAGAGAGGGCAATTGGGTTATGTCACCCTCTTGCCCACCATCTCTCCCCTCCCCTCCCCCGTCTCAGTCTTTCACTTAGGGCCAGATCGCTCTTATGATAATCACATTCCCTTATTGACATCCGGCCCAGCTGTATCCTCCACAGACACATTTTCCTGCCCTCTTCCCTCGGTAGCTGCTTCCTCTCCTCTCCTGCTCCCTCCATCCTTTCCTCTACCAGTCCAGCTGGCCAAGATTGACCTCAACAAGCTTCCTCCTGACAGCGGGTGGACAAATGGCAAAACTAACATATGACACAAGGTGCCCAATAAACAATGTTGAATACCGTAAATTCCGGACTATAAGCCGCACCGGTGTATAAGCCGCACCTTCAAAGTTGACTATTTTTTTCTTATATAAGCCGCACCGGACTATAAGCCGCGGGTGTTTTAATGGTATTTTTTTTTTTTTTTTTTTTTCTTTGTGTTTTAATGTTTAATTACCATATGTAAGGGTTCATGCACAGAGGGGATTGTAGAGGAAGCTCCCATTTATTAACATTTCAACAAAACAACATAACACAACACCACCTGTGTTGTTTTTTACAGTGCACACAGTGTCATACAGTGTCATACAGTGTGGTGAAAAGAGGGCAAGAGAGGAAATTAAAACTTATTATAGTTATATAGGATTTATAGTTAGAAAGAGTGCTAAAAAAGAGAGATTTTTTTTTTTTTTTTTTTTTTTTTGGAAAAAATCCATAGATAAGCCGCACCGTTATATAAGCCGCAGGGGCCAAAAAAGCCCAAAAAACGGGAAAAAAGGTGCGGCTTATAGTCCGGAATTTACGGTAATTAACTCATAAAGTGAGTTAATTATCCATTGAGGCATCGGAAGTGGTATCAGTGTTCAGTTCCCAGGTTGCATCTCTTTGGACTGACAGCACCCCTTGTCACACAAATTAACGTCCTGTACATCCAGGAGAAATGTTCACACCAGAAGTGTATGAAGTGTATAAATAAAAACATAACAATGTAACAATATGTTTTGCTTGTTGTGCATAACGGTCAGATTTCCCTTGCTGATTAAAAAAGGAAAGAAAAAAAGAGCATAATATACAAAAATGTCAATCTTTAATAATATCTTTCAATATTAACCCCCCCACCCCTTCAAAATTCACTCAGCCCATAACTCCAAGAACTTTTTAAAATTATTTCTAAAAGTATTTCCTGGAGTTTAAAGCAAGAACAGACTTTGGTATCATCTCAATTTACAGATGGGGCAGCATTTAGGAATGCATGTGCATGCAAGTTAAATATTTTGAATAAGCTTAAGGCTGGAATTTCCGTGTTTCACTGTCCCAAACACTTGATTCTCTTCAACAGACTCTCCCCCCCCCCCCCCCCCCCCCCCCCCCCCCAAGGGTTTGGATTAACAAGGTACGAATGTATCTTGCAGTTTTAACCGCAGTGAACCGCAGCTCCATTTAAATACCTTCATTCACTTAATCTGCTGTTAATCCCTCCGGGCATTATAGGGGATTGTGTCACAGTAGACTTCAGCATTTTAGGGACAAGTTGAAACAGTGGCTCCCATCGCAGCCACGCCCCCCCCCCCTCTCCCCTCCACGCCCCGCCCCCTTCACTGCCCCCCCCCCCTCTCCCCTCGCCCAGAACCGACTCCTCTTTCATCTGCTGAGAAATGTGTGGTATTTTTCTCCTGTTCTAATGAATTGATTTGGACCTTAGACCCGTCAAAGGTCGCCGCCACTGACCTGCTTACAGAGCCAAGTTGGCTAATGAAACACTAATGACTTCCATTTGGGACACACACACACACACACACACACACACCGTATTATACCACACAGTAGTGGTATTCTACCACACAGTTAGTGGGAGCGAGATGGTCTTGTGAGTCTTACTACCGCGGATCGCATTCCACTTACTGTATATAGGGTTGCCAGGTTTGATATGACTGGCCCCCCACACAGGCGCTGGCCAGAGCCGTGTATATAGAAGAGTCGCGACATCTCCATTCACTCCAATGGACCAGTTTTTTTTACTCTCAAGAGTTCCAGGAAGTAAGGTCCTGGATTAAGCAGCACTGTCGAGTTGCAGCAAAATGGACAGTTTGTGTTGTACTCTGAAAGTTTTTTTTTCTTGAATCAAATTGTACATTATTATCAGCTTTATTTTTACCATGCAAAAGTAGCGCGAGACTCTTTCCTGGCTGTTCATTGGCTAATGAGTCACGCATTTTGGTCCTCCGCTGACGCCACTCTCTCTCTAGAGGACACTAGCGGTGGCGAATTCCTCGCCAAGAAAAACCTATATACTCGCCTACTGTGTGCTTTGATCGGTTCTGTCAACAGAACGCCTGTGTGGCCGCTCATGAAATTCAAAATTCCAAAATGCTTCGTTAGCTTTGACGACAATTGGATGATTATTATCAGGGTCTTGTGTAAATGGAAATCAATTTGAGTGTTTTTAAATGGCTCCTTCACGCTGAACATTCTCCTCCTCTCTCTTGGCTCCTCCTCTCTCTTGCCTCTCTCCCCCCCTCCCCACCCCACCCATCCCCCCCTCCCGCCACCGTAGAGATCGATGACATGGTGCCCAAGCTGTCCAAGGTGTTCACCGCAGACACCCTGCAGCGGGTGGCGTGTCGCCCGCCCCGGGGCCAGCCCGAGCCGGAGGTCTGGTGGGAGAGAGGAGGCCAGCGGGTGCCTGACGACGGCAGGGTCTACCAGGACGGCCTGGACCTGGTCTTCAGCCCCACAGAGGAGGCAGACTCAGGCTCCTACACCTGCGTGGCCCAAAACAAGGCGGGCCGCAGGACCCAGGAGGTCACCTTCACCGTGGCCAGTGAGTCAGAGACGCAGACGCTTAACCAACACACGGAGGCTAGCCTGATTAGCTCATTTTGGCTCCATTCAATTGAAGGAACAACACGCTGGGCTTTGGGGATTGGTTAACGTTAACGTGTCTGTTAAGTGACGAGAACACGCACAAAATCATCCACGTGGCCTTGTTAGATTGTGTGTAGAGTATTCTAGAGTATTCCAGACAGGTAACAAATTCTCTGGAGAAATCAGGAACTATCAGGAGGTTTTACAAATGGGTCACTTAAAAGAAATCTGTCAGGGGGGTATTTGCAACTTATTTCACACATTAATTATAATATTGATGTTGTTGCTGTTTTCCTGACTGTTTACCCAGTCTTCTAAGCTTAAAAACATGAGCAAACTGAGGAGGAATACAATTTTTAGGTCACGGTCACACACCGTCACATGCTACAACTTCAGGAAAGTCATGCGGTGTTGCAACAGGACCACGGCGGGAACAATGCGACAATATACAGAGGAACTCGTGGATGCTTTTGCTGTCTAGACTCTTGCTGAATAACGGGCCATTCTCCCCACAACGGGCATGTAGCGAAAGCTTTATTGTGTGTTTGTGTGTGTTTCGTAGGCATTGCTTGTTACAACTGTATTTTGTGCGTTTAAACTTTGTGTGTGTTTGTAGGCATTGTTATAAACTGTATTTTGTGTGTTTGTGCACTCAGCGGCCCCAGTGTGGGTGAGCAGGCCCCAGGACACCCACTTAGAGGAGGGTAAACCAGGCTACCTCCACTGTCAGGCCCAGGCCAACCCCCAGCCTGAGGTCACCTGGTTCCGCAACAACATCATGCTCACGCCAGAGGTCAGTTACTTATCACACACAATTATATATAAACACAGTTGCACATACTGTACACATGACTCATGCACACTCGTATACACACTTTCCCTAGTGGCTTGAGATGGAAATTGTGAGATCAATGCCAATGCAATGCCTTTGTTGAATAAATAATTACGCAGCATGAAGACTTTCCATTTTCTCACATGGCTATGTTCTGCATTCAGAAAGCCTACTTATTCACTTCATCCCAACTGATGGAAACTGGCCTTATACGCATTTTATGTTTTGTTTTGTTTTGACCACATTTGAAAAGTTGACTCGAAGGTTCTCTTTCATCCACAGGACTCTCGTTTTAAACTGTTCCCCAACGGCACGCTGAGGATCAACAGTGTGGAGGTGTACGACGGGCACATCTACGGCTGTGAGACCAAGACTGTGGGCGGCCGACTGTCTGGACAAGCCCGCGTCTATGTGCTGGGTAAGCTGGAAGGAGATCTATCGGGCAATCAATATATGGATAATACGCTTCCCACTGAGAGTGGTGCACTTGAAGGCATCTCCCAGAGCCGTGCGTGTGTGTGTGTGTGTGTGTGTGTGTGTGTGTGTGTGTGTGTGTGAGAGAGAGTGTGTGTTTCCTCGGATAGAAAGAGCGTGTCCATGTTGTGTCTCTGGGCTGCCTGCAGGACACCCACTGAGGTGTAAAATCGGACTCTAATCACAGCCTCCACTTTAACACATTATCTCAATGTTAAATTCCTATCCGCATAGCGCTGCTGCTACGTATAGGATTAGCACGATACAGTGTTGGGGGTAACTCATTACAAAAGTAACATATTACATGCAATATATTACTTTTACCAATAACTCGGTAATATAACTTATTGCCAATAGGATTCCAGTAATATTATTTATACCAGTTACTTTGTCAAGTAACACAAGTTACAAATTGACTTACCGGTACTTTTCTTTCTTTCTTTTTTAATCAAAGCACATATTTAAATAAATATACAAACATTTCCTAATCAAATTATGTGTTTTTATGCAAATACCACTATAGATGACACTTACAAAGGAAAACGATAACATTTAGAATTTTGGATGGTTTACACTGACTTCAAGACGGTTGAAATTATTTTTCGGCGACGTCATTCTGCTACTGCTGTTATTATGGTGAAAGTAATGCAAAAGTAGTGTAATAAGTAATGAGTTACTCTACACACAGACAGTAATATTATAAAGTAACATATTACTTTCAAATGAAAGTAACTAGTAATATGTAGTATATTACATTTTGAAAGTAACTTGCCCAACATTGGCGTGATAGATGGCTTGACATTTCACATGTTTTGTCTGGCCAATCTCTGTGTTTATACGATCTGAGTCCGTGATAGACTTGTGCTGCCTTACTCAGCCGAGCGTAACATTTGTGCACATAGCCGCAAAACCCCGAATGTGTCTGAGCACGATTTGAACGAAGCGAGTGTCATTCATCTGTGTACCGCTGTGTGAGTTGCACTCAAAAAAAAAGACTTTGACATGTGGCGTCTGTGCTCTGTGTGTTTGCCATGTGTGTAATGAATGTGTGTGTTTTGACTTGCGTGTGTTCCAGAGAAGCTGAAGTTCACCCCAACCCCCCAGCCTGCCCAGTGCCTGGAGCTAGATAACAAGATCAGCATCCAGTGCTCTGCTACAGGTCGAGAGAACCCCACCATCCGCTGGACCAGAGCAGGTGTGCAACACCGCTGGCTTAACCCTAGCTTTAATGCTGCTTAATGCCTAATCAGATAAGGCTGTTATACACTTCTTCTTCTTCTTCTTTTAAGACATAGCTCATCCAGAATGAATGGTGCACCCTTCATTCCACTAATGCATCATTCAGTTTCAACCAGGATGAGAAGGGACATGCTTAGAATCTATAATGAACAGAGAGCGTGATGAAGATTCATCACCGTGGAGAATTGTCTCCCATTCATCTACATTGGCCGTGATGGAGTAGAGTTCAGCACTGACTGAACCCCGTCCCCCCGTCCCCGTCCCTGTGTGTCTCCCTGTCGCCCCCTGCAGACGGAGGAGAGCTGCCGCCGAACGTGGAGCAGAGGAACGGCCAGCTCCAGTTCACCAAAGTGACCCGCAGTGACGCCGGCAACTACACCTGCATTGCCTCCAACAGCCTCCAGGGGGAGATCAGAGCCTTGGTTTCCCTCACTGTGGCAGGTAAACCCACCCACTCAGGAAGGGGATGATGCTGCAGTGTTAGTCATCATCAGTCGTGCATTAGAATGACTTGTGGTTGTTGTGCTTTAGAATGACTTGTGGTTGTTGTGCATTAGAATGACTTGTGGTTGTTGTGCATTAGAATGACTTGTGGTGGTTGTTGTGCTTTAGAATGACTTGTGGTGGTTGTGCTTTAGAATGACTTGTGGTTGTTGTGCATTAGAATGACTTGTGGTGGTTGTTGTGCTTTAGAATGACTTGTGGTTGTGCTTTAGAATGACTTGTGGTTGTTGTGCTTTAGAATGACTTGTGGTTGTTGTGCATTAGAATGACTTGTGGTGGTTGTTGTGCTTTAGAATGACTTGTGGTGGTTGTGCATTAGAATGACTTGTGGTTGTTGTGCATTAGAATGACTTGTGGTTGTTGTGCATTAGAATGACTTGTGGTTGTTGTGCATTAGAATGACTTGTGGTGGTTGTGCATTAGAATGACTTGTGGTTGTTGTGCATTAGAATGACTTGTGGTTGTTGTGCATTAGAATGACTTGTGGTGGTTGTGCATTAGAATGACTTGTGGTTGTTGTGCATTAGAATGACTTGTGGTTGTTGTGCATTAGAATGACTTGTGGTGGTTGTGCATTAGAATGACTTGTGGTTGTTGTGCATTAGAATGACTTGTGGTTGTTGTGCATTAGTATGACTTGTGGTGGTTGTGCATTAGAATGACTTGTGGTTGTTGTGCATTAGAATGACTTGTGGTGGTTGTGCATTAGAATGACTTGTGGTGGTTGTGCATTAGAATGACTTGTGGTGGTTGTGCATTAGAATGACTTGTGGTTGTTGTGCATTAGAATGACTTGTGGTGGTTGTGCATTAGAATGACTTGTGGTTGTTGTGCTTTAGAATGACTTGTGGTTGTTGTGCTTTAGAATGACTTGTGGTTGTTGTGCTTTAGAATGACTTGTGGTTGTTGTGCTTTAGAATGACTTGTGGTGGTTGTGCATTAGAAGGACTTGTGGTTGTCATTAATTTATCCTTCTCATCAAGTGGCGACCATAGCATTTACTGTGTGGCCTGTTTACAGCCTATTAATGAATTGCATTGGGGTTGTTGTAGACTGCGAATGACAGGGAGACGTTAACCGCAGTCACCACGGTCCATCACAGGAAATATTCTTCCCCAGCTGTGGTGTATTGTATTAGTGTGTGTGTGTGTGTGTGTGTGTGTGTGTGTGTGTGTGTGTGTGTGTGTGTGTGTGTGTGTGTGTGTCTGTGCGTGCCTGTATGTATGTATGTTTGTTCACATATGTATTTGTATTGTGTAGTGTACATCCAGTTTAAGCTGGAGCCGGAGCATACGACGGTGTACCAGGGTCACACAGCCATCCTGCACTGTCAGGCCACCGGCGACCCTGAGCCTCACATCCACTGGGTGGTGAAAGACAAAGCACTGGACATCAGCAAGAATAGGAGGTAAGAACAAAGCACTGGACATCAGCAAGAACAGGAGGTGAGAACGTGTGGGACATGAAAATTGCTAGCAGTTCTCAACTATGAGCGTTTATTATATATGTTGTTCCTGTGAATATATACACGCATGTTTAGTGGATGGTACAAACTAACTTTGCATCTGATCAAGAATGTTAGTACAGTATATACACTATAGGCAGAACATGTACTGTATATGCATATATAGGCAGAAAAATAATTTAGTTTTAACCCAGCAGTGAGGTTAGGGGAAGGTGTGATCAACATTACAGTAAAACCATTAAAAGTGGCTGGATTAAAGGTCACAAAAAACAGGTCAAACAGACCAAACTAAAATTAAAATACCATTCCAATAACATTCTGGGTCTTTTAAAAATGTTTTGAAAATCTCAAAGATTTGGTTTTCATGTTTCTGTACAATCCATACATGAAACGCCTGGGAGCCGTAGTTAGCCGTAGTTAGCCAGTTAGCATTTCAGCTGAACATAGTGAAGATGTAGAGCTCCGTCTTACTGTGTGTTCACACTAAGGCATTGAATGACACAGAATTTCACGGCACGAATGATGCCCATTCGCTCGAGTTAACGTTTTTCAACTTCGGTGAACACTTTGGGTGGTCAAACTCGCACGAGTGAAGCTTTTCTTCGCCTTGGTGTAAGCGCACAGTTAACCTGTCCGAATTCCTTCTGTCTTCCAGGGTCCAGAAGATGCCCAACGGCTCGCTGGTGATCACTGACGTCACCACAGATGACACAGGCAGGTACACCTGTGTGGCCGGAAACAGCTGCAGCATCAAAGACCGCATGGCACAGCTGTATGTAGTGGGTGAGTTTAACACACAGACACACACACACACACACACACTCTCTCTCTCTCTCTCTCTCTCTCTCTCTCTCTCTCTCTCTCGCCTATTTCCACAGGCTTCCTGTATCAGGAACAAAGGTGCACACAGGGCTAAGCTATGATCACGAGTGGTGGGTGAAGGCATTCATTAAGCGCTCGTCCTCTCTGCCCGTCATCCATGTCGACAGGCTAATAACCGTGTCCACGTCTGTGACGCCGAGGCTTGTCAGCGAGGTGATGGGATTGGGCAGACACTAGATCTAATAAAGCTTTGCACTCTGTGGCTCCTTGTGTGCTGACTGAAACTTGAAAATTACAGTCACACACTAGTACAAGTGTCCCATATTAACTCAATTTCTCCCAGTGTAGCAGCAGCAGCATAGTACTCTGGACTAGTTCAAAGAGGGAGAGTGAATTGAGTTTGCATATTTTGTCGTAGTTCGTTAGGGCCAACGTGAGATTTAATGTTTAAACTTGAATTTTGTTTTCGGCCAACTTTGCAAATCAAGAAGGGGGCCTTTCAACACAGTACATTCACCTGATTAAAGTGAACTGAAGACACATTTTCTGAGCTGTATTAAAAATAGACAACCGATATGTGAAATCCCAGGTTAGATATGTGGATGTGATGAAAATGACACATACTTTAAGATTCTAGTTAACCACAACATCCGTCTGTGCCCGACAGAGAAACCAACGCAGATGCATGATGGCGAGGACGAGAAGGCTCCCTACAAGATGATCCAGACCATCGGTCTGTCAGTGGGAGCTGCTGTGGCCTACATCATCATCGTGCTGGGCCTCATGTTCTACTGCAAGAAGAGACGCAATGCCAAGAGACTGCAGAAGGGACAGGAGGGGGAGGAGCCCGAGATGGAGTGTCTCAATGGTATGTGCGAGGGAGAAAGGTGTCTGGATTCATGTCAGGACAGTTGTAAAGTCAATCATGGGGTTATGTGGGTAGTTAATATGTTCCCTCAAATTTATAGTGTTACAAAGAGCGCTTTGTCGAAAAACCATACGGCATTTGCTGCCATCTTGTGTTTATTGTGGGTACTGCATGAAACATCTATAACAAAACATTTTCTCAACTTCAGGTGACGAGACGTGGTTTTAGCGAAGCGAACTAGAAAAACTAAAGCGGCATCTTGCTTCATCAACTGTGACACTCATCTCATTTGTTTTATATACATATATATATATTTATACATATTATACATATACATACATCAAGTATTAGTCAGGTACTATGTGGTCTATGCCCAATGTGGAGCGATAACAACGCTCTCTTAATCAGAGCAAAAAAGACAGCAGAGATTGTTTTTGGGTCTCCACCTGACACACACAGCTCCTCTGTTACTATCCACAACGAACAGATCAAGCAGGTATGCTCCTTCACATACCTAGGAGTAACAATAGACCACCTGCTGTCATGGAAAGACCACGTAGACTCCCTGTGTAAGAAAACGAAGCAAAGACTATACTTTCTTCGCCGGTTAAGATATTTTGGTGCTAGCAAACAGATTCTTCTATTATTTTTTACCTCGGTGATTATGAGTGTTTTACAGTACTGCAGTACCACCTGGTACGGATGCCTGTCTGTTACCTTAAAATCACAACTACTTAGACAGATGAATATTTGTTCAAAAATTGTAGGTAAACCACTCCATAGTCTCCATATGAGTCTACATACGTCAACAGTGTATTGAGGTTAGCTAGAAATATTGCCTCAAACACTAATCATGTGCTACATGAAGAATATGAACTCCTGCCCTCTGGCAGGAGATACTTAATTCCAACCTTCAAGAAGGTCAGACTAAGAAAGTCCTTTATACATCAGTCGATCCTGAGGCTTAATCAAGAACATGGCCGAGGGTCAGTGGAGCAGTGACCAGTGCTCTCTGTGTGTTGTATGTGTGTATGAATCTTTGTATTTTTGGTTTTGTTCTCTTTGTCATGTGTTTGTGCATGGGACTGCCGCTGTCTTGCAAGACAAATTTCAGTGTGAACTGACAATAAAGTATATCGTATCGTATCGTAATACATTGTCCTGACCTCATCACAGAAACATCTAATGATTCAATGTTAATTATATTCTACTTAATTTGGCTACAACTGTCAAGTTGACAATGGCCTGAGCCTCTAACACTGGCTGTGACCTTTGACCCTGTGTGATGTGTGTCATGTTTGTCAGGAGGGGCTGTGCAGCAAAATGGCCACACCACCGCTGAGATCCAGGAGGAGGTGGCACTCACAAACATGGGTACCACGGCAACAACCGAGAAACGCCACAGCCACGTCAACAACGATAAGCTCCAGTTCCCCCGAGCAAACCTACAAACCATCACTACTTTAGGTAGGACAGACGGCAGTAGCTTTGTTTAGGATGTAGTCCCACATTTCTCAAATTAGGTTACGCATACCCCTAAGGGTACGTGGAGGTACTACAGGGGGTAATTGAAAGAAAGGGCAAAATGGAAAAATGTAAGAATAAATCATGAAAATATTATGGGTTTTGAAGATATACATATTATATTCTATTCATTTCTATTCTATATTTTTATATACTATTTTTAATTGTAACATTGACATAAATTGTAGGCTATTTGCATAAAGCTGCTGCAGATTGTACTGTTCGTAGTTCATACACAATTAACTACCATTGAATGGGGGTGGGGGGTATTTTTACAGTTATTGAACCTGCTGATCTGTAAAGTGATCTAAATGCCGTTTAATGACTGACAATGTTCAGTGTTTTCACATGAGAGAACAAGATGTGCGATATCTGCTCTGACATTTTCCCTCTGGTATGTGTGTATATTTATTTAGGTAAAGGGGAGTTTGGTGAGGTGCTGCTAGCCAAAGCTAAGGCTATCGAGGAGGGCGAGGAGGAGACGGTGGTGTTGGTGAAGAGCCTCCAGACCCGAGATGAGCAGCTACAGCTGGACTTCCGCCGCGAGGCTGAAATGTTCGCCAAGCTCAACCACACCAACGTTGTCCGCCTGCTGGGCCTGTGTAGAGAGGCAGAGCCCCACTACACCATCCTCGAGTACTACGACCTGGTAAACACACACACAGATCAAAGATATTATTAGTTATTATTACTAGTGCTGCAGGTTTTCCATCAGGCGGAGCTCTAGGGAAAGACTTACACAAAGGGGTAAAGGTGATGTCTTCCATATTTAGCGGACCACAGCTCTGGGATAAATGGATATAGACTGACACGGGTGTAGCTGACAAGAAACCTAAAGGTAACTTACCTTTACCTAGACAGAGTTAAACTCACAAACACATGAGTCAAATGCATACATGTAGGGACAGGCTGTAAGGTTACAACTAGGAGCCAATTGTAGTCTAGACCAGGTAGCGGTCACGCTAATAATTCCTAGACATTAAATATCTTTGAGCCAAGGCTTCATAAGAATTTGATCGCCACGCTTAGGCTTTTTTTGTAACCGTGCCTTACAATGAATACCTCAGATTCTAACACCGATGGCGGCGGCAGTCATACAAGGTGCTAACCAACTCATCAGGAGCAGTTAAGGGTTCAGTGTCTTGCTCAAGGACACTTCGACACGATGCCGGGAGGAGCGAGCCTCGAACCGGGAGCCTTTCCGAATCCCAGGCGGCAGCTCTACCTCCTGAGCTACTGCCGCCCCTTCAAGTTAGCAGAAGGCCAACCAGAAATTAGCCAGCTAGGCCGGGCGGGGCGGGAGTCTCTGGTGTGCATGCCCCCCAGCCAGTGTGGGGAATGTCGCCGGACGACAGCTGATTGAAATCTCTGGTCTACTGTGGAGAGGGTTATCTGGTGCTGATAGGCTTAATCAGCATTGTGGGAACTCGTTTGGCAGTGGCTTGAATGTAATGGATGTTACTTTATATGTAAAAGTTACGCACTTGTGCTTTATTTTTATTTCAAATTGTTTTTATTCGTTTTTAAACAATACAAACAAGAAAAAGCAAACGCCATAGAAGACAGACAATACAAAATAAGTGCAAGGTTGCATGATGTCATACGTGTATACAATCTCCGCACTTGTGCTTTAATTCTCTGTTTGTTGCTTTTCTGTTCTAGGGAGACCTAAAGCAGTTCCTGAGAATTTCCAAAAACAAAGATGAGAAGATCAAGTCTCAGCCTATCAGCACCAAGACCAAAGTAAGTGTGTCCTACATGACTCAATCCATACGGGCTCTGGATTCATGTGCATTGTTGTTCCAGCTTTTTAGGGTCAGAAGTAAATCATCCCACCCACCTTCTACCTTTTTTGTTATTGCACTAATGTTTGAATCAAAGATAGATCTGTATGTTGATATCAACACGTAGAGTTTTGATGAAGGCTTTTTAAATACAGGTTGCTCTACTCCTGTTTCTTTGCAAGATGTTAACTTACCATCATACATGCAGCATCAAAGGCACTTTTGTTTGTGCAGCTCCTCAGTCCCTGGCATCTTTTCTCTCCTCAGGTTTCCATCTGTGCCCAGGTGGCTCATGGGATGGAGCATCTGTCCAATCACCGCTTTGTTCACAAAGACCTCGCCGCCCGAAACTGCCTGATCAACGGTCAGCGTCACGTGAAAGTGTCCGCACTCAGCCTCAGCAAGGACGTCTACAACAGGTACTTTAGACTGGAATAACACATCGTCAAAATCAGAACCAGAATCAGAAATCTTTCATCAAGTACCATAAACATACAGGAATTCATCCTGGTAGTCAAGTCAAGTCAAGTCAAGTTTATTTATATAGCCCTAATTCACAAGCATGTCTCAGAGGGCTTCACAGAAAGTATGTCTAGCTAATTCTAGCTAACACACAGTAACAAGAATATACAGAATAAAGATAACATTTGAACAATTGATAATATAGAAAATATAGGAATGAGGGGAGAGCAGAGGAGAGCGCAGGAGAAGGGAGAATAGCAGGGGGAATGTGAGAGAGTGATGGGGTGGGGAGGGTATAGGAGGTGGGGAGGAGCAAGAGGAGAGAGCAGGAGAGGGGAAGGGAGGGGAGGTGTGGGGGAGAAGAGAGCAGGGGGAGGGAGGAGGTGGGGAGAGAATGAGCAATATAGACGGAGGAGAGGGGGGAGGTGGGGAGAAGATAGGAATGTGGAGGAGGAGAGAAGGAGAGATGGGGGTGCAGGGGAGGGAGAGCCAGGGTAGAGAAGCAGGGGGAGCGTCCCACATCCCCCCCCCCCCCAGAGAGGACAGAGAGGAGGAGAGAACAGAGAAGGAGAGGTGGGAGGGTGCAGGGGAAGGAGTGCAGGGGGAGAGGAGGAGAGAACAGAGAAGGAGAGGTGGGAGGGTGCAGGGGGAACGCGGGAGGAGGAGGCGGGGGAGGGAACAGACCTCTCCGCCCCCTCCTCCCCCCCTCCCCCCCCCGAGAGGACAGAGGGGAGGAGAGAGCAGAGAAGGAGAGGTGGGGGGGTGCAGGGGAAGGAGTGCAGGGGGAATGTGAGAGAGGGGAGAGGACAGAGAAGGAGAGGTGGGAGGGTGCAGGGGAGGGAGAGCAGGGGGAACGTGGGAAGGGGCGGCGGGGGAGGGAAGAGCATGGAAGGAGAGGGTGCGGGGGGGGGGGGAGTGGGAAATGTGGGAGAGTGGGGAACAGGAGGGAAAGGAGCGGGGGAAAGAGAAAGAGAGGGGGTAACAGCCTGAGAGGGGGTAACAGCCTGAACTGATATTTGAGTTGCAGTGAGCTCATGATACCGTTCAACAGGTTGATAATGTATGTCTCTCTCTGTGTAGCGAGTACTACCACTACAGACAGGCATGGATCCCGCTGCGCTGGCTCCCGACAGAGTCTGTGTTTGAGGACGACTTCTCCACCAAGTCGGACGTGTGGGCGTTTGGAGTGCTGATGTGGGAAGTGTTCAGCCATGGGGAAATGCCATACACCAAACTCAGCGACGACGAGGTGCTGGAAGGTGAGGATGAAGCTTCAGTGACTCCGCTTAAATCAAGGGGGAGATTAGACTCAGCTCTGTCTTAATCCGTTTCACTACTGTAAAGCTTCTGGCATACTCTTCGCGCCCAGCCAAGCGCATAGGGCGCGTGGCGATTATGACGTCATCGCACGGGGCGTGTCGGGGGGTGAGGCCTGAGCGCAGCGCGGCGCGTCCATGGAGATTTTTCTATCAGCGCGTCGGGTTTTGCTGCCTGTGCGAGATGCCTGTGTGAGATCTCCGTGGTAGGCTATCAGCGGATATCTGCTGTGATTGAGTCCTCACCGTCGTAAAGTCACCTTTGAAGCATGACGTTCGATTATAGCGAACTAGTTGTGTGGCTTAGCCTTCCCAAATGTTGAGGGTCGTTTTTTAGAATTTAATACATAGAATTGGGAACGTTACATTCAATTTCATTCAGACTGCCTGGAGGAGCGAGCTGAGCACTGAGTATGTTCTGTTTTGGCCTGCGCAGAGTGCGTGCACCCTCCTCGGAGCCCCGCCTCCAGCGCGTGCGCGAAGAGTATGCCAGAAGCTTAAGACTGAGAATATTACTATTTAAATCTTTTCATAACATTAGGTGGTGCTGTTGGAAGCCTTGCATCGGAGCACCAATCACGGGCCTGCTTTCTGGGGGCAGTGACGCTCATGCAGAACCGGTGTCTCGCAAAACATCGCCGCGTTTGCGGAGAAACATATTAATCACTTAGAAACAAACATAACCTGTTAATAGGATGTGTTTCATCCGGCCCCGGCTAACGTTACAGAGCCTGCTGATGACCTCACAGCGCTTCACAGTAGCAAGCGGACCACTTCCGGGTAGGACAAATTATTGTAAAATAAACAACAGGTATAAACTCTCTTTGCAGCACATCAGTGTCTTGCTCTATATTGGAACTATGAAACATTGCATTGCCGCTACCAAATAAAATTCTAATAATAAATGTAGGCATGTCTGCTGCCGGCCATTCTCGCCGGGCTCTGAACCAGATTTGGAACAGTAAATTCCCAGACGTTTGGTGGTTAGGTGGCGCTGTTGGCGCCGCTCACCAAACGTCTGGAAACCGAGACTAGGGGGAGATCCACAAGACAAAATGAAGGGCAACAGGTCTTTCAGTAGAAACAAGGTTCACACTGGTCCTTAAATATCCAATTCAGAGAGGTGTATACCAGAGAGGAAGAGTTAGGGAATCTGATCAATTCTCTGTGGAAGTCATGGAATATCAGACTAGAATTTGATAGATGTGTTATTTTACAGGATATTACCAGAATGTATTTTACAACTTTTGGCACAGTTCAGAGGTTTTCCGAGCTGAAAATCTTCCTACAAACTGGTCTGAATAATTTACCGGTAGTTAATTCCTGAGTCAACAGCTAAAAGCTTGAAGTCTTTGTGACCCAGTTTAACCTGCCTCTCTGCTGGGTTCGTCCTCCACCCCTCCAGGTCTGCAGGCCGGGAAGCTGAAGCTGCCCGTTCCGGACGGATGCCCTTCCAAAGTCTACAAGCTCATGGTGCGCTGCTGGGCGCCCAGCCTGAAAGAGCGCCCCTCCTTCACTGATATTGTCCACGCCCTGGGAGAGCTGCCCTCTGACAGCAAAGTCTGAGAAGACCAGACCCCTCCCCCTCCCTCCCTCCCTCCACCCCTACATCAGAGGGGAACTTATCCCAACCCCCCCTTCCCCTACAAATAAAGACAGGAATGCTGGATTATTAGTCTTACACATTTCAGGGAAGAGGGTTGAGGACAAAACACTTTTTATATGTATTTCAAGAGAGAAAAAATGGGTGCGTGGATAAGAGAAGACTTTCGCTATACCAATGGAAACGCACTCGTGTTTTGTGTGAATGGCTTCTTGTGAGCAGTGCCAGGAGTTTACATTTGCCTTAACCGCAGCATGGACGACTCTCCCCCCCTGACGTCCCTCTCTGTGGTTCCACTGTGACCCTGCCTGCCTGCCTGCCCTGCAGCCCCGCCCCTCTCAGGGCTGCTCTGTCCCACAGACACACTTTTATGGAGCCTGATGACCTCAGTGCCTCTACCCCGCTCCCCTCGCCCACCAACACCCGCTCACCTGGACCTCCAACTGTTACATGGGGGATGCTAGGTAAAGCGCCGTCACCGGCTGCTCAGATCGATAGCCACTATTGCTCTGAAGCTTGTGAAGAGCCATTTCAACCTGGGACCAGCGCTCTATAATCTCCCCTGGGTTTTTATGTGTACTTCAGTGGACCATTGAAGCTTTTGAAACATTGTATCGCTACTTAGGAGCGTATCGAGTTTCAACTGGCCTGCTTGAACTTTAACATCCCTGCAGCCACCCCTCCACCGTCAAAACAGAGGAGACACCAAGCTACTCTGTCCAGCAGGGGGCACTGTGTGCCAGACTCACCACCTGTACGCTATCACCAAGTTCCAACTTGCATTCATGACCTCCAACGTGTGTGTGTGTGTGCCACTGAGCTGTTCCTACGATACGAATACGTTCAGAGGAAAGGGGTTTTTGCATGAAGGTTTGTCGTCTGTTACGCTTGCAGTGTGTGATGTGGGGGGAACTTGTGGAGCAAGTAGTCTGTGTTATGGTAACACTTCAGGAAAAAAAGAACGATCAAGTTTATAGCCAAGGAATATAATGAGTGGATGAGACTGTGCCAGTGTGGGCTTTGTATGTTTTTATGAGTGTGCTCTGTTCTCGTATTAACTTTGAGGTGCTTATTGGTCACACTACCTATGGGTAAGAATACCCAATGTACAATGTTCAATCACCGCGTTGTCACGGTTGCAGCGATGCAGCCTATCACTGTTGTTAACCTGCAACGGTATTTCTTCAAGAGGTCCAATCACAATTCTCCTCCTTCCTATCTGGTCCAGTTAATTTGTGCAATGCTGCAAAAGTGGACCATCCAGGCAATGTGTACATAATGTAGAAGCCATGCACTAACTTCACTTAAAAGAATATCTCTCTTTATCTCTATCATGTTGTGTAGAAGGACATGCAGGTGCCTGTTTATTTATGATGAAGGTCCTGTCTCTTTTTTTTTACTGTTTATAATAGAAAGGTACTCTTCTGATCACTTACGCTAGTTATTTACGCTATGTATTCAGTCTCAGCATGACCCACCAATATGCATTCAGTCTGGTAAGCAGCTGAATATGCGAACAAAGTACAAAGGAGGTCAAAAGAGTGACTACTGGTCACCAGTACTCATTTAAGTGCCTGGTAAATGAAGGATTATCTTAACTGTTACCCTCTTCTGCTCTCTCTTTTTTTTTTTACAATATCTAATCAAATGCAATGGCCTTTTGTTGTTTTATGAACTTGTTTTTATACACGTTGTTTTTAGTGTTTATGGTTTGTTGTTTTTTCTATGAATGCTAGGCACTCACACCTAGACCTCTTTTTTTTTTAATCCGCTTCAGCAAATGTTCACAATAATCACAAATATATACAAGAATATACATGCTGCTGTCAATAAAGGTCCACAGTGTTTTGACCCAATGTGTTGTGTTGAATTCAAGATGCAATCCTTTGGTGTCATGCAACTAATCCAAGTAATTCTCTCGTTGTCCACTAGGTGGTGGCATTTGACAGCTGACCACAAAAGCTTGCCAAACTTTTTCTTCTTTTTTTTAAACCTGAAATGATGTGTTGGGAGATGAATATGATAATGTCACATAGCCTTTTAGAGCTGTGCAAGAGGTTTCCTGCATGAGTAAGTTTCAGTGTGTTCAATTTGTGATATGGATCTTCTACTTTCATCTGATATATTGATTACTGCTAAGATATTGGACCACAAGTTATAAAGTTAGTCTGCTTATGAGATATGGCTACTTGCCATGCAAATGTGACACTTGCAAGTGTAACTGTGCTCTTGCATTGTGCTGTAAATAATATCCATGCTGTCTTCTTCTGTCCCTGCAGTTCACTGTAGGCGTTGAGAGCATGTAACTTCATCACGCAGCATGTCCTGAGGGCAGCATCACAACACGCAGCATGTCCTGAGGGCGGCATCACAACACCCATACGGACTTGTGTGGCTATGACATGCAGTTATGCTTACTGATTGAAGCCTCTGTGGGAACTGTTGGTCTGCTGCATAGTGAGGGGTCAAGGGTCAAGGGGCACGGCTTCAGATTGCACACACAATCCTCCATCGTAATAGAACCAAAGCCTATACAAAGTAAATAGAGTTGTATATCCTTCCATAAGATTGTTTGGTTGGTGGGTTTTGTCTTGTTTGACTTTTCCTTGCTATACAGTAGCTCAACTTGTTCAATGTTCAACATCAGACTGATTTGTTAACCTGCAATATGTTCTCTTTAGGCTGCTATTATTGTCCAGCCTGTGTCCAGCAAAATGTCATGACAGCTTTATCCCACCCACATGTACAGCTCAAGGACCTTGCCTTGGTAATATGGCCCATGCATTTAAACAATAGGACACCCATCTTGCCAGCAAACCTGTTGCATATCAATCATACTTATCATTTGTTTGACCCTGCCCGGTGTACCGGATGGGTGGAGTTTACTTTATCAGGACTTTTCAGATAGTGTCAGATAAGGTGTCAGTCACAGAAAAGTATATATACCAATCTGTCTTGTTCGAGATTTTCATGTGATTTCAGCCTTTCCAGCACTTGTATTGCCCTGCATGACACACCACATCTATTTTGCATAGGTTATACAATCCCTAAAAGTAATTACAAATGTTATTAGACCTATTTCACTGAGTGTACTGTGGCCCCACTATTCAATTCAATATAGCTAATTAAGAGTGATGGATGAGTATAGTCTAAGCTCAAATTCAACCTCAAAAGTTATATAACTGACTACAGTATATGGGGTCCTTGACATAAAAAATGTTTGAGAAACCCTACTTCATGGTGGTGGGATGATACAAACTGCATGGAATTAAAAGTTACATGATGTTTGTTATTTTGGTATCTCATTCCCTGTCCACTTCACACGTTGTGAGTAGCGCAACCATTTTGGTATTTATTCTAATGATGTGCCGTGTTAGCCAATGGCAGCGCTACCCAGATCATCTTCCGCCAATCGATAGGCGACGCTGTGACTCACCAAATAAGGAGAGACAACACCATATAAGGGAACATTGTATCTCTTTATAAGGAGGAAAGTAGTCCCTCGGTTGTGATATTACTCCGCTTTTGCTAATGTTGTTTCAAACCACGATGATTATATATGTTTATGGACCACGATAAGAGAATTATTGCGATGCTGACGGCGTTAAAACGAGCATTTGGATACCTACGGGCAGACTCTGGCGACATTTTCGGTTCACAACGCGCACTATATGATACGGCGGAGGCACATCGACGGCGCTCTTCGCGTTTTCCTTTTTGAGAAAGTGCTCGGAGTTTTGGAAATAGAGGAGGAGGTTGAGCCAAAACGAGCCGGGGTTGAAGGGTCTCAGGGGCAGCATCACTTTCCAAAGTTTGCCCTGGCAGTTTCCGAGAGACTCAAAGCAGCAACAACAGTCCCGGTTTGTTTACATTTCGTGGCCTAGGGTTGTCTTGTCTGCTTGCGCTTTTAGCAGTCATTTGCTAAGACAACGTGCTCCGGCTCTTTTTTTGGCTGGTGTAAATAGAATGTTACCGAGTCAGGCCGGGTCGGCAGCATCTGGAAACGGGTCGGCTTCAGGCAGGGGCACCGCGGGACACGGGCACGGGCTTACCGGGCAGGGGGTCGGGCCCTTGGTCAGATCTTTGGTCCGAGCAGGGCACGTTTCTTTACCGGGGGTGAGCGAGAGACAGGGGGACAGGCAGGGCGGTGTTGGGATGTTGGGGGGTAACGGAGGTCCGAGAGGCGGGAGACCGGGCAACGGGACGGGGCTGACCCCTCTGCAGACCCCCGGCCAGGCGAGCATGAGCCAGGGTCTGGTCATGCCTCACCGGTTCGACCCGGACAGAGAGAGCCACGCGCCCATTTGCAGCGGCTCGGACAACGACTCGGACTCGGGAGATGACGATGATCCCATGGGTTCACTCGGGGACAGCAGGAGAGGGGTGAAGCGCGAGAGGGCGGAGATGGAGGCCTCGGTGACGGGTCAGGAGGTGCACGGGGTGCCCCCCGGAGGGTACGGCATGGTGCCCGGAGGGGTCGCGGGGGCCAAGCCGGGCAAGAAGACACGTGGGCGCGTCAAGATAAAGATGGAGTTTATTGACAACAAGCTGAGGCGGTACACAACTTTCAGCAAGAGGAAGACGGGTATCATGAAAAAGGTGAGTTGCTATATGAACTGCTCTATTATTTGGGATCTAATTCCAGTACAGTAACACTTGAGTGAACTGTCACTTAAATCAGTGGTTCTCAAGGTGGGGTCCGCGGACCAGGGGTTCCCCCCAGCGAGCGGATGACTTGTTCAAATGTACAAGAAGTGAATCAACACAATTAGAGAGTGTAGAAGAATGACTGTCCGAGAGACAATGTCTCATCACATGGGGGTCCATGGCTCTGATGTGGACTAAATTAGGGGTCCTTGATATGAAAAAGGTTGAGAGTCACGCCTGGCCGTGTGTAGCCTGCCCTACTGCAGCTATGCATTGTGATTGTTCATTCATTCATGCTGTTGACAAAAATGCCCCTTGGGGCTACACCTTAATAGCCTCCACATACATTGACTATGTCAATAGTCACAATAATAGTTACAATAAAGACATGCCAAATGAATGCATACAGACTACAGTAAAGTACAGTTATGTGGCTACAGCAAATCAATTCAGTGGAACAATTTTTACTACTATGCATTAAAGCATGGGGCGGGGGGGGGGACTAATGTTGCACACATTGACTCACTATGAGAGGAAGTCAAAACAGTAATGACTGGCAAATGAGCTTTAAATAGACTTGAGCAGTCCTATTTCTGACCATGAACCCACCCCTACCAGACACACACACACACACACACACACACACACACACACACAGTGAGACAGATTGACAGACAGAATCATACACAAACACATACCCCCCCACACACACACACACACACCTATACACACACCTTCATACACACGTGTAGGACCATGTAGCTAGCATCAGTAGCCCTCCTTGCACAGACTGTTCTTCTCTCTCTAAGGAGAGTTTGCTTGCAGGCGGCAGCCATGTGGCAGCGAGCAGCAGCCGGGCCTGTTGGTGCCAACAGCTGACTAAACCCCAGGGACACAGATCAGAGGACAGTCAAAGGGCACTCAAACAGAACAGAGGAGTCTGTGCACGCATTATTGTACATTGCAACAACGCCAACGTCAGTTTCACACTAGTGGGTAATATAATATTTACTTGGGACGGGCTCATCATTAGTGTTTATGATAAAGATGATATGCGCAGGACTTGGTCCAAGGCAATTTCATCACCACCATTACCATCCTACGAACACTGGTGGTATCTAAGCAATACACTCCTACTTCTTAGACGTAACTGCACAGTTGCTGCAGCCAAAATAGCATTATTAGAGAGCCAAAGTGAACGTCACTTCCTGCTTCAGCACTGTAGCAGAGATTTTCATCCGCCATTTATTTTCCCATAGAGATTTCGTAAAATGCGTATAAAATAGTTTTGACTTGGTCAAACCAAACTGTTCAGATATATTTAGAAACGGGAGAGACCACATAACATTTCACTCGGACCAAAATGTAAAAAAAAATGCAGAATTTAAAGAAAATATTTGTTCAATGTTTTTTAAGTTTTAGTCTGAAATGTTCTATGGTCTCTCACGATTCTAAATATAGCTGAACCGTTTGGTTTGACCAATTAAAACTCTTTTTATAAGCATTTTACGAAATGTCTATGGGAAAATAAATGGTGGATGAAAATCTCTGGTACAGTGCTGCTGACGCAGAAAGTGACATTCACTTTGGCTCTATTGTTGTGCAGCAGCAAGCGTCAAGGCCTATCTTTGATTCTTTGGAGGCAAGCGGTAGCTGTCAGCTCTCGAACAAAAGCGCAACAACAGCGTTGGTTTGCTGTGGACATAGATTGTCATTTTTCAAAAAGACAATTGGAGGCTATGCTAATGCATTTTAGTACAGGCATTTTTATTTTATTTGCCCTTATTTTACTTTGAAGCCGACTGTACTTTGCACTCTTCTGTTGTTGTTGTTGTTGTTGTTTTTGTGAGTGTCTTTTTTTGTATCCTAGACTGTTGTCGTGGAAACTGAGGTGTCTTTATCTCGAGGCACTTTGTAACATGAACACTATTTGACACACTGGGGATGGAGATCTAGAAAACGTTGCCTATAGTATGATGTCAGCCATCAAAGCAATTGACAAGTGGGTGGAGTCTCAAATCTGCTTTGTGTGACGAGGATGGGTTTCATTTTGAAGGATGCAGGATGAAGCCAATTTGGGTCACTTTGTCACCTATGTTGTGTTATAGAGTAAACACACACACACACACACACACACACTGTAGTACATACACATTCTTACTTGCACAGTGCACCACAGAGATATTTTTGTTTCCTCCTTCCAATGCACACGGTGAACGACTTCCCATGATGTCACAACCACATCAATCATGTCTTAACCACAAGCTCACAAGTTGCAGTTGAAGGCAGCTGAACACATTGGAGGCAGCTTATGATAGAGAAATGAACAATCAGTTGACAGACAGCAGCTCTGCTGGACATTCCTGCAGTCAGCATACCGATCGATCGCACGCTCCCTCAAAACTTGTGACATCTGTGTCGTCGTGTTGAACTTGTGATAAAAAACTGCACATTTTATAGAGTGGTCTTTTATTGTGACCAGCCCAAAGCACACCTGTGCAATAATCATGCTGTTTAATGAGCATCTTGATATGTCACACCTGTCAGGTGGATGGATTATCATGTCAAAGGAGACATGCCCTCACTGACACGGATTTAAACTAATTTGAACAAATTATGAGAGAAATAAGTCTTTTGTGTGCGTAGAAAAGGCATTTGATCTTTTATTTAAAAAGAAAAAGGGAAGCTAAAACAAACGTGTTGCGGTTATATTTTTGGTTCAGTATAGTTTTGAAGTGCATTGCTACACATGTCAGAATCTGTGATATGATGTCAGAATCTGTGATATGATGTCAGAATCTGTGATATGATGTCAGAATCTGTGATATGTACACAGTAACTCATCAACTATGTATACATCTCCCTATCCTCTTGATGCATGCAGCAGCATACACCTGACTGCTTGGCAGAGGAAGGAGGAAGGGCGATTGACCTGAGTGAAAACCCCCCTCACACCCTCACTCTCTCAATCCTAAAAAAATTGAGAAAATCGGTGGAGCAAGCGAACTCGTGGAATGATTGTGCTAGTAGCTCGCATACTAAAGTTGAAAAAGGTGTCCTGTTCCATCTTGGATGTGAGCCAGACACCAGAGACTGTTCTGCGGATGATAGTGCACAACCTAATCAAGGGATCAGGTAGAGGTGGAGGAGGAGGATCATTGAGAGCTGTACACACTTCATTGCCTGCTTCAAAGCCCCATTAGGCATCTAAGGTGAATCGTCCAAGCAGCTAGAGACCTCCACTATACGCTGTTCCTGAACACACACACACACACACACACACATACTTAAATATACACACGACACACACACACACACACACAGAGCTCTGCATAATTGAAGTTTGAAGTGGGCAGAATGAGAGCCATTGTAATGTATGCAGCTTGACATGATGGGCCAACAACACTATCCTCTCTGCCTACACGTCCATGACACACAGAAGACCATCATCACATGGGCAGCTTCAGCGAGTGCAAGAAGGTTGGACTGATACGGCCCCATAATGAACCAAGTGTTAAGGAGGGAACACCTTGATGGAGTCGGCTAATCTAGCATGAATGCATCGCATTATGACTGCTCAATAAAACCCTCTTCATTTGAATGTGGGTTTGTCTCCACCTCCTTGCTCTGGCCGACAGAGTAATGCCTCGCAGCCAACAAATGAACATCTCTCAGCTAGCTCAGGCTGCTAGCTCTCAGGCTGTGTTCCCTCAGCTAGCTCAGGCTGCGTTCTGCTCACCAAGGTGATGTTAATGGCAGAACTATGGCACTTATTTTGCCGCACCAGAGGCATTCTGCACATAACCGATGATTCATTTCGATAATAAAAAAAAAGACCTTCTCCGGACTTCACTCTGACTGCTGTGTGCGTGCTTTCCCTGTATGTTGCACAATATGCACATCACTACAAATACGTTGATGATGGAGGACCCTTGCGTAAATATTCTCATTCTCAGTTTGAGTTCAATAAAGCAAAAAAAAAAACGTAGGGCTGCACAATTAATCATATTTTCATCCTCACATGCACCATAAATGGAAAACATCCTGAAACGCAATGAATATCAAAAATGATTTATTTCCACACCTCATGCATTCATTCACACTACTCTCATCATGTGATCATATTTTGTCTTGTGTTGTAAATCCAGTGCACAGTCACACCTTTCCCTTGTAGCGGTGTGCTCCGCCCCGCCTCCAACGCCCAAACACGCTGTGTGTAGTTTCAGCTTGAGCTGGTCACAGAGAGCCATGCTTGTTGGCATCATATCAATCAATGTTGGCTTATAGGCTATTCAATGTTTGGGCTCTTAACAGTATTAAAGCAGAAAGATTTGATGGACAGAAAGTTGAAGAGGGATGAACTTTTTCTGGATGGACATATCGGATGGTCGGATAGTCACTGTCCATTTAGCCAATCAGAGTCGAGGTCTCGAGAGGAGGCGTTCCGAGATTTGTTTCAACTTTTCAAAGAAGATGGCGGCCGAGGCGGTGAAAGAGGTTTTAAGGGATTCCCCAGCAAAATGAGTAAAATTGTGTGATTTCACTAGGATTTCAGTGACTAGAAGTTAGTCCAAGGGGAGAATGTAGTGCATACACTTCTCTCTCCGGTTATCTGCACATGATCTAGATTATCTTATACTCGCGCTGTTCATGTCATTTGCATCGAGTCACATTTCCAAGGAGCTGCACGCAGGCTGCGCAGGCAGGCTCGCCGGCCGCGGAGCAGCCCCGGCGCTTTCGGCGAGGGGTTTGACGTAGACTCAGTTCTCATGCATCGGACAGACATCTGTCCGTTCAATAATTCTGTCCATTTTCTGACGGATCAGTGTGGCCAAGGCCTTAGGGTGCATGTGTTACGTTGGACAGAGGTGTGTGTGTGTGTGTGTGTGTGTGTGTGTGTGTGTGTGTGTGTGTGTGTGTGTGTGTGTGTGTGTGTGTGTGTGTGTGTGTGTGTGTGTGTGTGTGTGTGTGTGTGTGTGTGTGTGTGTGTGTGTGTGTGTGTGCGTGCGCGTGCGTGCGCTCGTCCTCCATCAAGACGAGTTACTTTAGTAACCCCCTTCCTGTCCAAGCCAGTCCCTCTGCTGCAATCAGTCTCTCAGCTATATCACACTCTCTATTCTGGGAGGCTTATCTCATGTTATTTTAGCTGCATTGATGCTATACGTCAGAGTTCACTACGTGCTTTGTTTTTAGATTGTTGTGTTTTCTGGGTTAGTTGGCTTGTTTGTTTTCCTCTGGGGGTTCACCATTGCGCTCGCTTATGTCCCCTCACATATTGAGGGCACTGTAATTTAGTGTATGGGGGGAAAAAACAATGTAAACATTGATTCAGTAGTAGACCATATCTGCCTGATGAATGACTATAAGAATATAGCTCCATACTTTGTGCCATATCCTCTCAGCTTAGATACTTCAATCGTGTTGTTGTCTTTCTTCTCTTTGCCCACAGGCCTATGAGCTCTCCACGCTGACGGGAACGCAGGTCCTCCTGCTGGTGGCCAGCGAGACGGGCCACGTCTACACCTTCGCCACGCGCAAGCTGCAGCCCATGATCACCAGCGAGACGGGCAAGGCGCTGATCCAGACGTGCCTCAACTCGCCGGACTCGCCGCCGCGCAACGACCCGTCCACGGACCAGCGCATGAGCGCCACGGGCTTCGAGGAGACGGACCTCACCTACCAGGTGTCCGAGTCGGAGAGCTTGGGGGACAGTAAGGTGAGAGCAGTGCCCGCCCGTTTCTCGTCGAGATTTGGTCGCGAACGGAAAAACGCGCGGAAATCTCGTAAACCTCCCGTTTTGAGCGCGCAAACAAACCCGAATCCTATAAGAAAATGAATCCTATAAGAAAAAAAAAATCTCCTTTTTACTAACTGAAGATCGTAGTGAGGCTGTAGCTGTGAATCACTACATTGAATGCACTAATTTCTTTACCTGCCCACGTCTAGCAGCAATGGTACAGTGTATGTATATGTATATATATATATATATGTATATATATATATATATAATGGTACAGTAGTACTTTGAGTTAGAGTTCTTCTGACCTGCTGACTGTCTGCTCGCTAATGGAAAGCATGTATTTCAGGCACTGGATTTTCTTCCTTTTTTTTGTCTTTTTTCTTGTTCTTGCCTTTTTTTTGAAGATAAAGCACCATAGAGAGTCACTAATGGATCTGGTGGGAAGACTCTCCACAAAAGGTTAGACAAGCACACGGCGAGAGCAAAATGCATCAAACCCCCCCCCCCCCCCCCCACCAACCAGCTGTGGAAAAGAAGCTTTGTACTGTTGTAAGCCGAGTTTTGAACTTGTGTCTGTTCCAACTCCAGGCCTCCTCTGCTCCGCTTGCTTTGCGGTTTGGCTGCGATTGCGCACCGAGTCGTTTTTAATCTAAACCGAATAGCCTGCGCATTCGCTCCAGAGGGGCTGTGAGGTGAGAGAGCGCCAGGTGACCTGTGGAACATTATCCCCGCTCGGCTCGGCAGTGTGGAAAGGAGCTATCTTCTCTTTAGATTGTTGACCTTTGACCCGGGAAAGCCTTGTAACACTGTGGAAATATAAATCACAGCAGGGCCTGGCTCGTATTAGGCCCAGAAACACGCCGCCCGCTATGTAGCGCTTCACTGTTTACCTTTTTGATTTGGAGATAGGAGCCGTTTCATGTTCACGGTTCAAACGCAGGAGCGAGTCGTACTTAGGTTTTTGAAATATCACAACGTCAAACTGGTTATTCTGTGCGATGCCTCTTGTTATTCTGTGTCATGTTAATATAACATAATGGATATATTGGAAAGTAAACAGACCCAAATTCAGTTTACACATTTTGTGAAGTAGAGCTTACCCAGCTTATCTTCATGACAGAAATGTCGTTGTATTCCTTCTCGTAGTGTACACATTACACAGCGGCATATTAGGATATTTATTTTCAAGAAAATCAAAAGATGAAATCATACAACGGTACTCCTAAAAAATTGAATCGTTTCTGTGTGTGTATTGTTTGGTTGTTGTTGTGTGCCCTGTGTTGATCGCTCTGACCTCTTTATCTCCGCGCCGCGTTAATCAGCGTGCAGCCGTTCTTAAACCTTGGCCCTCTGAACGCTCACCGCACAGCGGCGAGCTCGAGAGACGCTGTGAATCTGTCAGCAGACACGCGTCGCCGTCCCGCCACCTTCACGCCATCGTCACGTGCTGGAAGCCGAGACACCCCCCCCCCTGCTGTTTACACGGCTTAAGTACGCCCCTTTGAATCAGCCGACACACTTCTGGGTTCCTATTTGTTTTTAACGAGGCGGTTAAACTAACTAACGTGTGCCACATACACCGTCAACGACGGAGGGATCGACCCTTTTTGAACGTTAAGCCACTCTCGTGCGCGCCTCGCTCATTGATAAAAATTAGATTCTGCCTCTTATTGCCATATATGGTATGGTTTCCCTGCCTGTTCTCTTGGCTGAGGCCCCTCGCATTCCTTATAAGCTGCAGCTGTCTTTGGAGTCCTGTGATTGCTCCCCCCCCCCCCCCCCCCCTTCATTTAGTGATATGGAGGGGGGAGGTATGGATGTGCATATGAGTGGGAGTGAAGAGCAATATATATATTTAACAACAGGACGGCTGGAATGGAAACATTTGAGCGATACTTCATGTCCCCCGTTTCGTATGACATCATTTGGGGGGGGGGGTCGCTGATGACGTCGTGACCTATGACCCCCGGTCCAGTTGCGAGTGTGGGAGTCGAGAGACCCCGCCGCGCCACGGCCCCCAAGAGTGCTGCTGCTGCTGCTGAACACAGAAGGGAACGCCGCGTGATCCATGTCAGGATCAGCGCTGTTATGGTTAGGAGGACATGTTAGGGTTATGGTTATGGTTAGGAGGACATGGCAGGTGGGTTTCGGAGGCCTGGATTTTCTGCGCCGCCTGCTCCTTTCTTTGCAGCAGGTCTGCTCTCGGCCGCGGTCGCTGCCTGCATGCATCTCTCCGTAGTGTCTGGAGCCTATTCATCAGAAGAGCAGTATGTCATACATACAGGCCAGGCTAGTCTAAACATCTCATGGCTTGAGCTGGGTGATGGTGGAGGGGGGAGTGAGGAGGAGATTGGGAGAAGAGAAAGAGAGAGAAAGGCCGAGAGATGCTAGGTGAGGCACACATGATGAGAAGATGACAAACTTTGTTCAAGAAATAAAATCACATGTGATGGTTGTTGCAATTCTGTTGCTAAAGTGATGTTGCCCAGGTCAAGGAAAAATCTATCCTAAAACTGGAAAAACAGCTATTGGCGATGTACCTTGCATGTCTGGGCCCATTTTGTTGCTTGGTGTATTAAGTCTTATTCCTATGGATAACTGGCCAAACATAAACAACATTACATCATGTCCAAATATTTACATCATGTCCAAATATTTCCACCAGAGCTACAATTGGGTTAACCTTGCGAGATGGATTCACGTGAGATCATGAGATCATGAGATCATGACAAATCCATCTTGCCACGCTCCAATCTGTTGGTTTGAATCCGAACCACCACCAGTGGTTCGCACCAATCAGCATCCACTCCAGAGGCCGCTATGGGCGGGGTTTAGGTGTGACGACAGTGAAAAAGCGTGTCCGCGATAGATGTGATGATGGACAGATGGTTCATCCAATCACCTGCCAGGAAAGTGTCTGCCCTTTGAAACAGCTTACAGAGCGGGGGGGCGGGGGGGGGGGATCAAGCGACTTAAAACATCAAAGGTAAATATCAGGTTTTGGTATCGGTCCGTCAGAATCACAGAGTCGGTTCTATATCCTGTCATTGTTTGCACCAATGTTCAACAGTCGTACAGGGAGAGATCCATCGTAGAAGAGATGGACAGGGTCACTTCTCCCCCTGTCTTTGGCTGGGCGGATAAATTGTGCCAAGATGAATGTGCTTCCCAGGTTCTTGTACCTTTTTCAATGTATTCCCATTTTTATTGTAAAGTCTTTTTTCCGTAAGTTGGATGGCAGGATTTAGCATTTTATTTGGGGGGGTAGGAAGGAACCCAAGAATTCGAAAACAAGTACTGCAGAGACCCAAACTCTCAGGGGGAATGGCTCTACCCAACTTCCAACGGTATTTTTGGGCAGCCAATTTGCGCTCCATCCTACATTGGCAGAATATGGATGATATTGATCCCACTCCTGCGTGGCTATGTATGGAATCTGCTTCCTGCGCTCCAGCCTCTCTTGTGCTCACCCTCCCTGCCACCATTAGCCAAATTTATTAAGAATATTATGGTGAAGAAGAGTAACAAAATCTGGCACCAATTTGCACGTCACCACGGGCTCACCTCCCCTCCCCTGTCATCCCCTGTCCGTGCCAACCCGCTTTTCCCTCCCTCTGTACTGGACAAGGCCTACAATCTGTGGCACAGTCAGGGAATTTCCACAATCAGCGACCTATATGTGGATGGCTTATTTGCTTCATTTAATGATTTGGTAAATATATACAGTATGAGCTTCCAAAAGCCCACTTCTTCAGGTACCTGCAAGTTCGTGATTTTGTCCGCAAACATTTCTCAGGGTTTCCTGCCATTCCTTCTACTTCTCCCATTGATTTGCTTTTACAACAAGATCCAAATCAAAAAGGTGTCATTACACGTTTATATAATGAGATATCCATGCTACAGTCCCCTGAATCCTTTGCATTATTATGTACAATCTGGTCACAGGACTGTTGGGAGAAGAATTAGATCATGAGACCTGGGAGGAGATTCTCTACAGAGTCCACCACTCTTCCTTATTTGCCAGACATGGGGTGTTGCAATGTAAGGTGGTCAATAGGGTGCACTGGTCTAAGTGTAAGCTGGCGAGGATCTTTCCTGACATTGATCCCACGTGTGATAAATGTCGGCAAGCTCCGGCAGATCTTTGTCATATGTTTTGGCTGTGTCCCTCTCTCTTCCTACTGGGAATCCGTTTTTGATGCTTTGTCTAAGGTCACTTCGGTGCCCATAGAGCCGTCCCCAATTGCTGCACTGTTTGGAGTCCTGCCAGCTGGGACTCCTCTGCCCAAATACTTCTTAGATTTTGTGGCTTTTCTAGCTCTTCTAGCGAGGCGATCAATTCTAATGAATTGGAAGGGTCCCTACGCTCCCACTCACTCTCGGTGGGTGGAGGACGTGCTGCATTTTATGCAGCTGGAGAAAATTAAGCACACCCTACGAGGCTCCCTGCACAAGTACTATCAAATGTGGCAGCCTTTTTCAGAATATATAAAGGGCATCCAAATTATCCCGCCAGCTCCGGACTGAAGGACCTTTGGTCCCTCTTGATCTCGTCTTGACCCCGACCTACAGTATCTGACCTCTGTATAAGCTACTTCTACTGACCTCTTTTTATCCTTAATTCTGTCTACCTCCCCCCTCCCCCTTGTTGTTTATCTTATTTTATATTATTTATTTACTTTTTTCTCTGTATTGTATTGTTGTTTTGCTGTAACTGTGAAGTTATGTGTGTTGTGTTGTGATGTACGTGTTTTGTTTGTGTAAAGTTGACAAATCCCATAAATAAATCATAAAAAAAGTAAAAACCCACAGCTGAATGGCACAAGTTCACACACCTGCTCTTCTGGGAAATGTAGGAAGTCACTAACTTCAGAAGAAGTCCGATGAAGCACGTCGAGGGGAAGCGGCTACACCAGAAAACAAGCGCTTACAGGAGAGAGGTTTTAGTTTTTTAGTTTTGGATCCCGGTGGTGAATCCCACGGATTCCCAAAGGAAAACCAGCCAACTAACCAAGAAAACACAACAATCTCAAATTTAACATAACTTCTGTGTTTGCATAGAGAAGTAACACCGCCTCTTTTGGCTTTCACCTCCTTCCTCCCCCACTCTCTCTCTCTCCTTCCCTCTATGCATCTCCCTCTCTCTCTCTCCTTCCCTCTATCCATCTCACCCTCTCTCTCTCTCTCACACACACACACACACTGCCTCTCTCTCCTTCCCTCTATCCATCTCACCCTCTCTCTCTCCATCTCTCTCTCTCTCTCTCACACACACACACACACTGTCTCCCTACTGTTCTGGCTGCCAACACGGTTGCTGTTGTAAATTATTATGGTGAGGTTTATTTGTTCCCACTGCTCGTTAGCGCGGATCGCATTTCCGTCGCCACCGTCTGTGACGTCGGCGAGCTCCACCGGGGTCCCCGGAGAGCCTCCACGCCGAGGCCGCGGCGCTGACCGCCATCTTTGTTTCATGGCTAATTAGACATCCCTTTTTGACAGATTTGACCGACGACCTTCAGGTCATTCATCACACCTTTTGAGTTGGTCTTCACTTTGTGCGTGCGTTGGAATTGGACTCGGAGGAACTGGGCTGATTGGGCGATGATTCATTCGCAGTCTGATGTGGCGAAGTGTACTTTAATAGATGGTGTGTGTCTGTGTAACGCCCCCCCTCTCTCTCTCTCCTGTCACGCTGCTAACTGCCAGCAGGGCCGCGGCTTGAAGTGCCAGGTGACAGGAGAGAAGCATTGAGATAATGGAAAGTTAATTTGCCCAGATATGCGCTCTTATCACAAGGCTGCTCCTAAACAGAGGAGCGAGAGAGAGTGAGAGAGAGAGAGAGGGGGGGAGAGAGAGAGAGAGAGAGAGTGGGAGAGGGATAGAGAGAGGGGGGGAGAGAGTGTAATGTAATGAGTAATGAGTGTAATATAATGTAAAAAAAAGAGAGTGGGGGAGAGAGAGAGTGGGGGGGGAGAGAAAGAGAGAGAGTGGGGGGGGAGAGATGGGGCTGGTGGAGGGGCTGGATGGGGGGAGAGAGAGCGCAATGTGTGTCTGTGCCAGAGGGGGAGGGAACCAGCGTTATGTCACCCCCCCCCCCCCACCCCCACCCGCCACCCCTTATTCGAGTGCGAGCAACTGGACAGGTCAGCCTCCATTGGCTGCACCTCCTCCACTTGGGCTGCCTTGCCTTTTTTAGCCGTCCCAAACGCAGCCGCAAATTCCTCCGTGCTGCTGGCAGGGTGACAGACGGGGAGACGGGAGCCAGCAAATGGGAGATTAGGAGCGGGACCAGCCAGCCACCAGTAGACTGACTGCACAATAGCTACTCCAACCAACACCACCACCACACTCCAACCAACACCACCACACTCCCAACGCCAGTTGTCACCTTCAATTTGAGATGATTGAATCCCTGGTGAATAGTGAATCATTTGTGTGTGTCTCTTCTTCTTCTCTGCTTATTATTAATCACTCTGCAGTTTTCTTTTACGCCGTTTAGGATGACGTCGGTGATTGCGAGGGAGGGCAAGCGGTACACCCTTAACAAAAACGTGTTGTGTTTACTACCTACAAAGAAAATGGTTCTTTTACGCATGTTGTTGCCAATAGCAGGACTATTTTTGGTTTATGAAGAACGCTTTAAGAATGCACCGCATTTTCAAAACCAGCTGTGTTCAAATAACTCATCTCTCCCCCCGCTTGAACAAAGGGGAAGGTAGTCGATACCGTTTAGCAGCACAACCCTGACCAGAGCAGAGCAGATCAGAACACCTGACCAGAGCAGAGCAGAGCACCTGACCAGACCAGAGCAGAACACCTGACCAGAGCAGAGGAGAGCACCCCTGACCCCTGACCTGACCAGACCAGAGCAGAACACCTGACCAGAGCAGAGCACCCCTGAAGTGTGTTTTTCTAAGACTTGCTGATCTCCCGACTTCTTTCTCCAGATCCTCCACATTAAGATTATTAGGGCCATATCTTTGCTAGTTTCCAGCACTCAAAACTTATTTTTTTAATCTTTTTGTTGGGCCACGCGACTACCCAAAATATGAATAATTAATACGATTATTATTAATTTTTTCCCAAAGATTTTTTTTATATTTTTTTTATTCATTGGTAACTTCATCCCTCATTATGTGTACCAACATTTCATACTTAGTCAGAACTTTAACCTCTCAAATGCCAGTGTCCAGTAGTACTGTAAGTACAGTAAAAACACAATTTCCCATACATTTTCGTTCCCATAAATGCAAAGTGGATTTTTCAAGGAGGGGATTTCATAGCCTGGGATAGGTCAAAGATTGGCAGCAACATTCATTTTGATCCATCTTTAGTTTTTTGGGAAATGCACTTTATCTTTTTTTTACCCTCAATTTACTGTTAAGGTCCATGGCATGGACCGCAGTTGAGAATGGCGAATTTCATAGTATTTATTTTATTTTTTATTTTGTTATTGTTTCTTATTTCATTGATAACTTCATCCCTCGTTATGTGTACTGACATCTCCCCCTTTTTTGAGGTCCCAAAAAAGTATGTTATAATGGAAGTCAATGAGAATTTGCGGGTCATGCAACAACCCCCAACAGTAAACGTGTTGAGTATTTTCTCTACAGGAGGCCACAAAGTGTTCTAACATGGTGAGAGGGAGACTTTTGTAAAACACACAGAAAAAAGACCTGAGCATACTTTTGACCTCAGACCACCAAAAATGTCAAAACCCCATCGTTTTAACATCCGCACGAATGTTAAAACGACCCAACCGACGTGTTTCAGCTACCCAGTGGTAATGGGCCTTTTTTTTCCACAGCAGCCATTTTGCGTCTAAACGGCAGGAAGTAACACAGGTGCACCAAAACATTCATTAGGGTTTCCAACTTCCATTCCCTAGAGGTGTTCCAGTGCTGGGGTTGCAGTGCTGAGTTGGTTGCAGCACCTGTGTTTACCCTGCATTTTAGACACAAAATGGAGGCTGTGAAAAAGGCCCCGTTAAAAGAAAAAAGATTTTGAGTGCTAGAAACTAGCAATGATTTTGTCCTTGCACTTGCAAGATATGACGCTTAGTATGCAATCGTGGTGGATGTAAGAAAGGGTGAATTGTATAAGACCTGATCTCTCTGCGTAGCCTGAGTATGATAATGACCCCTCTATTGTAATGGATTAAATGGCATGTGAGGGAGGCCTACGCAGACGTGATACATGAGTCTACAGGATCTATTACTTAGTCCAAACGCCTCGGCCCTCCAGCCTCCAGCCTTACCCACAATCAATCCACACGTCATCTTACATTCTGATGCCTCATTATATTAAGTGGAGAGTTTCCCCACGTCGCTGTTTTCTTCCAGCCACACTTTGATTTCCCTGAGAGGGGAGGTTGAAATGGTCAGAAAATAAGAGGTGATGGTTGCGATGTAGAGATCAAACTCTCCAAACATCTTCAACTGCTGCAGCACAGTTGGATGTATAGTAATTATATCATTGTACATTTTATACGCATTTTTGAAGTAGCTCATTAGAAAAGGTTGATGGAAATGGCAAAATGGGAGAGAAAAACGCCTTTCCTGAGATAAGAGATCGTCTGGACGGAATGGTCTGGACCCTGCCTGGGCATTTCTCCTGTCATATTGACCGTAATATTTATTTACTCATCAGCACCAGAAAGAAGGAAATCTGGCCATCGGCTGATTACATGACATAATAATAATTATTATTGCAAGTAAGCATTGGAAAGCTCCCTCCATCGACACACACCGCAGCCACAACCCACTTAATCAATTAACAGCCGTTAAGCACCTGATGGTCATTTTAACATTGTCGACTTAAGTTCGCAAAAACCTGAATGGAAACGTCACTTATGTCACTGGGGGGGGGGGGGGGGGATGGTGGAAGTGACTGTAACTGAATGACGGGCGCGGTCATAATTTCCTCCATACCGACAAGTTGAGATCTCACGGTATCAGAAGAAGAACCAGGAGATGGATATGAATTGAGGAGGAACTGATGGTGTTTTGAAGGCTCCTCCACGCATCATCTCCTCTCCTCTGGCTTCTGCTCTGAAGGAATGCATTACACCAGTCTGTGCCCTATGTTTACTATGCGCTGCCTTGTCTCTGGCTCTGTTTATAGAATGACCAGTTGAACAAGAGACACATGGAGACTCAAACAAAACAGTAGGCCGGTAGTGGACTGATTAGTAGGTCACAGATAGTGGGAGCGTGACTATACTCACTACAGTGAGGCTGTCGCTACCTGGCCAATGCAGCGGCCTACTGTTAGTAGCCTACGCCCTTTTTCAGTCCTTTCTGTTTGCCGCCACGCTGGACCCGAGTAGGTGTTTTGCGAGAGCGGCCATTGATTTGTCGACTCTGTGTTGTCGATGCGCGTCTTGTGAAGAAAAGGCTAGAAGAAGAACACGATGACCTTGTCCTCTGAGGAGCCATGCTGTCTCCAGAGGGAGAAACATCTCTGCCCGGGCGCAGGAATCCAGTGGCTCTGGCTCGGGCCCGAGGGGCTAAATGGCGCGCGGACTGTTCTGAGTCAGATGGCGGCTGTCCTTCTTTGCACGTGGCCCTCCTGACGCCTCAGCTGGCGCGCGACGGGTTAATTCTCCTTTAGAGGTGCTCGGGTTTCCCGCCAGCTGCTCGCACCCTCAGCTGTTTGTACTCTCGCCCTTATCCTGTCTCGCCCTGTCCTGTCCCGTCCCGTGTCCCCCTTTCCCCCTGTCCCAACCCCGCACAGGCCTGTCTCTCCTCTGACAGACAGACACGCACGCATGCACACACACACACAGACACGCACACACAGACACACACACACACGCACACAGACACACACACACAGACGCACACACACGCACATACAGACACACACACGTGCGCGCACACACACACACGCACACACAGACACACACACACGCACACAGACACACACACACACTCTCTCTCTGTCTCGCTTCTGTGGCTACTAAGCGCTACTTCCCACTTGCGATGCTATAAGCACTGACGGGTATATTTCTATTAGTTTCTGTAGCATAGCTCTGTAGCTCCAGTGTGTTTCTGTAGCATAGCTCTGTAGCGCCAGTGTGTTTCTGTAGCATGGCTCTGTAGCTCCAGTGTGTTTCTGTAGCATAGCTCTGTAACTCCAGTGTGTTTCTGTAGCATAGCTCTGTAACTCCAGTGTGTTTCTGTAGCATAGCTCTGTAGCTCCAGTGTGTTTCTGTAGCATACTGTAGCTCCAGTGTGTTTCTGTAGCATACTGTAGCTCCAGTGTGTATCTGTAGCATAGCTCTGTAGCTCCAGTGTGTTTCTGTAGCATAGCTCTGTAGCTCCAGTGTGTTTCTGTAGCATAGCTCTGTAGCTCCAGTGTGTTTCTGTAGCATAGCTCTGTAGCTCCAGTGTGTTTCTGTAGCATACTGTAGCTCCAGTGTGTTTCTGTAGCATAGCTCTGTAGCTCCAGTGTGTTTCTGTAGCATAGCTCTGTAGCTCCAGTGTGTTTCTGTAGCATACCTCTGTAGCTCCAGTGTGTTTCTGTAGCATAGCTCTGTAGCTCCAGTGTGTTTCTGTAGCATAGCTCTGTAGCTCCAGTGTGTTTCTGTAGCATACTGTAGCTCCAGTGTGTTTCTGTAGCATAGCTCTGTAGCTCCAGTGTGTTTCTGTAGCATAGCTCTGTAGCTCCAGTGTGTTTCTGTAGCATAGCTCTGTAGCTCCAAAGTGTTTCTGTAGCATAGCTCTGTAGCTCCAGTGTGTTTCTGTAGCATACTGTAGCTCCAGTGTGTTTCTGTAGCGTAGCTCCAGTGTGTTTCTGTAGCATACTGTAACTCCAGTGTGTTTCTGTAGCATAGCTCTGTAGCTCCAGTGTGTTTCTGTAGCATACTGTAGCTCCAGTGTGTTTCTGTAGCATAGCTCTGTAGCTCCAGTGTGTTTCTGTAGCATACTGTAGCTCCAGTGTGTTTCTGTAGCATACTGTAGCTCCAGTGTGTTTCTGTAGCATAGCTCTGTAGCTCGTGTGTTTCTGTAGCATAGCTCTGTAGCTCCAGTGTGTTTCTGTAGTATAGCTCTGTAGCTCCAGTGTGTTTCTGTAGCATACTGTAGCTCCAGTGTGTTTCTGTAGTATAGCTCTGTAGCTCCAGTGTGTTTCTGTAGCATAGCTCTGTAGCTCCAGTGTGTTTCTGTAGCATAGCTCTCTAGCTCCAGTGTGTTTCTGTAGCATACTGTAGCTCCAGTGTGTTTCTGTAGCATACTGTAGCTCCAGTGTGTTTCTGTAGCATAGCTCTGTAGCTCGTGTGTTTCTGTAGCATAGCTCTGTAGCTCCAGTGTGTTTCTGTAGCATAGCTCTGTAGCTCCAGTGTGTTTCTGTAGCATAGCTCTGTAGCTCCAGTGTGTTTCTGTAGCATACTGTAGCTCCAGTGTGTTTCTGTAGCTCTGTAGCTCCAGTGTGTTTCTGTAGCATAGCTCTGTAGCTCCAGTGTGTTTCTGTAGCATAGCTCTGTAGCTCCAGTGTGTTTCTGTAGTATAGCTCTGTAGCTCCAGTGTGTTTCTGTAGCATAGCTCTGTAGCTCCAGTGTGTTTCTGTAGCATAGCTCTGTAGCTCCAGTGTGTTTCTGTAGTATAGCTCTGTAGCTCCAGTGTGTTTCTGTAGTATAGCTCTGTAGCTCCAGTGTGTTTCTGTAGCATAGCTCTGTAGCTCCAGTGTGTTTCTGTAGTATAGCTCTGTAGCTCCAGTGTGTTTCTGTAGTATAGCTCTGTAGCTCCAGTGTGTTTCTGTAGCATAGCTCTGTAGCTCCAGTGTGTTTCTGTATCATACTGTAGCCCCAGTGTGAATAGAACTTGTTTTAAGTTGATTCAAATCAACACCAGAGGCACTGCTGTCCCTGTGCTATGAATTGTTTGGCGCACTGTCTCACACATGATGTTAGTTTCATTGTTGTTGTTGTTTCCTGTTATGACGTTTTACTGTATCTGTCCGTAACCTGTCTGTCTGCCAAACTAGTGATGACCTAGTTTGACGTTTATTAAGCAACAAATTGCATCGAGAGTTGACATTAGAATAGATGTGACGTTTCCTGAATGTTAGAAATCAATACATTGAACGCAACATTATACAAAAATATATATAGTTCAAGTATTACAAACGGGGAGATCAGATGAGAAGAAGTCTGTTACAAATGACTTGTTGCCACTGAGTGAGAGATTCCATTTGCTCTATGAAAGCTTATTGAACAGAAATTGAATCGCACCTCAAATTCAAAATCTGTGGGCAAATATAGGAAGGAACAGCTGTATCACGGTTTGATTGTCAGCGATCATGTGACGTGATGGATGCTGGGGGCTGATGGTAAATAAATGGTACATTCTTTTTGACTGAGTTTTCTTCTTTGTTGGTTTAAAAGAGCACAACAAGTTAAGCGTGACTCATCTCCATGCCCCTCCCCCCTCAGCTTTCAAGCTTCTGTTTAACTAAACGAGCTAAAGGACCTTGGACTAGCGGAGCTCCTGGCTTCAGAGAAACGGACTGCCTGCTCAGCACTGCATAGCTGTTGTATAGTGTGCTGTTGCTCATGCTTCAGCACTGCATAGCTGTTGTATAGCGTGCTGTTGTTGCTTCATGCTTCAGAGCAGCTTGTGTTACACAAACTCTGCGTTGTCATCCGTGTGTCATGAGGACCTACAAGTGTCTCACTCAAATGTGACACCCTTCGATTATTTATTTATGAATTCATGTGAATCATTTATGTTCAAACTCATTAAATAAGTCTCTAGTCGTTCGTCTTTACTCTACGGATCTGTCCACACGTCCGTCCAGTAGTGCTCTGTGTCTGGAGGCTGGGCTCCATCTCCTGGCTTAGCTAGCTGTGTGTCCAATGTGTGCGTGGTGGACTAGTGTGTGGTAGGAAGGCCTTATCAGTGCAGTCCATGCTGGATCCTCTACCTCTCACCCAGTGTCGCATGTAATCAGTCACGTATAAAAACCAATATGCATGCGTCGGAGGAGGAGGCGTGTGAGAGTCGACGCCCCCGATCGGCAGAGGGGGCGGAGCGACGACCCGGCGACCGCATACTTGTAGGCAGGGCAAATTGACCAATTACAATTGGCAGAAAAAGGGGGAATGGCAGCAATAGTGCTGATCTGCACATTTGCCAGGAGACGTTGGGCTAGTCTGTCTCTACAGCACCCGTTTTCTCTAGCCTGTCTCTACAGCACCCGTTTTCCAGGATTTACAACTCCCCATTTGTTTTGGTTGGGGGCGGGGCATTCCACCTGTCCCGCCTGTCTGTTGTTCCCTGATGTTGTGCTGCAGTGATCATCACATCCAAGCTAATTAACATTCTGCCCTTAAAGGTCCCAATTCGTGCAGCTGTAACCTCTTAAAAACGTGTGTCTCTGGTCCATAAAACATGATTCTGGATTAATTTGTCGAAAATATAGCAACCCCGTTTGTCGTGACGGAGTTGTCCCTTCCTCGTCCCAAGAAAGGTCTGTTTCTATAATATATTCAGAACTAACAGTTCCCATTGGCCGCTGAGGGAGAGCCCACCCCAGGCTCCCAGCGGCCAATCAGATTAGCGACCAGCACGCTAGGTTGTGTCTACAACTAACGCTATCGTTAACTTAACGTTGCTACGCTAAAGAGGACATCTCAAAATGCCTAGACTTACCGAATGCACCTCCGCAGTTGCTGGATCACGTACAGTTGGCGTCGCTCCAGCTAGAAGTGTTAATTTTGTGGCTATAGACAAAATGGTGCAGGTAGCTTGTGTGAGAGAGACCCGCGCAGTATGCGTGAGGAAGCTTGTGACGTCCCAATTCCCCTCTGGGCAAACGAAGCGTTTGGGGGTGTGGCTTGGAGGAGACTGCAGGGGGAAGCTGGATAGGGACAAATCCAACTGTGGCAGTTCTGAGCTTGTGACCACTCATTACAGGGAGGGCTGACAGCAGTATATATGCATTTACAAGTAAAAACAGCTTTTGCACGGAATGGGACCTTTAATGATTTGTGTCGGCATCCTCTGCATCCGCGTTTAATCATTGGGAAAATCCTCAGAATTTTGAATGCACACAGCAAAGAGAACTACTCATGTCTAGGCTTATTGCTATTCTGCTTTTACAGATCGTTAGTATCATCATGTGCACACTTGCTATAGGAGTGTGTAGGAACCGTAGGAACACGCTGGATTCTCATGTTCTTTATGATCGTGGCCCGACGCCTACCCGCCTCCTCTCTCTCTCTCGCGCAGCACAGCCCACTCACTCAACACATCCTGTGCTCTTTGGCTGGTTTGATGTTCACGTCGGTGTATGTTGAGATGCTGCTCCTCAGCCCCTCTGATCTGAACATGGATGTGATGCGTTTGCATCAGCTCTGTCTTTTACAGAGAGGTGTGTCATCATGTTAGACCTTCACTTTACTTCTCATTGTGTAAAGTATCCAAATATCAGCGGTGTAATTGGTAGTCTAGTGTCAGTCTTCAAAGACGATGCACTTCCATGGACATGCACATCTTATTAGGATGATTATTATGATGATACGTACGATTTGTTTATATCTTGCTCTCTCTTGGACATATTAAGATGTGGAGTAAGTAAGCGTTTGGTGTAGGGGAAAGGGTTCAGTTTATATATTTCCATATGAATACCCCAAATAATGTCCGGTTGCTAATGCTATCCTATATAGTCAACCTGCTTCATTCAGTTGATTACGGTAAGTATTAAATAGTTTTTGCCCAGCACAGCCAATAGTCCTTCCTGGTTGGAGAATCAAATTGTTCAAGTAGCGATGGTCTCTGCACTAGTTTGTATCTTACATATGGGTGTAATTAATAACATATGGGTGTAATTACAGAAGGATCCCAGGCTTTAGTCTACCCTGTTTGCACTTATTAAAAACCCATTCTGCTCTCTGTCAACCATCCATTCATCCTTAACCCCAAACCCTTCCCCCCGCCTCTCCACCTCAGTGGTTTCTCTCTCTCTCTCTCTGTGCTGTGGAAACGCTTTGAGCTGCTCAGAGGAAAAGGGCCATTAACACTGTTGTTTTAACACTGTTGTTTTAGGTGTCTTATTGATGTTGATTAACACTGTTGTTTTAGGCGTCTTATTGATGTTGTTTGGCAGCAGCTGGATTCGACGTCTTTTAGCACGGCGGCTTCTCAACCCGCGGGTTGGGATCACACACGGGATCGTGAGATCATTTGTGCCGATTGTGAGATGATTTATGGTATATAGGAAAAACATACATCTACCATACAGATTAATTTTCATGGCATTTGATTTCATTTTTCCCCCTTCTGATATATAAAAAAACAAAAACAACTTTCTTCTTCTTGTGAAACGCTAAACCGCCTCTGGGCCTCTCAATCTAATTAAAAACTTGAAAATGAGAATCATTCTTTGGTTGAACTGTAGATGCAGTTCAACCAAAGAGCGGGCATCGCTTCATTAAGGGGTCATGATCTGTAGAGTAGCACTTTGAAACACTAGGAACCTAGCCTGGGTAAACCCAGCCGCCACGTGACCTGCTCTCAGACCTGCTCTCAGTCACTACCTTGTGACTGTAAGCAGGGTAAGCCTGAGAGCAGGTCACTGGGGGCTGGGTTTACCCAGGCTACTAGGAACCAGGAAGTCCAGATTAGCATCTAGTTCACACCTCTTCCTACCTCAACAATTTGCTTCTATCACATGACCTGACCCCGTCTCATCCTACTCACGTAGGCGTTGTCTGTTTCGCCCTCCTTCAGGACACCCTGAAGCCGGCGTTCACGGTGGCCAGCCTGCCCGGCACCACCAGCCAGTCCACGGTGCCCACCACCTCCACCAGCATGCAGGTGAGCAGCGGGTTCCCCATCACCAACTACCTGGCCCCCGTCTCCGCCAGCGGCAGCATCAGCGCCAACGGTACCGTCCTCAAGACCGCCGGCGCCTCCTCGGGCGTCATGCAGCTGCCCAGCGGCTTCACCTTCATGCCAGGTATGTCTGGTCCTCAAGCAGGTGTGTCTGGTCCTCAAGCAGGTGTGTCTACTCTGGTCCTCAGGCAGGTGTCTCTGGTCCTCAGGCAGGTGTGTCTGGTCCTCAAGCAGGTGTGTCTGGTCCTCAAGCAGGTGTGTCTGGTCCTCAAGCAGGGCCCCGTTGGGTCTTTAGAATCATACCCTGGTCAAGAAAAGACACTTCTTCAGGCCCTACACGTTATGCTAATGGTGTCCGTGTTGTCGAGCTTGTTGATATGATTAGAACTTGGATGGGCGCTGTGCCGTGACCTCGGCTGTCGCCCAGGGGTGTTTCGTGTCTCCAATCTCCAAGCTGTTGTTGACATCACGCAGCGGTCCTTCATCACGCAGCAGGTCCTTCAGAGCCGGTCACCAGCGCTCTTCCTCCTCGGGTTTTACAAAGCCCCAGTATGGAGGAGCAGAACCACATCTACGGACGACGCGCCCGAGCCTTTGATTGCCAGTCTGGGAAAGAGGAATAATTAGGCGACGCGAGCGGCACAATAGACATGGCCCATAATTAGTCATGAATATTCAATGAAGGGTCGGTGGCCTCGTGCTGAAATCCTAATTGAGGCGTACGAGAGCTTTGTGACAGAGTGCTCCTGAACTAGACGTGACCCCTTCATTAGAGGGGCTTCACAGACGCAGTCTGCTTCACCAACACCAGGGGGGGGGGGGGGGGGGGGGGGGGGGGGCGTCGGGAGGGCAGGCTCTGATTTGGGAATCTCGTATTTCGAAATGGATTCTTCTATCATTGGGTCCCTTTTAGTCTGCGGATTTGCAGTGAAATATGTGGTCTATATGTGGTCTACCCCAGTGGGGTCTGGGGATGCTAGCAGTCACTTAGTATCAAACATGACCCCAATTAGAGGATGTACAAAAATGACTCTTCCAATCGCTAATCACTGTCGGGACTATTATCTCGAAGTACAGTGTAGTCGGTACTAAATCTCATCCAAAGGAGGTCTCTGTCTGCCCTAGTAAAGAGTGTCTATTTGATTGGGTCCGTGACTTGAAAGTGTTGGAGAAACCCTGCTCCGAACGTAACCGCTGTCCAGTGCGTTTGTCTTTTCCGTTATGATGCTGTTGTCTCATACAGGATGTGTTAGGCTAGTCTGTGTTGCACAGCCATGAAAGCGAACAGGCCTGGTGGCTGGTCAGCGCTGCCTCTTCTAGGTGTTGGCAGTCATGCTACGAGCCGGTCGCTTGCCTGTGGCTCTGTTGACTGTACTCTCCCTTGGCTGCCATGACAGACACGTGATGCTCACCAACACCAGAGCCTGACTGTGTGTCATTCTGACAGACAGCTGAAGGACAGCCAGGCCAGCCTCTCTATCGCTCGCCATCTCTCTCCTCCTCTCTTTCTTTTTCCTTTTCCCCCCGTCTTCCTCTTCCCATCGCCCCCCCCCCCCCCCCCTCCTTTCCATCCCTCCCTCCCTCCCTCCTCTCCACCACCTGTCTGGCACATAGCAGCAGTGCCAGGTGGAACAACACTCCCTCCCACACTAAACCCTCCTCAGCTGACAGCTTGAGAAGGCAACTGTCTATGGAGCGTATGACCAAATGTGAGGCTGTAACCGGAGAGTTCCCGTCCAAACTAAGAGATCTGCCGAGTTCTACGCCGACAGACTGATTGATGGCACACAATTCAAACAAATCAACGCTGCTTTTGGAAAGAAGGTCGCCGACCAAATAACAAAAGAGTAACACACAAATGATTTGACTTTATTTATTTTTTTAAGCTAAATTTGAATTTAGCTGATTCAGGTTTGAAGCCATTGTTAAATCATCACTGAAAACACACCTTTGACCTCACAACAGCTCATTTGAATATGAATGTGCCAACTGAAAATCACCACTCATACCGGTGTCATATGTGTCACTTAGCAACCACGTTATTTAGCTACTATTCACATATGTTGCTATGGGGCAGAAGATGAAAATTTAATTATTATTGAATCAATTGATCATTTCAATTAAGTATTGAATATTTGCATTCCTTCCATTTTATATAAGCAATAAGCTTTTATTTAGTTATTATTACTTATACACATTTAATACTTATTGCTTAAATTCACTGAGTGGAAATCCTGCTATTTACTGTTACAGTAAACGCCAGTATGATTGATATCCACTGTGTGTCACCTCGTAACTACATTGTTTAGTGTCTACTGTGTAAGAACTATTGTGTGTGTTGCTACATGGATAAATAACATTTCATTATTTACTCATTCAAATCAAAGATTTTTTGAATAGTTGCACTTCTTATCAAAATATGTTCCTGCCATTTTTAATAAAAGCCGTAAACCAGTCGAGGCATTGGCGTAGCGATTTTACAAAACCCGCTAAAAGGGTTTTGGGGCCCTCTTGTGGCTTAATATTGAAATGAGCTTGAGGTAACGGTGGTTGTGTTTCCAGGACGGAGATGTAGCATTCCTAATCCTCCTGTCCCTGTGTGTGTCTCCAGCAGGCACTCCTCTCCCCCCCGGCACCCCCACCATGTCTCTGAGCCAGCTGCAGCAGCACTCGCTGGCCCTGCAGGGGGCGCACGCCCAGGTGCAGCCGCAGCAGACACAGCAGCAGGCAGTCTTCCGCTTCCCTGCCGCCGTCTCCCTCACAGGTGCAGGGACATGCATGTAGTAGTAATAATAATAATAATAATAATAATTTTATAATAATATTTTTATTATTATTATAATATTTTTAATAACAATTTTGCTCGGATGGAGGGGTTGCAGTGGGGGGGGTGTTTGCATTCGAGTGAGTGAAACCGCCGGTACATTGACTTTAAAACTCCTGTTAACATCAAAGTGGAATGGAGTCGCTGAACAAAATATTGAATTTTTTGCATCGTAAATGTACCTTGTATCTACCTAGAGCTGGTCGCGTGACTTCTACCGTACTACTTGGTATATGTGTGCACACTGTATTTCTTTTATGCATGGGTCTTGGGGCTCTGCATGGCCTACAGTCAGAGCACATACCCCCAACACATAATTCCCCTACACACATTGCAAAAAAGCATCCCACACAAACAAACCAATGGCTCATCATAATAATAATGTTATTGTTAATACTACTAATGTAATGATACAGGACAAACGGGCTCAGACACAGGAAAAAAAAAAAAAACATGCATACATCATCGACATTCAACATTGCAATGTGGTGCTACCAGCCGCTCAAGGCGCTTATGTATGTAATAGATGAGGTGCATGATGGGATCTCACGCGAGGGGTAACGTGGCCGTCATCTCGATGTCAACTACACACCTGTATAGTTTCAACTACACACCTGTATAGTTTCAACTACACACCTGTATAGTTTCAACTACACACCTGTATAGTTTCAACTACACACCTGTATAGTTTCAACTACACACCTGTATAGTTTCAACTACACACCTGTATAGTTTCAACTACACACCTGTATAGTTTCAACTACACACCTGTATAGTTTCCTGACTGCGTCTTGTACGGTTTTGATGCTATCATGTTCTCAAAATCTGTCCACAGACAAACGGACAAATGAACCACCAGGCAAAGTACTCAGAACAGCTTCTGTGGTAGTTCTCACTACAATAGGTGTCTCCAGGACCACTTTTTGCCATGACGACACACACAGACTTCCAAAGTGAAGTGACAGCAATCACTGCAGCAATCACTGTCGCGGGCTGGTAATAATACAGCTAATATTAGGACAGTACTACCACTATTACTACTACTATCTCAAGTACAGCCACCACTGCTAATACTGTTCCTACTACGACTACTCGCACTACTCCTGCTGCTGCTGCTCTCACTAATACCAATACTACTACTGCTGCTACGACTACTAATATCACTTCCATTATAGAGCTCAACAGTCATGTGAATTTTCCGTGACGTCTCTCCAGCCCCGGAAGAGAATTCCCCATTCATTTTCTCCACAGACATTTTGAAAAATCCTTATATAACGAGTTTTCAGGCTGGAACCAAGCCAACCAGCGGCGTACTGAATCGTGAGTGACCATAAAACATTTCACTTGGAGCGAAAATAAAAAGCGGGGAACACTTTTTTCTAAATGTCTATGCAGAAAATTAATGGGGTCTTCCGGACCGGGAGACGTCACTGAGCGTCACGTGACCTGTTGATCTCTATAAGCACCTGGCACAAAGCATGGCACCTGGCCATACAGATTGACTCAACGGTGCGCCGGGTGCTGGTGACTTACTGTAGTGGCCATGTTCCCCCCCTGTGTCTCCCAGGAGCAGGGGTTCCCCAGCAGCTCCAGGCCATCCAGGTCCACCCCAACACCAGCTCCAACAGCGACAGCAGCCCCGAGATGATCCACACCTCCACCAACTCCACCGGTACGTCAGGTCCACTCCCTCCTCTGAGACAGACCAATGTCTGCTTCAGGTCACGTTTGGAGAATCTCCTGAGAGATCCAGGCCTTTATAGCCTCATCCTGGCTGAGCACTGCAACACTTGAATCTTACTGTATGTATGCGTCACACACTTTGCATCACGTAGGCGTAGGCCTGGCGGCGCCAGATGGCGGAGAGGTGTAACTGTACGTTTAATTTTGTCACTGTGAGGTCAACACAGAATAATCAGGGTTCCCACGGGGCCTTTGAAATCCTTGAAACTTAGTGAATTTGGGAAAAAATCGAGGCATTAAGAGTTTTTGAAAATAGACACGGGTCGTTGAAAGTGCTTAGAGATGCATAGAGAATTACGAGGCGCTGGCCGCCTCCAGCTTTCGACAAAGTGAAAACAAAATATTTTCTAACAAGCGTTGCAGTCGGTGGATTTCTGTCATTTGTAATTGCGTCATTATCTCATATCGGTCGGGCTCGAGTACCTCCACCTCATTTAGAGCCAGTAAAAATCATGGAATCAATTCAATAAACAAGGGGTTACTTAGCACAGTGGTTCTCAAACCTTTTCACATCAAGGACCCCTAAACTGAAACAAATGACACCACGGACCCCCATTTGATGAGATTTTGTCCCTAGACCTAACCCATCTGATCAGATTTTGGATTTTGTGACAACCCTCCCACTCTCCTGGCCCTGTCCTGCAGGAGCCTGGGCCCAGTTGTCCTAAGCACCTTAGGTTAAGATGTCCCTTAGAGACAGAGGTTAAGGTGACCATCAAATAGAATCGGCTGCACATAACACCCTTAAATCTTCTCCATAAGGTTAAACATTTTAAGGAAAACATAAGCACAATATTTAAGGGTGTTTTGTGCAGCCAATTCTATTTTATGGACACCTTAACTCTGACTCTAAGGGAAATCTGAACCTAAGGTGCTTAGTGCAACCTGGCCCTGGTGTGTTGGGGTTGTTAGGCTGATTGGATGCACCTGGACCCGGGCTTAGACACTCAGCAGTCTCTCTCTCCTTCCTCACCGAGGCACATTCTGTTCTTTTGTTTAATGTCGTTTGTGTTGTCTAGTTATTTTCCCTTTGTTTTAGTTCATAAATTATTATTATAACTTTTACTTTGGTACGACTCCCCTCATTTGTTACTTCCAGGTTGTAATATATGAGGGGAGTCAGACACCAAAGTAAAAGTTAAAACAATAATTCATGAACTAAAACTAAGGGCAAATGACTAGACAAACTACATTAAACAAATGCACAAAACAAAAATGTGCATAGTTGAGGAGGGAGAGAGACTGAATGGTCTGAAGTAGTGTCCTCTAGAGAGAGAGTGGCGTCAGCGGAGGACCAAAATGCAAGACTCATTAGTCAATGAACAGCCAGGAATGGGTCTCGCGCTACTTTTGCATGCTAAAATAAAGCTGATAATGTACAATTTGATTCAAGGGGGGGGAAACCCTTTCAGAGTACAACACAAACTGTCTATTTTGCTGCAACTCGACAGTGCCGCTTAATCCAGGACCTTACTTCCTGGAACTCTTGAGAGTAAAAAACTGGTCCATTGGAGTGAATGGAGATTTTGCAAGTCGGCTCTGGTCTGAAGTAGTGTCCTCTAGTAAGAGAGTGGCGTCAGCGGAGGACCAAAATGCAAGAATCATTAGCCAATGAACAGCCAGGAATGGGTCTCGCGCTACTTTTGCATGCTAAAATAAAGCCGATAATGTACAATTTGATTCATTTCAAGGGATGAAAAACCCTTTCAAAGTATAGCACTGTCTACTTTGATGCAACTCGACAGTGCTGCTTTTTTTACTGAAGAGTTCCACTTTCTACTTCCTGGAAAAAAACTGGTCCATTGGAGTGAATGGAGATGTCGGAACTCTTCTATTATACGGCTCTGGTCTGAAGGTCTTCTAAAGCCCAATGAGTGCACCGGGCCCAGGTGCACCCAATCGGCCTAACGACCCCCCCAACACCAGGCTCCTGCAAGACAGGGCCAGGAGAGTAGGGGGGGGGGGTTTGTCATACCTTAAAGGAACACTCCGCCCATTTTCAACCAGCTTTGTATCATTAGAACATCAGTAGTATATCAGAAAACTGTAAACGGTTTTGAAGTCCGTCATTTAATTTGACAGTTATTGAGTGTTAAAGTGTGGTCCACACTAACTCAAATTAATAACTCATTAACTCCAATCAACTCTCAATAACTGTCAAACTATTCATCATTCATCTAGTTTGACAGTTATTGAGAGTTGATTTGAGTTAATGAGTTATTAATTTGAGTTAGTGTGGACCAGTGATGTCACTGGTCCACACTTTAACACTCAATAACTGTCAAATTAAATGACAGACTTCAAAACAGTTTACAGTTTTCTGATATACTACTGATGTTCTAATGATACAAAGCTGGTTGAAAATGGGCGGAGTGTTCCTTTAAGATGTTTTATTACAGAAAGTGCAAGAAACTCATGGCCAAAATAGTCATTCTGTCATTGTGTTATTCTGTCATTGTGTTACTTATGGTTGGAATTCTAGTGAAAATAAACGATGACCCTTTTGGCTGGGGACCCCACTTTGAGAACCACTGACTTAGCATTTCAACTCGTAAATACGTCCGTCTTATCGCTCAACTTACACAATACGGACCACAATGGAAATAAGTCCATGACATTATTGTGTCTATCCTTGATGTTTAGCTTGAGACGCATGTTCTTTTTATTTAATGTGTTTAACTTGACGTCGAATAAATCAAATCAAATACAGTATTGTTTTGCTGTGCTGTGTTAGAGAAGGGAGGAGACCGCATAGTCTGCCTGGCTGCCATCACTATCACAGCACAACATTTCATGTTGAAGACAGTTTCGGAACCCTGAATAATCCAAAACAATAAAGCTGAATTGAATTGAGCTGAACTGGTGGCAATGCCTCTCTTATTATGGCTATGAAGCGCCACCTGCTGGTCAAAAAACCTGTAGACAAATCCTCCCTCCCTCCCTCTCCCTCCAGCAACGGTGAGTCTCCCAGCAACCATCGTCACCTCCTCGATGCCCACGTCCATGGCGGGTCACATGATGTACGGCAGTCCCCACACGCTCATGTACACCTCCACGCCTGGGCTGGCTGACGGGGGCCTGGCTGTGCTCAACGCCTTCTCCCAGGCCCCCTCCACCATGCACGTGTCCCACGCACAGGCCCAAGATACAGGTGAGACACCACTCCACCACACACACAGGTGTAAATAATCCTATTTTAACTAGGGATGTAGGGGGGAGGACTCTACTCATCCACCCACCACCGATGTGTAGCACCCCCTGTGGGTGATGCACGGCAGCCAGTTTGTGCCAAAACGCTCACCACACATCGGCTCTCACGGTGGAGAGTTGAGGACTGAATGTGCCAATTAGATGGTGAGGGATGATTAGGTGGCCATGATGGAAGGAAGGCCTGTGTGGGACTTTAGCCGAGGCACCGGGGGTCACACCCCTACTGTTGTGAAGAGGTTAGGGTTATAGGTCACACCCCTACTGTTGTGAAGAGGTTAGGGTTATAGGTCACACCCCTACTGTTGTGAAGAGGTTAGGGTTATAGGTCACACCCCTACTGTTGTGAAGAGGTTAGGGTTATAGGTCACACCCCTACTGTTGTGAAGAGGTTAGGGTTAGGGGTACAGGTCACACCCCTACTGTACATGTGAAGAGTGCCAGATCTTTGTAGAGGACCGCAGGAAGGAGTCAGGAAGTAGCATGTTGGATCTTACCGGGATGGGGATTTCACTTAAATGCATCAAATAAGGTCTGTGGTTAACAAAAGTTTATGGGAGCGGTCATTTGGGTTCAGCAGGATAATCTTCATAAACATGAATCACTTTGATGACTTTTCAGTACAGTTTCAGTACATGAGCACAGTATCGGGTACATCTAGTTTTAACCTACTTGACGTACCAGATGGGTGGGATTTGCCACCAGGGCAAGTTAGGTTATGTACTATAAGTTGTCCTCTGGATATACACTGCACAGAGTTTAAGCAGTGTTTAAGATTGTATATAGTCAGTATTATTTAGTATTATTTATATATATTATTCAATTCAACTTCAAAGGGCCTGGGTTTGAGCGTGCGTCTGTGTGTGTGTGTGTTTGTGTGTGCAGGTGCTGTCCCTCAGGTGTTCCTCACAGCACCTCCAGGCACGGTGCAGATCCCCGTCTCAGCAGTGCAGCTACACCCAGTACGGCAAGATCTCCATTTTACAAGTGAAACTCTCATATTCCCTCTGCAACCAGCATGCCACCGCCCGCACCGCACTAATGCATCCTAACAGCACTGTCTGGCACCGGGGGGGGGCGGGGGGGCTTTGGCCCCACTGCCTCCTATGTATGTATGGATGTATGGATGTAGATGATCAGATGGCATCTGGCTCCACTTTGTCTTTGACCCACAGCAAATACACATGCAGTGCACCAACCACAACGCCACTGTAGCAATGCATGAACATCACGTCCAATTGTTTTCACTGATAAACTCCATTCTGGTGGTGATTGGTGAAAAAAGAAAAAACAATGATTTGGTGATTTTATATATATATATATATATATATATATATATATATATATATATATATATATATATATATATATATAATCTCAAGTGAAAATTTTAATTAATTGTGGGGGAAATTGGACAAGGCTTCTATATGAAAATACACGTGTCTTTAGTGATTTAATCATTAAATGTTTTCCACCTAGCAGTATTTCACAGAGCACCTTTTGATTGATTAGGAAGTATGTTTACCGTTGGTCATAACGACATCATGTTTATACTCGCAGCGATGGCCGATGTGTTACAGATGATGTTGTTTGCGCCCATCGCAGAGAAATTAAATTGGATCGAACATAATATGGAACTGTCTTATCCTAACATCATCAATTTCTGAGCTCAAATTAAATTACAATTAATTACATTGCGTTATTAAAAGCAGAGCTGGCTGACATGCGGAGGAGTCAGCCAGCTGCGCCTGGCTTTCAGAATGGACACCAAACTAAACAACCTGGGAATATGTGCATTACTTTGATCTGATGGAATAAAACCATAAGAACATTGTCAACTGTACATGATGTGAGAAGTGAAAACACTGCAATCCGCTGTTTATTTTTTAGACATGATTAAACAAGGCTGCCTCTGTGTAGCCTGGGTAAACCCAGCCCCCACGTGACCTGCTCTCAGACCTCTGGTTCTCAGTCACTAGTGACTGAGAACTCTGAGAGCAGGTCACGTGGGGGCTGGGTTTACCCAGGCTAGCCTCTGTGATCATACTAGTTTACCATAAAGAGGACCAGACCCCGAATAAATGAAAGCTGCTTGTTTTAGATGACGGTAGATGACAGCAGTGTCGGTGATGACATTTCTATAGCCTACTAGTGAGAATATCACCAGCAATAACTGAGCAATTGACTAAACCTCTGATGCATTCTACAATCGTTTGCGTGTTTATAGTTTTTATGAGCAACAGCGTCCAAAATCAAAGTTGAACGATGATGGAATGTCGGTGTCCATTGGGCGATCATAATTCGCTCTACTGTATGTCGCATAGCATGCTCAGTGGCGAGGGCTGTGCTGGGCATCTGTCCACCTGTCTTGACGTGACGACGCTTTGTGATTGGCTGTCGGCTGACGCAGCTGTGCTGTGTTCCAGATGGTGATTGGGCAGCAGTCGATCGGCAGCAGCGGTAACCTGACGGAGCTGCAGGTGGTGAACCTGGACGCTGCACAGAACTCTAAGAGCAACTGACAGACAGACAGACAGACGCTGGAGCTGCAGAGCCAGGGGAGCTGCAGAGCCAGGGACACAGACAGATATACAGACTGACTGACATCTCTATTTATTGATGCCTTCCTACAGAGTTTCACGTCACACCTCAGAATGTGGCTTTACAGTACATACTATATACACGGGAGCGTCTATCTCTACCAATGTGACGGATATACCCAGAATGCCTTGCGGCCCGAAGAAGGCCGAGCTCCCTTCGGGGTGACGAGGGAACGAGAAACACCATAAAACTCTTTTTGTTTTAAGGATATTGTTATAAATAGGCAAGTAAAACAATTTGGTTAAGTTATAAGAAAAATGTTCAGCTCCATTCTGAGGACCAGGGTTACCATCTCGGATAAGTGACATAAATGTTTAACGGACGTTTTTCTTGTTTGAAAATGTTTAATTACGTACCAGTAGGGGTGTGCTGTATCGTATCGTTATCGATACAGTTAGTTTTATTACCATATCGTCAAAAATTCATATCGTGATCTTGTGATAATAGCAATATTCTGACTTGTTGATGTAATGACGTTACGCTGCGTGACGGTGTGATGTACCCACAGCAACAACAAGCATGGCTGATAGTGGCTCCACGGTGGAGATAATTTTCAAAAAGTGGTCTGGTTACAAAAGAGCATGTACAACAAACCACGGTAATATTTGAAGGCAAACTGTTTACGTTTATGCTGACATATAAAACTACAACACTTATTTTGTTGCAATTGTACATATGTTCTTGAAATTAATAATATATTTTTCTGCATTTTGTCATATCGTCAAAAATATCGTTATCGCAGAAATACCCTGGATTATCGTGAGATTATTTTAGGGCCATATCGCCCACCCCTACGTACCAGATACTGTAGGTGGTTATGTGATGGTCGTGGTTAAATCAGGAAACCTTAAAGGAGAATTTCGTTTTTTTACACCACGGTCCTTATTTCCAGCTTAAAATATGATGTTTTACCCACCCTGGGCTTACAGTGCTTCTTCTTCTGTGGTTTATCTAACAGAAGCGCTTCTCACTGCTGCTTCTGAAGCACATCCGGGGCAGGTCAGAGTTGACTCGTTATGTTGTTGTTAGCTTAGCAGCCTAGCTTGTCATATAGATATGATCTGAAACAACCATAATGAACCGCGATGTGACAGAAAATGTGTTATTTACAGAGCGCATGCACCTTGCCCCGTTTGCGCCCGTTATAGCCTGTTTGAGGATACTACTCCGAAATCTTCTGTGGATCACCGAATGAAACCAAAGTTATTTGGGTGAGTAAAACATCATATTTTAATCTGGAAATAAGGACCGTGGTGTAAAAAAACCGAAATTCTCCTTTAACCTTAAAACAAAAAGAAAAATGCAATGAAATATGTTTGAAGACTTCTTTTTTTTGCCTTTCTCGTTCCCGCGCCATCCCGATGGGAGCTCGGGCTGCAAGGCATTCTGGGTATGTCCGTCACATTCGTAGAGATAAGATGCCCCCACACACACACATAAACAAGGGCATATGTGTGGCTAACCCTTGTGAGTATATGTTTTGGTATATAAATATATTCGCAGAAGCATAGAAATATATCGAGGTGTTCACTATGTCATCCGAACCGATTTTCTATGATGTAGATGGTGTTATTTTTGTGTGCGTGTGTGTGTTTTTTTTATGTCATTACATGCACACACACACAAACACACACACACTGCAGGTGCCACAGCCTCACACCAGCCAAAGAGACATTCATTTGTCTGAATGTTCGAGTGTGAGTCAATGTTTGCACACAAGCGTGCGTGTCTGCGTGTGTGTGTGTGTGTGTGTGTGCGTGCATATCTGGGGTTTGTAAATGGGCGGGGAGATGCATATCGATTTAAAAGACATTTGGAAATGTACATAATTCTTTCTTTTTTTAATTGAAAACTTGTATTTTTAGCCTGTTTTCGTTTGTGCGACGGCATGTAGTTGTTTTTTACGTAGCTGTTTTGTATGTACATGCAAATGATTTGCATAAAGAAATTGATTATTTACACACATCATATATGATATGTAAATTAATGTAATATACCAACATTATGTTGATTTACTGTCATGCGTGGTGGGAGTTTTGAGATGTGTTTTTTTCACTACACTTCATGTCAAGATGGAGCAAGAACGCTGGATATTTTTCTATGTTTTAGATTGTAAAATTTGTAAAGGCTGTCCCTCAAATAGGATCCAGGAGTTGGGTCAGTACATGTGAGACATTCTCAGATATTTATGGTTCACTGCTCAGATATTCTCTAGTTCAGCAGGGATAATAATGATGATGAATTTCAATGTTGATGCAATAGCTGACATAATCATGTGATGTGACATCAACTTTGCATTTGAGGTTTCCTCGTGAAGCTGATCTGGGACTTTTCTAAGCATAGGAACTAGAGGTATATATCTTTGAAAGCTAGGACAATCTGAAGGAAAATGCATGTTTACATCCCAACTTTCTGCAAAATCTCAAATTACAGGCCCAATTTGTTTTTCGATGTTTACAAATGAGATACTTTGTTTACGGGGTTCCCACACCTTCCTCAACATCAAATTCAAGGACCTTTCCCCCAAACATGGATCAAGGTTAATTCCTGTTACAATAGAAAAGCAACGCATTTTTATGGTGAGAACTTAGCAGAAGCTCACAGACAATTAAAAAGACAGGCATGTGAACACTTCTCAACTGTGCTGCGTTAGTGATGGCAGACTATGTGGTCTCCTACCTTCTCAGCACAGCAAAAAAAGATATACCATGGAGACGTGCTCCCCTAAATTCAAGCACTTTCACGGACCCCCGTCTATTTTCACAAACTTTTAAGGCCTTGATTCTTTCCCCCCCAAATTCACAAACTTTCAAGGACCCGTGGGAACCCTGCGTTTAGCTGTCAATCAATAATGTGAGTCAGAATGCGAGTCAATATTCAAGCACACAAAACTAGAGGCGAAAGTGGCGCCACAGGTAGAGCAGCAAAACTGACAGATTGGGTCTGTGTGTATTTCTTTTTAAATGCTTTCATAACTAATGACTTGATCCTCCTTTGGGTGACACAAGCCAGAGTGCCAAACTAAACGTGTACTAATGACAATGGGTAAGCAATTCTTTTGACTGATTTGATACATGAGTGATCTATTGTAAATCTATTGCCCTGCTTTTAAATCACCACACTGCAGATATCATTTTTTTTAATTTCATGCAAAGCTACTAGTGACTTCAGTCAGGGCATTGGATAAAACACTGTTTCTTTTTTTTACCAAGAGTAGGCTTTAACACTGTAACTTGGTATTAATGCCACTTCCATACTGCGATCAAGGCATTGGTGCTTCCTTGGATGGGGTGCCGTCATTCACTCGCATTCAATGCTGTTCAGATACTGTTGTTACACTGGCATTTTGGGGATGAATATTTTCTAGTAACCACGATGATCTCTGAATTTGGAAAAGTTCAGGTGCTTAAGGTAATACATTTCTTTTTACGAGCATTGTAAGGCCCTGGCTGACTGCAATCTCGGTCTTACCTCCGCTATACACCATGTTAGGAATGAGCTGGGTGAGACCGAGAGCCTTTCTGCACCGTAGTGCCTCTTTTCCTTGGCTGATTTCACATTACGCGTCGTTCATTCCAAGGGAAATTTAGGGTTGGCTGACTTCCAGAACCAGCTCGCATGACTTCGGACCTACTGATCCTCTGCTCTGCCCACAGGGAACTAAACTAGTAATATAGAATTAGCTGGGTGGCAGGAGATGGCGGAATTGAAGCCAAAGAGAATTTGACGGAGGGTAAAGCACCATGGTTTAAGCTGCTCGGGTCGTTCGCTGGCAGAGAGGGGAGGGCACACAGGTCTGTGTGCACGTCATCCTGCACACTGTTGTAATGGACCTGCTCGATGCGGTTTGCATAGGAAAATAACATTGTATGTTATAGGCATTTTTACGTTCATTAATAATCAGTTCCCCTAATTGTCTGGTGTTATTCAAAAATACAATTTGGGGTGTTACTGAATGGAATTTGTGGTTTTCACATTGTCATTGGAAGATAAAATGGTTTTGTGTATTTTTGTTTTAGTACTTTTGTTTTTTGGATCTTTATGTAACAACATATATGTACAGATTTTTTTGTAATAAAAACAGAATGAAACTAAACTAACTCTTGAAGGAATGACCACATAATGAATACTTTTTTTTTTTTTTATTGGGACGGAAAATGTTAAACAAAGCCATAATGTGCTGACTGGAACCTAATACATTTTGTATAATAGCGGTCATAAAATGGAGATGGCTTATGAGGAATAAATGAACCAACGTTACGCCCCTGAGTGCATGACAGACTGCAGTGATCGCTTATTACTCGGCGAAGCATTGGAAGGCATGAGGAATGGCCATGCACCTTACCTTAATATGTTTAAATTATGCATTGCACAAATCACAGAAATCAAACTGGCCATGGGGCAAAAACTATAACTAAAAACCATACCCCATTTCACACCAGACAAGAAGCAGCAATGTAGTTTTAACATTAAACACAGCAACATTTACCAAATGATACAGTGATTGGTCAAAGCTGAAAGAAGTAAAGAAATCAATTGGCATCAGAGATTGAATATACTAAAGATCCTGCACCTAGGCGAGGAAATACAAGTCCTGTACATCTGCACAAAAACCAAACTAAGACCATGTAACACAAGAAGAGATCTTAAAAGTCACAACCAAACCCAAGAGAAGCAGATAACCATCAACATCCATTTTAGTCCCCAGAGATCCACAGTGAAGTAAGGCATCGTTTCTCCCTGTCAGTGTCTTCAGAAGAGCAAAGTGCTGACAGCTAAGAAATCATTACAGGTGGCTGGTCTGCCTTTTTTCTTCTCTTTTTTTTTACCAATGAAAAATAATGTATACATACGCATGCATTTGTGGCAGGTAGTATCTCTATTGCTATTGTACACATACAATATACACATGTACAGAAAGGTAGGAAATGCAGTTGATTAAAAAATGTGCATGATTGATAAGTTAAAAAAAAAAAGTTTCCCATTAAAATAGAAATGTTACTCCTGGTACATCCTAATATTTTTTTGGTTCATGAAACAAAACAAAAAGCTTCTGTGAGGTTGGAATATATACATTATGAACAAGTATGAAGACAATGTGCAAATCTGAATCCATGCAAACATTTTGCATAATGTAGCTTAGGTGCTTGGATGATGTGTTTGTAGTGGGACGAAAACAAAAAAAATATCGAAGGCTCAAGACTTGTGACTTGACTGGATAAACTTTGCATTCTCCATAGCAACAATACCTCATATTACACACAAGCTTACCAATCATGGAAACATTCAGACAGGGAACATAATGAGAAAGAACCAAAGTTATATCAATTAATTAATTTACACTCATTCAGATATTACGTAATGGATCACTGCTCCATGAGGGCGAGACTTTGATTCAAAGTTACCGACCCCCTCCAAACAAACCCATTTCAACAATACACGTACTCTTATCTTAAGTACTTATTTCCTCAAGATCAAGGTGAAAAGTAATACTGCTGATGAACGTTAATACAGCGTAGGAAGTCATGATAATCTATGGAGGAACTCACAGCTCTAACCATAAAAAATATGTCATGTGTTCATGACGCAATGTAGGGTTTCCAATGGAGCCTGTCATCATTTTCCATGACGGGCTGGATCATCAATATGATCAAGATGATTTTGCCATGTACATCACTGCCATGGACACGCCCCCAAGTTATTGAGAACTGCAGTGTAAAAAAAAAAGGGTGTAAAATAGAATAGCACAGATCTCCCCTCAGATATACCAGACAATGGTATATGACAAATGCAACACTATGCATAAGGAGAGCAATATTTCAAAACTAACTAAAGTGGATTTGGAAAAAAACAAAGGAAACGTATCTTTTTCCACAAAGGCCAGCTTGCCGTTCCATAAAAAGTAATTGTGATAATGTAACGAGTGCAATGTACAGAGGTCCATGTGCAAATTCACAATTCCAGAATCCACATTAAGAAAATGTGATGAATGTGACATCTTTGGGTGAAAGTGATCAATTACAGATGAGCTTGGAGAGCACTAGCGACGACAGACAAGAACCAAGGACAGAATATGGGCAAGCAAATTAAGCAACAAGCATCTGCTTAGTCAATTAAGATTATTTTGATTGGTTAAAATATGTCTTTCCCCCAATACAAAGACAGTTGTTAAAAAGCCAAACTGAAATAAAATAAAATAAATATAAATGAGGGCTTGGCATTCAAAAGTATGAGTCTAGTATCTTGGATACTACAGCTCATTTTCTCCAATTTCTGCATTTGTTTTTGTAACAATCAGCTAATAATTGGGACGCTACGGCAGAGGGCAAACTTCTCTACAGCCTCTTAAGTCATCAAACAGACAACACACGAGAGGTTCAGATCACATGTTTCAAAAGGAAACAATCGTCTGTAACTGAAAGGTGTGATTCCACACTAAGGCATTGACGTTTACAAATGGGTGACACTGAAACTGTAAATAAATACATACACACCCACCCCCACACACACACAGTACACACACAGTACACACACAAAAACCTCTTTTCTCTATGAAATACGTAATTACGGGGCTATGGTCTCCGTTCGCCTGGTGAGAAAGAAGATGGCGGGGAGAAAGTGAGAGAAAACGCAGAGGCCATGTGGGTAACTTAACCTGGCTTTAAGAGTCCAGTGATGTCTCTCTGCACCACCTCCACCTCCATCCTCGTCCTCCTCCTCGAGCTGCCCCTGCTGGTTGGGCAGTGTCCTGCGCTTTGAGATGCTGAGGAACCAGACCAAAGACGTTCTCTAGTGAAGCGCGGGAGGCCGGAGTTGATGAAACCTGTGCTCCGTGTGGGCGATAACAGTCTGGCAGGGATGACCAGTTAGTGGTAATGGTTTGCTGACCCTGTGGCGCCCATAGCTCCGCGTGCGCCCCCCAACACCCCCCCCTCCCCGCTGAGGGCCCGGTTTGATCCCGACCCGTCTGCACCGGCCCGGAGCGTTAGGGCGAGGAGGAGGCGGCGGCGGCGGCGGCGTGGAACTTGACGAAGGCGATGGCGGCCAGCTCCTTACAGAACTCCTCCAGCACGATCACCCCCTCCAGCAGGGTACTGTGGTCGATACTAGAGAGACAGAGGCCAAATCTAATGACACACCGAGGAGACAAGTGACACCAGTAAAGAAGGTGAAGTACAGAAGTGAGGAAGGACCTACTTGATGCCCTCCGGCTCGAGACCCAATAATCTCTTCCTCACGAGCAGCAGTTTGGCTGTGAAGTCTGGGATGCGCTGAATCCTCAACATGAGATCGCCCACCACCTTACAGACACAAAGAACAGGCAGCAGTCAACAAATACAGCACATTCATTGACGATGACATATTGATGTTTAAAACGCTGCACATAGTACATTTAAATGGGGAAACTACAGCCACCTATAGAACAGTGATGAACAGCTTTTGGAATAGCAGTCTCTAGCAACAACAGTTCAACCTCATGATGAATAAGCTGCCTATTGGATTATAGCAGTAATGTGTCTTCTTACCCTGACGATGACTGAGAAGAGGGACCTGCAGCCGGGGGCCAGGTTGATGTAGGGGTCCAGGAGGTACTCGTGCATGTGGGGGTGCGGTAACAAAGACAGCTTGGACAGCACAGACGTCACCTGCAGGTTCACGTCGTACGGCTGCAGGACAGAGGAGACGCATCACAGATATGACTAGGGCTGGGTTCAAAAAATCGATTCTCCGATTTTTAATCGATTTTTATTTTAATCCTCGATTATCGATTCGTATGTCCAGAGATCGATTTTTTTTTTTTTTTTAATAAACAGGCTAAAATATTATGCTGTGTGTGGTAGTTGAAACATAGTTTCAAGATGACATTTATTTATGTTTGTAGTTGAAACAAAAACAAATACTGTAGGCTACATGAATGGAAATGTTTGATCATTAATATCTACTTTTAGAAATGATATAGGCTGAAATCAAATCACTGTGCATAATTGTGAAAGTGTCTTTATTGACAGATGAAAAGGCTGTTATTTACCCTTTGTCACCACCTGGTGAGTAAATATATGTGCAACTAAAACCATTAAAATTGACAACAGGTCTGCAACTTTTTTTCCCCGTGTATCTACTTGGCTGGTTGGGAACCCCTGTGTTACATAACTGGACATGTAATTCAGGGTACAGATCAAAAAACATTTTGAAACATATTGAAATCGATCGAATCCGAATCTAATCGAAATTAATCGATTCGCAACCTTGTGAATCGGAATCGAATCGATTCTTGAAATTTGAACCAATACCCAGCTCTAGATATGACACAATGCAACTACAAAACACACAGGCAGGAAATTCTAATATGGGGGCAGAAAATCTACCATGAATAAAGGGTAGCAACACCACAAAGGAATTTCATACAGTAATGTTTGAATGACGCCGACCTATAAAAGCTTAAAACTGCCTCCCCGTATCGGTTGTTCCATTTCCTTAATTTCCTATTCACATTTGAACATCACTTGTCAGGCGAGTGTATGACCCGAGTGCTGATTGACATGCAAAAACCTACTTTTATCAAATGGAATTTGGTTGTACATTTCAAACTAGATCGTAGCACACAGGGAAAATATGGACTTTAATTAACATGATAATGCATTATTTATCTCACAGAGCCTTTAGAGACCTACCACTGCAGTTTATTTTTGCCGTTTCAAGTGGAGAAACTTGTTTCCATCAACCCGACAAATCTATTATTGCCGTGAAACTGTTGTTGTTTTTTTATCTGAAGCGGCATTTGTGATTTCCATAAGGGCACTTTGCAGTGTGGGCGTCTAATTATACAGCCCTGTGGACTGTTACCTGGTGAATCTTGAAAATCCAGTGGGAGTTTCTTACAGATAGCTCAACACTACATCTGCAGTTGTTTCAATGAAGCCCATATGAATGAGAATCACTGTCACTATGTAGGCAGACCAAACCCACCTGATCCAGAATCCGTCCCATCCTGTCAAAGAGGACCTTGAGGAAGTGGCCCTCGAAGAACGGGAGGTCCAAGTTACACTTCTCAAAAGGCTTCGGGTTCCCCCTCCAGTCCCACCGCTGGCAGACCCCACAGTAGTCCCTGAACTGAGGCGATAAAGCAGTCTATACTCTGTATGTGTTGTGGTAGTGACACACAGGGGAATAAAGCAATCTATACTCTGTATGTGTTGTGGTAGTGACACACAGGGAAATAAAGCAGTCTATACTCGGTATGTGTTGTGGTAGTGACACACAGGGAAATAAAGCAGTCTATACTCTGTATGTGTTGTGGTAGTGACACACAGGGGAATAAAGCAATCTATACTCTGTATGTGTTGTGGTAGTGACACACAGGGAAATAAAGCAGTCTATACTCTGTATGTGTTGTGGTAGTGACACACAGGGAAATAAAGCAGTCTATACTCTGTATGTGTTGTGGTAGTGACACACAGGGGAATAAAGCAGTCTATACTCTGTATGTGTTGTGGTAGTGACACACAGGGAAATAAAGCAGTCTATACTCTGTATGTGTTGTGGTAGTGACACACAGGGAAATAAAGCAGTCTATACTCTGTATGTGTTGTGGTAGTGACACACAGGGAAATAAAGCAGTTTATACTCTGTATGTGTTGTGGTAGTGACACACAGGGAAATAAAGCAGTCTATACTCAGTATGTGTTGTGGTAGTGACACACAGGGAAATAAAGCAGTCTATACTCGGTATGTGTTGTGGTAGTGACACACAGGGAAATAAAGCAGTCTATACTGTGTATGTGTTGTGGTAGTGACACACAGGGAAATAAAGCAGTCTATACTCTGTATGTGTTGTGGTAGTGACACACAGGGAAATAAAGCAGTCTATACTCTGTATGTGTTGTGGTAGTGACACACAGGGAAATAAAGCAGTCTATACTCGGTATGTGTTGTGGTAGTGACACACAGGGAAATAAAGCAGTCTATACTCTGTATGTGTTGTGGTAGTGACACACAGGGGAATAAAGCAGTCTATACTCTGTATGTGTTGTGGTAGCGACACACAGGGAAATAAAGCCGTCTATACTCTGTATGTGTTGTGGTAGTGACACACAGAGAAATAAAGCAGTCTATACTCTGTATGTGGTGTGTTAGTGACACACAGGGAAATAAAGCGGTCTATACTCTGTATGTGTTGTCTATACTCTATGTGTTGTGGTAGTGACAGTAGTGACACACAGGGGAATAAAGCAGTCTATACTCAGTATGTGTTGTGGTAGTGACACACAGGGAAATAAAGCAGTCTATACTCTGTATGTGTTGTGGTAGTGACACACAGGGATCACAGGTGTTGCTCGTTCCATGATGTTGGAGAAAGAGAGCTTACCTGTCTGTGTGCATCTCTCAGGTAGGTGTCATACCCTGTGCCCTCCACCTGATACGACGATTTGGCCTCATCGGGCACCAAACACAGGAAACTGCAGGCAGCAAAATGAAACTATGAGACTTAAACGGACATGGCAGAACGCCTCCACATTAAGAGTCGTGTGCCCTGAGCGGATGGATCTGTTGTGCACCTGTTGACAATCTTGTGGACCTCCGTCTTGCCGTCAGACTTGGAGTGGTCAGGACTCGGCTGCGGAGAGGAGCTCAGCCAATCGGAACTGGAGAGCCGGCGGGCTGGAGAGAGGTCATCGGCAAAGAGCGGATCCTCCTCAAGATCCCTGTCAAGGAACATCACAAAACAATTTGCATAAATACTCCCTGCCTATTCAGATTATCATCCAAGTCTGATCACTACTGCTTCAGTTATTATAAGCACATTTATTCCTTTCCATAGATGGGGCCCCCTTATCCAGCTAGATAACGACAAATATGTGGAAAATGTAGCAGCTAAACATGTTTAACCTGAAACGACAATCGTCAAAGAACAGCTGCCATGTGCCTTTCACATTTTTTGACATAATTTTTGGCCTAAGATTACTGCATCATTCAACCGTCAGTGAATCATTTTGATAGACGAGAGAGACCCATTAGTTGGGAAGTGTGACCTACTGCGATCTCTATTCTCAATTCTAGTTAGTATACAAGAGTGAGAGGAAATCTCTCTTATGATAGTGTTCTTGTCATGTCTTTAGTTTCATTGATTAGAGGCTACCACATATCAATCAATGACATCAATAAACAAGCAAGCCATTCATCATCATCATCCTTCAATCTCACAGAACTGACAGCCTGGAAGTACATTCATTTATGTCATCAGTTGCTGACATCTATTATCATGACCCAGTTAGTCATGAGACCCAGTTAGTCATGGCTCAAAGGAAACCCGTCAACTGAAACTGACAACAAGGAACAGTGTTGTTGGGAGTGGGCGCAACATTGGAGAAACACAGCGAGTTGATGCATTCACTTTATTTCCGCTGAAGTGGCGCCTCGCTCCGCAGTAGATTATCCAGAGAGTGCAGCCATGCAGAGCAGGCGGCTCAGGAAGCTTATAAAGGGCAGAGGCGGGTCCTTACACGGCATCATGGGGCTGGCCGTTCTCCAGGGGCTCTCGCTCCTCCTGGGGCTTGTTCTCCAGGTAGTTCCTCTCCTCCAGGCTACGCAGCACCAGGCTGTGGAGGATGTGCTGGTTGGGCTTCTGGATCAGCTGCTCGAACAGGCGCAGTGTCATGATGCTGATCTGGGGACACGGAAAAAGGAATAAGGTTTAAAAATCATTACAAACTACAAAATATAATCTATACAATTGGTGAGGCGGGACTGGGTTCAAGCACGCTTGTGGGATGAGCACCTCGTCTGACAGGTGGTCGCAGTGCTCTATGAGTCTGTGCCTGAGCGGAGTGTGAGCCATGGTGGCCACAGTCTCAGGCTCCTCGTCCTCCCCCAGCAGGAAGTAAACCATCTCCTGCAGAAGAGCCTCCGACGTCACCTGCCTGATGATCCTGTTCAGCAGTGCTGTGGAGGTCAGGATGCCCACCTCCGACCTACACACACACACACACACACACACACACACACACACACACACACACACACAATCTGTTACGACATGACGATCTTGATACTGTATCAAAGTTGAAAGGGAGCATTTCTTTGATGATTGTAAGCAGGACTCACGTCTGCATTAGCTGCGGTTCCATGATCGACACAAAGAATCTTTCTCTCACTACTTTGGCCATCACTGCAGCTGCCGACTGGAGGAAAGAAAATTTAAAAACAAACCCAAAAGTCAGCCTTCTTCTGTGGCAATTATATAGAAAAATAACCCCCCATTAAAACAGTGTGTTCTGCTGCAGGGTGAGCGGGCGGTATAGGACGGACCTTCTGGGCCTCCTTGATGAGCTGGTCACAGTAATCAAGCCACGACAGGAAGGAGATGAGAGCCCTCTTCCCTGTGAAGAGAGCAGCGTCCTCCTTCAGGTTATATACATCCAGACTGAAACAGAAAAGAAAGGGGGGTGGGGAGTGCAGAGGATTAAATCATTGAGAAACTGTTCAAGTTCATCCACTGACAAGGGGATTCTCAACCTCAAGTAGATGTCATCATGATCATCAACTCTCACAAGTTGCTAATGTAGCTTCTCACACTTGGGACTTTAGGGGAGCCTTATGGCGCGGACACACTACACGACGGTCAAAGTCATCAGATCGCTGTTATGTTCAGATGACACAACTTGCTGTCTTTGGATCGTTGTGGTTTTGACTGAGCTGCGACAGGGGATCACACATTACAAGATCTTTCACCAGGAGAATCCCCAACAAGTCCACAAACGCAGTCTCACACAGGTTTGCTCACCGCTTTATTCCTAAACACACACACGCTTGCACAACAAATATGAGCCAACAAATATGAGCCATTCTACCGAATCATATTCAGAGTTATTCAGTCAGTTATTAAGTTTACTGCCTCTGTGATTCATCGGCGAGCTCCTCCGTCACATCGTTGAACAATCGAGTGGCAATTTACAAGTGCCGAGCCAACGCCAAATTTGCGTCTGATCTGGGGCGGGGGTTTGTCGGCGAGCTCCAAAAATGGTCACCGAGGGCTCGTATCGTCTAGTCTGAACTCACTATCATTCTTAACATCTGCCCAACTCGTTAAGAATTAAGACACTCGCACACATTTGATTAGCATTGATAAATCATTACACTTCTATTGATTATCCATTCTGGGGGGACAGTGCGATCTATTTGAAGTCATTAAGAGAGAGTGCGGAGGAAGCATCAAAGGTGTGGCGTCAGGAAGTAAACACTGGACAGAGATTTACCCCCAGTTGACGGACTCCACTGTCTCAATGTCCAAGGGATCCATGGACTGAGGCAGGGCCTTATAGAAGGCAACCAGCCTGTCGGTCAGCAGCTCGCACAGCTCCGTGTTTTCCGTCAGACACTTGGCAGCCGCAGGCTCCGGTAAACTGACCAACAGCATCAGGCCCTCGCATGCCTTCACCACCACCCTGCCATCCTGAGAGGGGGGAGAGAAGACATGGACAGGAAGGAGAGCATAAGGACGTCAATACAGACTTTCAACTAAAAAAACAGGTTAAATCACTCAAAACAACATGACTTTATTGCGTTACTACTAACTGGGCTCTTGGTGAGGTTGAGCAGGGAGGTGACGATGTTGTAGTTGCTGCCGTTATTGTTGTTGCCGGTAGGGCGAGCGCTGGCTCCAGCCTGGGGCTCCTCTGGGGGCTCAGCCCGTTGGCCCGTGTCTGGGGCCGACTGATTCTCCTTCCCCCTCTCTGCCCCTGCAGGACTCCTCGCCTCGGGCCTCTTCACCTTGTTCTGCAAGTCGTGTTGCAGATAAGATTAGAATGAGAGGTATCCATATGAACTGCCTACTTAAAATTCCCATGAGGCTTTTTTTTCTGCTAGTCTCACACACCTGTGAATATTTATGAGTGTGTAGTAGGGATGCGCCGATATGAAAATTTTGGCCGATGCCGATAACCGATATTAACATTGCTGTTATGGCCGATAACCGATATTTACCGATGTCGATATGATCTGTATAAAACCACATTTTTATGATCATCACATTTTGTACATACTGAAAAACACATGTTAACACTGAATTTGAAAAAGTTATGCCTTTCTTTATTTGCAAAGCCTTTGGAAAAGCCCATAAATCATAGATTTACTGCATTATTTCATATCAATGTGAAGAATTTGGCTGATAATGATAACCGATATTAACATTGCAACATCTGACCGATACCGATATGACCGATATGTTAAAAAATGACCAACATTGGCCGATACCGATATGATTGCCGATATATCGTGCATCCCTAGTGTGTAGCTCAACTTCTTTCCTCGGCCCGTATCGCGACACAGTGTCATAGCAACAACCTACCTCGAGGAAGAAGTTGACTAGGTATGGATCCTGCTTCAGTTTGGCACAGACTATGCAGAGGAACTGGATCTCCTCGTTCTCTGTGGGAGCAGTCAGAACCTCCCCACACAGACGGATCAGTTTCTGCACAGGGGGGAAACATCACAGCCGCAGAGAAAGCAAGTTGCATAACTGCTCATTGAGGAAAGCATTTTGTGGAGAAGGAACATCAAACAGAGACATTGGACTCACCTGTACAGGCCTGTGGACATTGATGTGGGGCAGGAGAGGCTGACGAATGCGCCCTAGCAGCTTTGTATAGAAGGTCAGCACTTGCTGCTTCATTCCTGGAGGACACTGACGTGCGAATAACAAAGAACAACAAACAAACATTAGCCAATATCACACAGGCTTATGTGCACACCATTTATGATACAAAATGTTTTCTAGGTAGTGTTGCAGTTCTTGGAGTTATCAAGCATGGCTGCCTCACATCTGCTTTGCCCAAGGTGTAGAGGGTCTCCAGGATCTTATGGTGGAGGAGGTACTCCATGCAGGGCCCCGTCTCCCCAGACTCCCTCTCTCCTTCCTCCTGGGTCAGTATGTCCAGCATCTGCTCCAGGTGGGATGGGATATTGGTGTCTGTAACGGGGGCTTTGTCATCTGATGGGCGGGAAAAGACACACCAACATGTCAGAAACACTTGAACTGCCCAGCCCAATAACTTTACAGATATATCATTGGTGCAGAGAGAGATTCTGTGACGTATTTTTCAGCCCGAACTGATTGGTTACTGTCTGTTGTCATTCATCAAACTCTTTGACCTGACCAATCACAGTTGCAAAACAGGACAACTTTGATGATTCTGCGCCAAATAACTTAAATTGATAAGAACTGAAGGCTAATAGTTTGTTCCACTGCAACATCATCGCACGAGCGCTTTTGTCAAAAAAGCACAAGAGCTTCGTCTCTTGCCTCAAATACTCTTTGTCTGCTACATCCACCGTAAAAACGTTAACTTTAGCTGCAAGGAGCAAGCAGCTCAACAACCGACCAACATATTTGAAAGCTGATGGGCTTACTGGAAAGAGCGTGACTCAAACTGTTTAACAGGCAAAACCTTTGGTCACTCACAGTGGTGTTTTGAGGCCGGTGAAGTGGTTACAGCAGCAGATAGTGGGCTTAGCTAACAGCTAGCTAGCTATTTAACATACAGGTGTGTTGTTGCTGCGCTCTGTAGTAATGCGTCATCGGTAGATTAGTCCTGCTGCCTACATCGTCCAGCCAATCAAGCATCTCAGATGGTATCTGTCCAAAATGACGGCCAGTGGACGCTATGCATGAAGAGTGCTGACAGCTGTAATACATAATGAGGCTGGATAACCAGGCTAATCAATTGCATGGTATCTCTGTGGAAATCCACTGTAGCATAAGGTGTTACAGTAAATGATGCCCTTAAGACTGTTCTTACCAGAGGTCTCTATGTAATAATGTGTAATGGCCTTCCAGTGATAGACAAAGTCCTCCTGTAAGGGCAGCGAAGGGGCAAGCTGAAAAAGAAAACATAAAATCATAATTAAGTGCATTATTGGCTAATGACTGTTTGTACAACTTTGTAGTGGCAGCCCATGTCATTTGGTTAAAGCTGAGCAGAGAGTACTAGTTATCCTACCAGAAATTCTACATGTTTTGGCCTGATTAAGCAAAGGAGTAGTTCTGCTAGAGCATGATCATTTATTGTATGTGAAGATGTAAATGCATGAAATGGATATTGGGGTGTCTCAGTAATCTTAACAATCAACTCATATTTTCATATTCATATTTAATTGTATTTTTATTCCTATTCATTCACATTTTCACCTTGTTCTGCATCACAACTGGGATAACAAAACAGACTTTGATCTGTGTAGTGGGAGCAAACTACAGTGGTGCTTCTGCTGCACCTGACATAGCTTAGCTGAATGGATTTCCAGGTAAATCAAACTGTTATAACGATAATTAGGCAATTCTCTAACTACTAGCACTAACGTTAGTTCACTGCCCAATGATGAGTATTGTTTGGAAACTCTAACATGAAAAGCCTGAACAGGTTTCAGGCAGGTTGATAGCCGTTAGCTAAGTGGCTAACCTAATACAGCTCAAGCTCAACTGTTCGGGCCAACAAACCGTTTTGTAACAGTGTTTGCGCAACCAATGCTGCCCCCATCATTTCAACAATAACGTCACTCCCCATGATGAGATCTTTCTGGTTGAAACGAGCTACTATACGGCGTAGTTTAGCTTGCTGTGGCTATCATTAGCTAAAGGCTAACTTAGCTTGACAGGCACAAATGGCTTGCAGGAAGGGAAAAAAACAACAACCACAACACAACAATGTGGTAAATACATGTTAGTTAGCGCTAGCTAATGTTATCCTTAGCAAATATCTCAACAACCACACCCATACCAATATTGTAGAACAAACAAATTAACAGCACAAACACAAAGCGCTAACGTTAGCTTTTGCTAATTGGCTAGCTAGCATTAGCCATCTAGCGTTAATGCTGACGTTATGTTAGGTCTGGCCGACCAAAGGCCCATCTCAACCCAAACACACCAGCCGAGGGATTGTAAACTTCTCTGGTAACATTAGAAACTCACCGCTTCCACTGCGTGCTGGAGAATGGATGTAAATTTGGAGAACATTTTGTTCTTCGACTGGACCAGTTTCTCCCGAGAAGACCTAGAGAATTCCTCTATCTTCTTCTTCCTGTTGTTACCTCCTCGATCCAGATTGGAGGTTTCATATAATGACCCTTATAATGAAAGAATAAACGTAGCGTAAGCAATAAAACGGCAACACGCAGCCAGCCACAGGACTTCACAGGCCTGACAGAACGATTGTAAACAAGACGTCTACTGCCTCTCAAGTACGCTCATTTGGACACCGTGGCACTTCCCTGGCCAAACACTACTGTGTTAGACCACCAGGGGGCGTACGCACACAAGAGACAGTCGTTTAATTAGGGACTATAATCAATGGATACAATTAAGGGGGGGGGGGGGGTCAGTGCATTCAATGAGGGACAATGATCATTGCATTCAGTTAAGGAAGACAACCTCTCACGATGGAATAGGCCAACCTCAACAATTGGATTCAGATAGCCACGCTGCCACGCATTAAAATGTCGAAAATGCTCCCAGACCAGAGTTAATTGTTGATGATTATGGACTATATAACATTACTGCAAAATGGGCTCCCTCTGAAACCAATAGAGGGAGCCTAATACCAAGGTCAAAGAGGCATTCATTCTGACTTTCGGGGGGAATTCCCAGACTTGGACTATAACTGAAATACCAATATTCTTTTCCACCCACATAGCTTAAGGTTTATTTTTATTTTATTTTCCTCTCTCAATAGGCCTACCTCTAGAGTTAAAGTGAGCCAAAGAATCCACATGCTCCGCCCATCTGCAGATTAACTGACAATGTTTTCCTTAGAACTGGTCGAATTACTGGCAATCTTCAAACAACATTCTTTCCTTCAGAGACTCCCTTCTGCTCTGCCTGTCAACTTCATGATAATATAGCAACTATCGAGGTCAGAACAGCGCAGTCATCACAGGCAAAAAGTAGGCTAGCCGGATTTTAGTAGCCAGGTGGCAATGTAGGCAGCTACAACGGCTTTTTTTTATGGATCGTTCCGTTTGTAACTCCATATAGTCCTGCGGTACTACTGTTGAAAAATGGATATAAACTTGTAGGAAAATAGCGGGGATGCTGTCTGTTCCAGGACACGCCCTGTCGCCAGAAAGTGCTCTCTCCATCGCGCAGTCTATTCTAGTCTACCCAAACGCAGGCGGTGTGTTTCCCGGCGTTTTATCCCCTTAAATGACAGCGAAGAACTTCCAGCGTGGATAAAATCCGACTGTCAACGTGGTCCTTCCCTTCTTCCAAGCCGCACCGGTGGATCATCTCCTACTGTGGATCATCTCGGTGAGAGAAAGACAGAAAGAGAAGACGGGCTCTACCTACCGGGCATGTCTGCTGCTAGAGGTGAGTGTCTTTTGCCGCAGAAGCCTTCATCTCGATACATGGGAAGAGAAGGGGGAAAGTCTCTCTTCTTTTGGAGAGAGGGGGGATCTTTGGTTGGAGGATGGAGGCAATGGAGAAGGGAGCCTATTTGCGTCGTCTTGCGGGGGGACCAGGCTGTGGTAATGAATGACACTGTGCTATTATAACTAGGTTACACCGGTGCATAGCTGAAACTATACAGCCTAGAGCTGCTGCCTGCCTGCCTGCCTGCCTGCCTGCCTGCTGCAGCCCCCTTCTGCACAGCCTACAACTTATAGATACTGTTGAAGCCAACACACTGTGGAGATGGGCAGCCTAAAAATAGATCACATGTTTTTTTTATACCCAGCCTGTGATAATACACCTCTTCTGGTTACTGGCTTATTGTTTCGGCTTGACATCTAATATCATTCATATTGGAATATCCTCAGTAATCCGCTGCACACACCCTTATTGTTGCCTCAATGAGATCGAGAGAGCCCTTCTGTTCTATTCTTGCAGGCCTGGGTGCAAGTGATCTACATGTATGCTGCCTGCGGCTTGAGTGGATGGGAGACGGTGTCAGTGAAGTTGGCTGCTACTTAAAGCTGTGACTACATCGATCGTAACACCTGGCTGGGTGACTGCACAGAGAGAAGTGCCTGAGTTGAGATAGATGTTTTGCTAGATGCCCAGGCATTCCCTGCTGAGCAAAAAGCAGTGACAATATCTGCAACCTTAACACAGGTTTGGTCCCATCAGGTGGGGCCTCTGTGCTGTCCTGGATTTGAGTCACATGACTTGTGTTTGCTGTTTCGAAGAGAAGATGGCGCAATCATTTTCTGAGGTGTGATGCTGTTATATGGGGAAATATCAGGCCATTATGACACTCCCCTTCAGGCTGTTTGATATAGCAGGATGGCTTTGAACTCTCCCCATTACTGATGTGGTCTGCTGCATCTGTGGTCCCTGGCTGCTGGGAGATCGATGGTGCCGAGGAGCCCCCCCCCGCTTGACAGCCCCCCTGTGGTACACACACCTGATTACCAGGCTTAAAGCCCCCGTAAACAGACCATTGTGTCCGTCCGTCCGTCTGAAGTGAACGGTGTCATTCACGATTTGTGACGGAAGTGATGTCACTTGAGCAATTGTGATGTCATCACTCATCAGTGATGTAATGGGCTCTGTCTGTGGTGGTGTCGGTCACGATTTGTGATGGAAGTGATGTCATCGGTAATGTCACTTGAGCCATTGTGTTGTCATCAGTGATGCCATCCGATGTCACTCGAGCAATTGTGATGTCATCGTCCTGGCTGAGGCTAGTGGTGGGAGTATAAGTAGGGAGAAGAGGACAAGGGGGAAAAGGTAGTTCCTCCAGAGTCTCCACCCGACAGTAGCAATTGGGCGCCTAGTATTCAAAAAATTGGGCAAAAAAGTATTTGTCCATGTAGATGACATTCATTCAAAATATATTGTCACCGCTGTAAATATATTTAGTTCCCATACAGTACACTGTAAATAATATATTGCATGTTTATTAAAAAAATATATTTTAGCTACCCAAAGTCTATTTTAGCTGTTTTATCCCTTCCATATTGTGAAGCAAATCTAGAAACATATTCTGCGGGAGGGATGGAACGTTATTCCAACGTTATTCCGAGACAGCAGCATTTGTAGGAACGCTAAATTCAAGAACTGTAGCGGAAACACTTTTGTTGAGAGATTAGAGCATTTTCCTCTCCTCCACAGAAGCACAATGACCCCACCCTCCCCTTCCTCCCCCTCCCTCCCTCCTCTTCCTCATCTGTCCAGGCAGCCTCTGCCATTACAGCCCCCCCAGCTCTCTCCTCTTCCTCCCCAGTTGCCAGAGCACCATCAGCATTCACCTTGCCCTTCCATTAGTAACCCCACTTTAATAGACTCTCCTGGGCATACTTCTATACTCTCCTGGGCATACTTCTATATACCTGGGCCTTTTACCATGTCATCATATCTCTCCAGCCCTGTCCATCCCTCCTTCACATTACGGGATCCACCTTTTTCAAACCTCTCTGATCCAGGGAAAGTTGACGTAGCACATTTAGTCTTTTCCAGCAATGCCTTGGCTTGCTTCACATTCATAAAGTCAAACACATTCCCCACAGTGGGACCACAGACTCTACTAGTGCTGGCCACTCTGGGCATTAAATGCATTGTTCAAGGTCATCTCCATGGTGGTTTGTTGAAGGATGGGAGAGCGGTTTCTCAGCGGATTTCCCCATCTCGGATTTTCCCAGTCGGTTTGGGAATTCAAACCGGCAACGTTTGAAGATACCACAATTAGAACAATTAACATCTCCTCATTTGGTTTTGTGGTTGGCTATACTGAACTCATTACCATTCATGCTCTACTGCTATGGTTGGCTCCTCATAATATGTGGCCTGGATTTGTTGTTTTTCTTGGGCTGTTGGATCCATTCCTCTCTGCTCCTCCACCCCTGAGTCTTTAAAGCACATTTTGTACAGCAGAGTTGTCACGTCGTGTGGGCCAGCGATGCATCAGTCATTCACACATGTTTCTGCAGCTCTCAGGCTGTCGTATAAACTGGCACGTCCTTACTGGAAATCTGATTTTATGGACGTTTTTAAAAGGCTTGGTAGAAGTGTATTGACAGGGAGTCACTCAATCTCCATTAACAGTAGTTCTCACCAGATTTAGCACAAATATAGAATTTATTAATATAGCTATTTTCATCATAGGAGCAGCAAAAAATAAAATTGTGGCAAATCATTCTAAAACAAACCTTAAGCAAAAATTATATTTTCAGAAAGGCATGAATGTATGCTTTATTATGGGTTAATGTATGCTTTTCTTCCTTAAAAACCTCATCTTCATGTAACCTGTATCAGTTTGATTCTACTTACTATGATATACTATGACTTTTTCTCATAAAGATTTGTGTCAGCTTAAAAAAAGTATTATCAGAAGGACTCTATAACTCTAAAAATAATAGTTTTTGCAGTTGGGTGTCTGGAGCAAAATCTTCTTTTCCCTTAAAAAAAAAAAGAAAAAAAAAAAAAAAAAAATCAGATCCAGAGACTATACTTCTCATCCTGGGATAAGTGACAGACAAGGAAGTCCTCTCCCTTCCTGGATAAGTCTCCATCCCTGCTCCGGCCTCCTCCTCCTCCTCCTAGGCCCCGCCCTTTTCTCAGGCAGGGTTATCCTCCTTATCCCCCCCATCAGCACCCACACCCTATCTGTTACCCTGCAGTGTAGCATCTCTCTGGATGACCAGTGGTGGACTCCCATTCTGCACTCACCCAATCTGGTGCCTTCTCCTTGTTTGACCACTGGAGAGGGCTGCTCACGCTCCAGCAGCACGGCCCTCCGCATCAGCACTTTTCTGTCTGTGTGTGTGTGTGTGTGTGTGTGTGTGTGTATGTGCATATGCGTATGTGTGTGTGTGTGTGTGTGTGTGTGTGTGTACGTGCATATGCGTATGTGTGTGTGTGTGCGCCTGGCCATAAGCCTGAATAATTGATGAGCAGCGGAAGGAGTGAAAGCGCTGCCCCGGACGGGACGGTGTGTGTGTGTGTGTGAGAGTGTGTGAGTGTGTGTGTGTGAGAGTGTGTGTGCATGTAGAGATGGGGGAGAGGGATCCAGTGAGGCAGCAGCCTGCCGGCTACGATGGCATCTGCAACTACGCCCAAAAAATCACCTCCTGCTTCGGACTGGATGGTAAGACAAGACGGGGAGGGAGGAGGAGGAGGAGGGGATGAGGTGGGGTGTTGTTTTTCAAACGGAGCAGGGGGGTTCAGAAAATGTCTGGAATGTCTCTTGTGTGCGATGCTGTATTTGTGCAGCGGGATTGACCGCTGTCTTCCTGCCATGTTTTCAGATCACATATTAGTGGCGATGTGCGAGCGTGTTGTTGTAGCGCGGGCTGCTGCTTTGGCGTATGTGTTATTATCACAGGCAGGAGCACAGATGACAGTTGGAGGGCAGCGCCTCACTGCAGCAGAGTGTGTCCTCCTTTCACTAGCCGCACTCAGACAGGACCATGTGCCCGGCCGCTGTGTGTGTGTGTGTGTGTGTGTGTGTGTGTGTGTGTGTGTGTGTGTGTGAGCATGTGTGAGCATGTGTGGCTGTATGAGCGTGTGTGTGTGTGTGCGTGCGTGCGTGCGTGTGCGTGTGTGTCCTCTATTATAGCCCGCATCTCGCTATCATACTTCATAATTTCCCGCTGGGATAAAAGTCTGGCTTTTCCAAAGCTTTTACAGTAAGTGGGGGAATTTAAGGGGGAAATGAAGTCCAATTAAATTACCAAAATGCAATATCGATGTCAGTCGTAGTAAACTCCAGCCATCCTGTTTCTGTGCAGCTACTGTGACGTACAGCAGATTCATTAAATTTAAAGTGCAGGCCATGTCCTACATCTCTCCTCTGAAAGCATATTATGCTTTGTCATGGTCTGCGCTGCTTTTCATCTTATTGTTGGTTTATTTCATTTGGTGTAGGAAGTAGGTAGCTGTGATTAGAGCAATCTGTGTGAGAGATACTAGCTCTGATGGTTATTGTTATGTTTTGATTCAGTTGCTCATGTAGATATCAATCAGTGTGTCGTGTAGACACTAGAGGCAGCGTTGTCATTCAAATGGCTGCTGTATTGTTTTCAACACATCAGAGCATACTGTAGTACAGTAGGGCTCTCATCAAACCATACCTGCGTTTGTAGAATGTGCTCAGTTTCTCTCTTCTCATCACCCATCTCCTCACCTCCCACCAGGACAACATGATGACTCACACAGCTAAAGTTCCATGAAGGTGAATTTATCTTTGACTCAAGAGCTCCAAACACAAGTGCAAAAATGAGCGGACCATCTATTTGTTACTTGCATTTGGCTCCTCAATAAAAAACCCATTGGAAATGTTTGCAGACACGGCAAAACGCAAGACGCTCCCTTGTGACGCGTTTTGCGTCGCAACAGAACTGCGGAAGTTCTGCTCCGAGGGCGGCTGTTATTGTTTTTGTTTCTTTTTCTTTTTTAAGTATGCACACATCCACAGAGAATGAGAGCCTTAACGAGCCTTAATGACTTGCGGCTGGCGGGGGCGGAGTTTCTGCAGACAGACACAGGGAGGCTTTTTCTCCGTGAGGAAAACATATAGAGAAGGCCCGTGTGCTTATAGTACCGAGATAATAGCGATACAAAGTGAGTTGATAATCGGTAAAGCCAACCTTTAATGAGCGTTATGACCCATACCAGCTGGCAGGGGGCGGAGTTTCTGCAGGCAGTCAAAACGTGGATGACTCGATGCAGAAAACATGTAGAGAAGGTAAGCACTGTCCATCTGCTTTATATTACTGAGATTATGATGATACAAAGTGGGTTGAAAATCAGCAAAGCCTTCATTTAAAGTTGTCACCTTCCTCAGCCTCTTGCTTCACCCAGTGATGTCACAGGAACATGACTACATCCACCAATGGAGAGCCAGTGATGACATGTCCACCCCTCCACTGCTCTATAATATCTATCATTATGATCTAGAGGACACTCAGTGCATACCTCCGCCAACCTTTCCACAAAGCATTGTGGTGTTAGGTGAATCTGTTTGGAAGTTAGGCGCCTTTTTGTGATTGGCTGCATCCCATTTACCACGCCCCCCTTTTGGCCAGTGGGCATGGAAACTTAATCGGTTCCACTTCCAAGTTGGCCCGTGATGACCTACTTTTCTGCAAAGTTATGTGCAAATCCATTTCTAACTTTTTGATAGATCATGCCAGCCAGGCCGACAAACAAACAGACAAACAGGGTTGAACACATGACCTCCTGGCAAACTCCGTTGGCGGAGGTAATTATACTGTTGATGATTAAGAGTGGCTTTGTGGGTTGTTGGCTCATAGAAGGGCTTTGCTAGTTTCTGACCTTGCAAAGCACAGGCAGACTCTCCAAACAAACACATGCAGCTCATCGTCCTTGAAACCAATTTTTAGATCGTTGTGATATTACCCCGACCGTCTGGGTTCATGCTACAGATTAATATCCATCCATGGTTGGTGTTGTGTTGATGTAAGTGCAGTAGTGCACTTCTGCTGTGTGTGCATGAATCCACAACAACGCAAAACACCTCAACACAGACGCGGGGTGGCTCAGGGCGTTAGCGCTGTTGTCTCACAGCAAAACCCAGGTCCTGGGTTGAACCCAGGTTTGAACCCAGTGGGTTCGAACCTCGGGCCATCCCAGGTCCTTTCTGTGTGGAGTTTGCATGTTCTCCCAGTGTTTGTGTGGCTTTCCGCCGGGTGCTCCGATTTCCTCCCATCATCAAAGACATGTATGTGCCCCTGATGAAGGCACTGGCAAAAGAACTGAGTTGGTCCCTGGGCACTGTACTGCAGCTGCCCACTGCTCTTATGTTCTAGATAGGTACCTAGTATAGGATCATGTGAAATGCAGAGGCTACATTTTCCCATGGGGACAATAAAGATGGCAGCTAAGTGTATCTCCACTGCAATCAATCTCACAGAGGATCAAGCTTATTAGGGGCACTGGAAATGAGGTTGATGTGACGTCAGAATCTCAGATGTTCATTGGACCAGGGGCGTATCTACGGGTGGGCCTGGGTAGGCACACGCCCACCCACTTCTTGCCCTGGCCCACCCAATTTTTTTTTTTTTTTTATTTTTTTTTAACACATTGACTGCCAGACGTTTTTTTTTGCTGTAGATAGCTTCTGCCAAGCCGTTTTTTGAGGATTATGGCTCATTTTATAAGAGCCGAGGATTCGTTTCAGCTTGGAGTTTGTGAACATACAATATCTCAAAAGTACTAATAGAATGTGTACTTTCTCTGTCTAAAAGAGTTAGTTTGTAGAGTTAGTAGTTATGTAAGCATTAGCAGTTGAATACAGCATGGTTTTAGCGTGAAAAAGAATATTCAGAGATAAACGGCTTTTTGTGAAATTGGATGGAACTGTCACTTTAACCATTCATTTTTGGCTCTCTCTCTCTCTCTCTCCCTCCCCCTCTCGCTCTCTCTCTCTCTCTCCCTCCCTCTCGCTCTCCCTCCCTCTCTCTCTCTCTCTCTCTCTCTCTCTCTCTCTCTCTCTCCCTCCCTCTCGAGTTGCTTCAACTCCGCCCTCCGTGGGCGGACAAGCTTGTCACCAGTCAGTGCTTTGCTGCTCTCCTGTGCCTGTCTGCACAGCCGCTGTTTGAGGAAGTCGGGATGGACTCACTCGTTTGGAGTTTTGGTTGAGAGAAGCTTTTGCGATTCTGGTCATATTTATGCTGCGTGTTTCAAAGTGTGTTCGTCCACCTGTAATCTATCACCCGATCATAGTAGATCGGCTGAATCTATTATGTAAATTTGCAATCCCGCATCGCCAGCAATCAGCGCGAAAAGGAGAATGGCTGGGCTGAGAATGGCTTGACAAGTTAAAAAAATGCTTTCCTTCCTCTAGCAAGGAGAGCACTGTTGCCACTTAGTGGGTCGGTGGAATGGGTTGTAAACGTTCGGTGGCTCCAATAATTATATAAGAGATGTAAAAGGCTTAGATGCACAACCCACCGTCAAAAAAAAAAAATCGATGCCAAAAACGTGTAAACACGTTGTTGGCAGGGAACAGCTGGATTCTGAAAACGTGTTCATACGTTGTTGGCAGTGAATGAGTTAATTGGTTGTTTTCTAGAGGCAAACTTGCTGCTGCATTGCTAGCCAATGGTTTTGTTACTTTTGTAAAAACGTAGGGCACATCATCTCCAGAGTCTAATGCATGACAACTTCATGACATCTAGGAATTTTGTTCTCTCTGTGGATAAATAAACCAGAGGGCGTCTTGTTCAAACTTGAAGCAGCCTCAGTGTTGTTATTTTTTAAACTCACAGCAGTATATGGATCAGTGGTTCTAATTTCTGTATAAAGTAACAGTATACACACAAGTATAAGCATTCATGTATGCAACATTTGGCACCTATATGTAACCTTTTAAGGTTGAGATAATTGTATTATCATTATATGGTCCAAATATTTCAGTAAAGCACTTGAAACACTTGAAATATTCTTGCTTGGGTGGTATCATTCTACTTGAAATGATGGTCAAATGCATTATTTTTAGTAAAATAACACGTCAAATTTTTCGGGCGGCCGGCCTTCGGCCGGCCACCCGAGTGGGCCCGGCCTTCGGCCGGGCATCTGCACCCCTTCCTATCCAGGCCCACCCAATTTGATCCAGGCCCACCTATAATTCAATTTCTGCATACGCCCCTGCATTGGACAGATGTGAACAGGCTTAAGTGATGTGGATGCAGGTGAGCTTGTGACAGATGTGAACAGGCTTAAGTGACGTGGATGCAGGTGAGCTTGTGACAGATGTGAACAGGCTTAAGTGACGTGGATGCAGGTGAGCTTGTGATAGGACAGATGTGAACAGGCTTAAGTGACGTGGATGCAGGTGAGCTTGTGATAGGACAGATGTGAACAGGCTTAAGTGACGTGGATGCAGGTGAGCTTGTGACAGATGTGAACAGGCTTAAGTGATGTGTGGATGCAGGTGAGCTTGTGACAGATGTGAACAGGCTTAGTGGCGTGGATGCAGGTGAGCTTGTGACAGATGTGAACAGGCTTAAGTGATGTGGATGCAGGTGAGCTTGTGACAGATGTGAACAGGCTTAAGTGATGTGGATGCAGGTGGGCTTGTGACAGATGTGAACAGGCTTAAGTGATGTGGATGCAGGTGAGCTTGTGACAGATGTGAACAGGCTTAAGTGATGTGGATGCAGGTGAGCTTGTGACAGATGTGAACAGGCTTAAGTGATGTGTGGATGCAGGTGAGCTTGTGACAGATGTGAACAGGCTTAGTGGCGTGGATGCAGGTGAGCTTGTGACAGATGTGAACAGGCTTAAGTGACGTGGATGCAGGTGAGCTTGTGACAGATGTGAACAGGCTTAAGTGATGTGGATGCAGGTGAGCTTGTGACAGATGTGAACAGGCTTAAGTGATGTGGATGCAGGTGAGCTTATGACAGATGTGAACAGGCTTAAGTGATGTGGATGCAGGTGAGCTTGTGACAGATGTGAACAGGCTTAAGTGATGTGGATGCAGGTGAGCTTGTGACAGATGTGAACAGGCTTAAGTGATGCTGATGCAGGTGAGCTTGTGATAGGACAGATGTGAACAGGCTTAAGTGATGTGGATGCAGGTGAGCTTGTGATAGGACAGATGTGAACAGGCTTAAGTGACGTGGATGCAGGTGAGCTTGTGACAGATGTGAACAGGCTTAAGTGATGTGGATGCAGGTGAGCTTGTGACAGATGTGAACAGGCTTAAGTGACGTGGATGCAGGTGAGCTTGTGACAGATGTGAACAGGCTTAAGTGATGTGGATGCAGGTGAGCTTGTGACAGATGTGAACAGGCTTAAGTGACGTGGATGCAGGTGAGCTTGTGACAGATGTGAACAGGCTTAAGTGATGTGGATGCAGGTGAGCTTGTGACAGATGTGAACAGGCTTAAGTGACGTGGATGCAGGTGAGCTTGTGACAGATGTGAACAGGCTTAAGTGACATGGATGCAGGTGGGCTTGTGACAGATGTGAACAGGCTTAAGTGATGTGGATGCAGGTGGGCTTGTGACAGATGTGAACAGGCTTAAGTGATGTGGATGCAGGTGAGCTTGTGACAGATGTGAACAGGCTTAAGTGGCGTGGATGCAGGTGAGCTTGTGACACTTAAAATGCCACAAAGGCGAAACAACAAAAGCAAAGACATGGCAGTGGAAATGACACAATTTCAAGTCCCAGTGGCTCGTCAGTGGAATGGGTTTCTAACACAGTTCCATTTGCTTCCATCAGGAAGGGAGACTCCCACCACACACTGGACTGACCTAATGCAGAGCTACCTAACCCCACCCAGAAGATAATCATAGGCTCCACGTCAGCCCTAAGCTGCTTAAGGCACTAGTCTGCCTGGACTGAAGACACTCATAGAGTAAGCTTCTTTCACTATGTCCCACTCTGCTCTACACCTGCAGCAGGGGGACTTTCTCATACCTGGTGGAGGAAGCCCAACAGGAGGAGTGTCCACTGGAGGCCTGTTTGCTAGTCCCACTGGATATTCCCATGGATTTGATGATGCTTTTTGATAGTGAATGATGCAGTTTTCAAGTCATAACTCTAAGCTATGGTCCTTTCTTTTTTCTGCTTTTGGACTTTGCTTCTTCTGTGAGCACCCCCCCCAAATTCTTGACGCCGGGATGTTAGAGGAGGACTGATTCCAGCTCTGGCCCACGTCTCTGTGGGACGGTCACCGCCATGCCCAGTCTGCCCACTCTCAACAGCCTGGGCAAGCTGTGCAGCTCCAGCCGCAGCCACCACGTCGAGCGCGCCCGGGACAAACGCAAGGGCTCGGTCAAGCGCATGTCCATCATCGAGGACGGGCAGGTGGCCGAGGTGCTCTACCTCATTCCCAAACAGTACATGGAGCAGCTGTCCTACCTCAACCCCAACGACTATTACCTGAGCGAGAGGCCCCACCACGTGGCTTCAGGTAGGACGGGGATCTCCAGCGGGCACAGCAGGATGTTACATCGCACGACCACAGCCAAAGCCGATGGTCATGTGATGATTGAGCAGTCGTGTGAAACGTCCTACTGCTGAGAGTTATGCAACGGAATTGTTTTACTCTTAAACGCCGTGTGATTATACCATTTAAGCGCTGCGGTTTAAGTCCGGCGTTACAGTTTGTTCTGTTCTCGGCTTGGCACGTTGGCTGTTTGCGAGTATAGTTGTCTAAAGGTGAATTGATTAGGTGTTGCTCAGAGATGACTTTTATCTCAATAGAGGGTATGCATGTGATGTCACAGAGGCAGAAGTCACTGTGGGGTCACGCCCACTGAGTCACAGCAAGACTGAGCTTGAATGCAGTAATCAGCCTAGATAACTGACACCTGCTGCTCAGGGAGGAACTTGACACTCATTTTGACACTCATTCCCATCCTCATGATTGAGGGGGCGTGTTGCAGTGGGTCTGCATACCCTCTATTGGATGATAGCGAGTGATAATTACACCTCGTAGGATTTTCACATTCGACCTGGGCATATGTGTAATGTGTGTTATGCAATCATAACTCTCTGATGCCAAAAAGTGTTGCTGCAGATGTTGAAAAGTCAGGAAATGAATCACTGTCCTCTCCTTAGTTATTATATAATGCAAACCCCTATGTGAGAGAGAGGGGCGGTGCTGCATTTTGCCAAGCAAGAGTACAGGATTACATTGTGAGCATGGGGACAAATATTGTTTCCAGACCTTAGTATTAACTGACGGCATGTCAGGTACTATAGTAAAATGATCATTGCTTGCTTGACCCTAAGAGTATTTGCAAATACCAGACACCAACGACTCTTTACATTTTCATGATTTAAGCCTTGGTCGGTCTTGGATAATAGTGCAGGTTTAAAAGCTAGGAAGTAGGAAGCTGACCATCAGGGAGGTTAGTAACATAATTTCCTCGTGGATATTGACTGCAGATCAAAGGTCACAGAGGGTCAAGCCTTATACGCAAGTCATTTCATCTGTTCAGTGACAGTTAAACTCTCTCTCCAATAGATGGTTACCGTACGTTAACCGGGTGCTAGCAAGGCCGAGCCCGGGTCACATTTTAGCATTGAAATATCTCAGCTTTCAAACTGCTCCTCCGTGACTTTTCCTAGAAGCACCTTCTGTGTTGTAAGATGTTCAGAATCACACATGGAAACAGTCATCATTGTATTTATCCCCTCCATCTGATGGCTTGTTGACCTTCTCCTAATCCATTGGACTTTCTAGTGTTGAGAAACATTATTGTGTCCATTGTCTCAAAACTGGAAACACTGTTGCACTATTTACATTTTCCAGTTTTTTTAAATCACGGATTCTGTTCCCCAAGTGATGTCATGTGGACGACACTGATTGTTCATTCTAGTTTTGATAGCTCCGAGAAACCTTTACGATGAAAATTCAGCATTATGCAAACCTTAGTACATTGTTTTTTATAATTAATTAATTAATTGATTGGATTTACATAGCACCTTTCAAGACACTCAAAGGTCTTCACATATCAGGGGAGGGAGGGGAAGGGAACTCAACTCATCCACCACCGATGTCTTTTACTATTTATGTAGTACTTAGAAGTGCACAAAGCATTTAATAGAATTATAAAAGTGGTGGTTCAAATTTAAATCACAGTTAAAAAACATCTCTGGGTGGAATCATGTGCATCCAACGTAGCTGCAAAACAGATGCATGCTGCAGTTGCACAGTTCCTGGCAAGCGATCCTACACACCTTCATGTTATTCCCAGGGGGAAAGAAATTATACACACACAAACCACTGCTATCAAGCTTGCGTTTAACCTCTTGTGCGTTTAATTGTGTTTATCATAGCCAATGTAAAGCACAAGGCATATGATGATGTAGTGCTTGGGTCGTCTTGGCACAGGCAAACGCATATGTGAGGAGGAGGAGGAGGAGGAGGAGGAGGAGGAGGAGGAGGAGGAGGAGGAGGAGGAGGAGGAGGAGGATTTTAAGCAAGAGTCAGACATGGATCATCTTAGGTGAACCAAATAATGTAACAACAGCCTTTCATCCATGGATAATAGACTGTGCTCTTGGCAGGCCCGTGCAGCGTGAAGAGCCAGCTCCTCCTGGAGAGATGATTAAAAGAGCAAAGATAACAAAGGGCCTCTTATGTAGTTGTGTGATGACACAAAGAAGTACACAGCGTGCCTCTGTGTTGCTTTCAGCAGCTAGTAGCTACATGTAGCAACTTCTAGTCGTCTTTTTTCCTTGGGTTTCTGGCTGACATTTGGAAAAGGGACCAAAACACACACGCACACACACACACACACACACACACCCCACACACACACCACACACACACACACACACACACACACTCTCTCTCTCACTCTCTCTCTCTCTCTCAGCTTTAGATCATCGCAAACTCATTACATATTGTACCTCCGTTCATATTAAAATAGGGTGGAGCACCGAGGAGTACGGCCACCACAAGCTATTTTTACCATTAGCCTTACTGGCAGGTCTCCATTGCCCATTGAGAGGAAAACACCACATGGAAAAGTGATGCACATTCCCGGGTGTCCAGCAGGTGGCACCGTTGACACTGCAGTAGATGAATGCATTCTGAATGCATAATGGCTTTCCTGCATCAGCAATTACAGAGGCGGTGCTGCTGAGGCATAAGTATGCTCCCCCCCCCCCCCCCCCCCCCCCCCCAGCCATAGAACGATACAGTGAGTCTACTGTATCAGTCTGATCAGCCATAGAAACATACAGTGAGTCTACTGTATCAGTCTGATCAGCCATAGAACGATACAGTGAGTCTACTGTATCAGTCTGATCAGCCATAGAAACATACAGTGAGTCTACTGTATCAGTCTGATCAGCCATAGAAACATACAGTGAGTCTACTGTATCAGTCTGATCAGCCATAGAACGATACAGTGAGTCTACTGTATCAGTCTGATCAGCCATATAAAGATAGACTGAGTCTACTGTATCAGTCTGATCAGCCATATAAACATACAGTGAGTCTACTGTATCAGTCTGATCAGCCATATAAAGATAGACTGAGTCTACTGTATCAGTCTGATCAGCCATATAAACATACAGTGAGTCTACTGTATCAGTCTGATCAGCCATATAAAGATAGACTGAGTCTACTGTATCAGTCTGATCAGCCATATAAAGATAGACTGAGTCTCAGTCAGCTTGGGAGAGATGGATCAAAGATAGACTGAGTCTCAGTCAGCTTGGGAGAGATCGATCAGTCTGATCCCTAATTGCTACTGGTGTAACACGGGTGAACTTCTTCTCAAATCCTATCTTCTCCAGCCCACACATTTAAAGGTGTGCGCATATTGTATTGGTCCCCGACTATGACTCTTTTGGGCTCTCAGTGGGTTTTATTTGCACAGCGGTGAGCCAGGAACTTTATTAGCATGGTATATTTTGCACTATACTTTACGAGTACCGTAGTGTTTGGCAGACCTGTCCCGAGTTAAATAGTATTTGCAAATATTCTATAAGCGTCTATTTTATACGGGGCACCAGATGTGTGGGGTTTATATCGGGACAATTCAGATCGTCTGTTGGATAAGTTCACATCATATACACTACATTGATTTTTAAATGGTCTGAACCTTCTCTCGTACTGAAACCCCACCCATCTGGTACTCCAAGCGGGCCAAAACAAACACAGCAGTGCATCATTTGCAAGTACTATTTGATCCAAGCCTTTATGTATTTTATTTTATGTTCCAAATATGTGTCATAATAACCCTTGTGTATTGGATTCTTGGAATTTTGCACCATCTTTTTGATAACCACATATTTAATATTTGTGTAATATTTCCCTCAATTCCCCTTTTGCGAATCGAGGGCGGAAAGTGATCATAATACATGAAATGATACAGCTGGGAATCAAAGCTTAGTTTGATGGTCAGCTGCAGCTCAACAATCGGCATATGTATTTGTCCTCCATACGACGCCTTCAGCACTGGATGATTTATACTCTCTATGGGAGCTTGAGAGATCATCAGGGTCAGCCAAGAACTTGCTCTACCGTGATCTCTGTAATTGGATTCCAGAGGATCCACCATCGATATTAGTACGAGGTTTAAAAGGCTAGAGATCACGGTAAGTCTGACCTTTGATCTATATTACAGGACCTTACACCCACCATAGAGAGCCAAAGTGGAACGTCACTTCCTGCTTCAGCAACACTGTACCAGAGATTTTCATCCGCCATTTATTTTCCCAAAGACATTTTGTAAAATGCTTATAAACATAGTTTTACTTGTTCAAAACCAAACGGTACAGATATATTTAGAAACAAGAGAGATCGCATAACATTTCACTCGGACCAAGACGTTTAAAGAAAATATTTTTTCGGTGTTGTTTATTTAAGTTTTGGTCCGAGTGAAATGTTCTATGGTCTCTCCCGATTCTAAATATAGCTGAACCGTTTGGTTTGACCAAGTAGAACTCTTTTTATAAGCATTTTACGAAATGTCTATGGGAAAATTTATTGCGGAAGAAAATCTCTGGTACAGTGCTGAAGCAGGAAGTGACGTTCACTCTCTATTCCAGCCTCACACATGCCCTGTTGGAGGCAGTGTGATTGTTGACACAGATCAGCTGGCTTTAACCTCGCGTCATCAGGCTCTCTCTCTCGAAGAGCATGGTATCTGAAACTGCTTGCTGGTCTTGCAGTCTGAGAGATCCGCCAACTGCTGGATCCGCTTTTTATGCCTCTGCAGGTGATAGCCGGGCCCGGCCGGGTTCTCCGTACGTCCAGATCCAAGGTGTTTATTGTCACTCCGGTACACTCGTGTGAAATTCTTCTCCACAGGACATAATATATCAGCAAAAGCAACATGTGATAAATATGAAACATAGCATAAGAGAGCAGAAACACACAAGAGCAATAATCATATACATTTGAAAAGAATGCACTTCGTCACTATTACAATCAGTAATATTGCGCTCCAACATTGTACGAGGTGTGTGTGTGTGTGTGTGTGTGTGTGTGTGTGTGTGTGTGTGTGTGTGTGTGTGTGTGTGTGTGTGTTATTTGTACAAATAATGTATTCCTCAGCTGGCTGGTGTGCGTTTTGACTTTTGAGGGTCCTGTATCTCCTCCCTGAGGGCTGGCTGTTGTGCGGGTGAGTTGGGTCCTTGATGATCCTCAGGGACCTCCTGAGGCACCGCTGGATGTATAGTTCTTGCAGACTGGATAGTCTCCTCACCCTCCTCAGCACCTTGTCAGTACAGTTCCCGTACCAGCAGCCGGTCAGCAGATTCTCTGTGGTGCCTCAGTAGAAGTCCCTGAAGATTTGGGGCCTCAGCCCAGAGGCGTTTGAGGCCGTAGGTGCTGTTGGGCTTTTTCTAGATATCTCAGCAACATCTTGACGGAATTTCTTCCAATTCTGCTCAAACGTCCACTTGGACTCAAGGATGAACGGATTCGATTTTGGTGGTCAACGGTCAAAGTTCAAGGTCACTGTGTGACCTGACTGATGACCGCCCGTTTCATGCTCGTTAACGAGATATGACGCCTTGAGGGAATTTCTTCAAATTTGGCTCAAACATCTACTTGGACTCGAGGATGAACGGATTAGATTTTGGTGGTCAAAGTTTATTGTTCAATGTCCCTGTGACCTCAGTCCATCTGCTCCATCAAGGAAGGGAGTGGAGCTAAGTAAAAGGGGCTATAGCTAGGGGTAGGAACGGAAGGTTGTAGAGAGTCGGGATTCGATTAGGTGGTAGGGGGAGTTTCTAGGGGGTGTGGGTGGTGGGGGTCAAGGTAGGGGGGCGCGGCTAGGGAAAAAGGGACGTAGCTAGGGGATAGGAAGGTTGTGTTGGGATTTGAGGGATGGGTTAGGGGAATGGTTTTAAGGGCGGTGTGGTGGGAGGGGGCGTGGTCAGTAAGGGGAGGGGCTAGGGATAGGACAGTCAGAGAGTTGGGGTTTGAGGGGTGGGTAGGGGGAGTGTCTAGTGGTATGTGGGTGGAGGCGGTGTGGTCAGTAAGGGGAGGGGCTAGGGAAAATGGGCCATAGCTAGGGATAGGAAGGTCGTAGAGAGTTGGGGTTCGAGGGGTGAGTAGGGGGGTATGTGTGTGGTTTATTTGTTTCAGTTTACTCCATTCCTAGGCTGACTTCAAAACTGTATCAATTCACAGCAGACATCATAGGAATCAGTGTCAATCTGATGTAACTTATATCAGGACAGGACATCAGCATAATGTCTTTCTGTCATGTTTTCTGTGTGCCTGTATTATTTGTGTGTGTGTGTGTGCATGCGTGTGTGTGTGTGTGTGTGTGTGTGTGTGTGTGTGTGTGTGTGTGTGTGTGTGTGCATGCATGTGTGTGTGTGCACGTATGTGTGCATGCGTGTGTGTGTGTGTGTGTGTGTGTGTGTGTGTGTGTGTGTGCGCGCGCGCGTGTGCTTAAAGCGCCTGCTTGGTCACACAGCAGCAGCAGCCACCTGGTTGCTGCAATGAGGAGGCGGCTGACACAACAGAGGGGCTGAGAGAGGGAGGAGGAGAGGGAGGGGAGGGAGAGGGAGGGGAGGAGGAGAGGGAGGGGAGGGGGAGGAGGGAGAGGGACAGGGAGGAGGAGAGGGAGGGGAGGAGGAGAGGGAGGGGGAGGAGGGAGAGGGATGGCAGGAAAACTGCCAGTGGGACGGGAGGCATACCCCACGCTATAGCATTGGTTTCATGAGGAGAGCTTAGTGCCTACACCTCTCTCTGTCTCTCTCTCTGTGTCTCTCTCTGTCTCTCTCTGTGTCTCTCTCTCTGTCTCTCTCTCTGTGTCTCTCTCTCTGTCTCTCTCTCTGTCTCTCTCTGTGTGTCTCTCTCTGTGTCTCTCTCTCTCTGTCTCTGTGTCTCTCTCTCTGTCTCTCTCTCTGTGTCTCTCTGTCTCTCTCTCTGTCTCTCTCTGTGTGTCTCTCTCTGTGTCTCTCTCTCTGTCTCTCTCTGTGTGTCTCTCTCTCTGTCTCTCTCTCTCTCTCTCTCTCTTTCTGTTGACTCGTCTCTGTTTTTTGCTCTCCATCCTTCACTGCAAAAAAAAGGAATTAGCTGCTGCCTCTGATACCGGGGATCCACACACACACAGAGCCTTTTCTGCTCAGAGCTACCTGGATTCCAATGGTCATGGTCAAAGAAAAAGGTATTCCAGCAGTCGTGGTCAGAGAGAGAGAGAGAGAGAGAGAGAGAGAGTGTGTGTGTGTGTGTGTGTGTGTGTGTGTGTGTGTGTGTGTGTGTGTGTGTGTGTGTGTGTGTGTGTGTGTGTGTGTGTGTGTGTGTGTGTGTGTGTGTGTGTGACTGTGTGTGACTGTGTGTGTGTCAGACTTGTTTTGCCTCCCATGTTGCCTGTCTGCAGTCTGGGTAGATGTATAGCATGTGTGTGTGTGCATGTGTTTGAGTATGAATCTTGGATTATGAGACTCTCTGGTTTGATTAATATTGGAGATGTGGAGGTACGACAAATACTGTTATTTTCTGTGTGTGTGTGTGTGTGTGTGTGTGTGTGTGTGTGTGTGTGTGTGTGTGTGTGCGTGCAGCTTGTAAAGCACAGCCCAGTATATGTAAATAGTAAAGTAAATGGGCCAGTATATAGACTAGAGGAGCATCTTCACAGCCTCTAAGGAGTGACCTGGAGTGTAAAACAGTCTTTCTAGTGAAAGAGCTGAACATGGTACTGTACGCACTACGCCCTCTGCAATACTCTATATGAGCTGATGCCTGGGTGGGAGTCTGGCTGCATTTGGCACCATCCAGCTTTATATGAATGTACGTGGGAACAAAGCATCTGCCTTCATGTTTGGCAGCTTGATATCATCACGGTGAATTTGATAGAACTGTGTGTCCGTTTAGATCAGATCCAGAGCGAAAGTCGAGCACTCGTGAATAGATCCACACTGCGCAGCACTAGCTATGAACATGTACATGCTCTCTCTCTCTCTCTCTCTCTCTCTCTCCATCGCTCGCTCTGTCTGCAGCCGTTACCATAGCAACCGGCTAAAAGGTACACTCCATTGTTGTCAGCTGTGGCCTCGTTCATAGTGTCCCGTTGAAGAAAACTGAATAACCCCGTTAAGGATAAGTGAAGTCATGATCCAGCTGCGTCGGCCATTATTAAGTGCGGTCACTGGGTAGGTAGATGTCAGCGTAATTAACATTCCCATCCATTTACTATGGCATGTGTGGATGTGAGCTTGGTCATTGTTTTTTTTTCAAATATGACACAGCAACGGCGTAGACAAAGTTCTGCTAAATTAAAGAATAGTGTTTTTTTTTAAAGCATGCCAAAGACATAGAAGGCAAGTATCCTTTGTGTTTTGACTTAAAGGACCATTTAGCCAATTTTCAACCAGCTTTGTATCATTCCAAAATCAGTAGTATATATGCAAATGAACAATGTTTAACTTCCCTCCATCTTGCCTGGACCGAGAGCTCCCCGCTTATTCACAGAACCTCCTCGTCCAAATGATGTCATAATGATGTCATTTGGACCAGGAAGTGATGTGAATAAACGGGGTCGATGCTAGAATAGTCTCACATGGTCAGACCCTCCGTAGGGGGGGGGGGGGGTTGGTCTGAATCACAAGTCAGCATTTCTGGGGTTTGGCTGGGCTGTAACGGAAGTCCGGCTCTCTCCATGCGTTGGTGCATCATTCAAAATGTACTGCCCCACAAGTTGCGCAGTCACGCAAAAAAGGAGGTCCACGGTTGGTTATTTGACATGTTTGTCATGCTTTTTCTTTTGTCTTAGGGGGCGGTCCTTAAAATCCCTCTGTAATCCAAGTGATATACAATTATAATATATATAATTATTTTCAGGACAAACTGGACTATAATAATAGTATGGTGCAATGATGTCACATGAATGTATTTATTGTTATATGACCATAAAGACAAAAGAAGAAAAAAACGCTGAAATTGAATCTCACAGAAATGTATTCAAATCCTCCGAGCGATCCATTCTAGCATCAACCAATGAATGGGGAGCTCTTGGTCCAGGCAAGATGGAGGGAAGTTAAACATTGTTCATTTGCATAGAATATCACTGATTTTGTAATGATACAAAGCTGGTTGAAAATGGCAAAGGTTACCCTTGAACCACTGCCTAGATTTGAATAAAAGAAATCACAGTCTATGCATATAACTTCATCACATACTGTATACATTGAATCTACAAATATTCCTAAAAGTATTCCTCTGTGATCCAAATGAACGTCCATAGAGACACTGCGGGGCGCGTCGTCATTCAGAAACCACGCACCAAAACACGAGGAAACAAAAACTCCCCCCCAATCCTGGCATTCTCCTATGTCACGTGTTGCACACAAAGATCATATATACAGTACGTAAGATGAACACTCCAAATGACTTCCTTGACAGCTAGATCCACATTTTTCTTCTCGCCAATTCTCAATCTTCGTGAGTACAGAAGAACTTTAATTGGCGATTTTTTTTACATTTGTTGTCTGCGCAGCCCCACCACACAACAGCTTTTAGCTATGTTTAATTCAAGGAAAGTGACGCTGATGTATGGGAGTGAATGGAGAGCTTTCCCCCGTGATGGACGTGGTCTATTTCATGCAGTGTCTCTATTGGACAAGAATTTAATATGTGAGTAATTCGTCAGAGTAAGTAAGTCATCATACATCATCACCAGCAGACACGATACTCCAAGTCCCTTAATAGTCTCTCAAGTTAATCAACTTGATGTATGACTCGTTTCGCTCCCTGAATGCTCCGAGTTGTTCTCCCAGCTAGAATTCTGATTGACAAACAGAGACTGTGTGTGTGTGTGTGTGTGTGTGTGTGTGTGTGTGTGTGTGTGTGTGTGTGTGTGTGTGTGTGTGTGTGTGTGTGTGTTGGGGGGGGGGGGGGAGGGCGGTTTGACAGCGCTCTAGTGGCTGGAGGGAGGCATCGTCTCACTTTGGGACTGTTTCTCTTGATGTGGAATTCTCTGTCCACAAAGACAAGGAGGGCCTTCGCCATCCAGTCCCCGCCTGGCAGAACCCCCAGAACCTCCACACACCACATGTTCCTCTTCCACAGTCTCTGCCAGTCCCCCCCCCCCCCCCCCCCCCAAAAAAAAAGACTTAAAGGAACAGTTCACCCAAAATGAAAATTCAGTCATTATCTACTCACCCCCATGGCGATGGAAGGACAGGTGACGTTTTTTAGTCCACAAAACAGTCCTGGAGTTTCACAGCAAAACACAGTGGCAGCATTCTTCTCAACAACTGAACTGAATGGTGACCAACGTTCAAACATAAAACAGCTTCCATACATACAGACTTGGTGTAATCCAAGTCTCCAGAAGCCCTGAGATGCCAAGTTGACTTGAAACGACGTCATTTACACACCCTATTTTTGGCTGAAATCCTTTTACCTGGCAGCGCCGGGCTCTTGGAGCTGTCAGCGAGGCGAGACTGTGAGAGCGCTCTCTGCAGCCTGTCTTGACTTTATCAGTCGCATTCAGAGGCCCTGTGGTTTGTGACGCGGTGCCTCGTTGCGTCTAAACAGCAGGCTGTGGGAACACTCTCGTCACGTACGAGCGAGCGAAAAGACGTCACCTAAGGATTGGCTCCGTACCCTCGTGAGACCCCGTCACATGACCCGTCACATGACCTGTCTGAGGCCAGGTGGGCTGTGTTACCCTGAGGCGCTGCGTGCGTGCGGGTGCAACATAAGCATCGCTGACCGAATCCTGACTTTACACCGTATGCCGAAATGATGAATCATAATCAAGGGATTTGCAGCGCTAGCGTTCCGTCTGCGCGCGGATGTCCTATTTTCAAAGCCAAGAATACCTTTGAAACACTTTGTAATTTATAGGGGCCATGTTGTGTACCTTGATCTACTTGTGCTTCAGAGCTTCGTGCATCTTTTCCTCGCGTAAGAATTTGTGCTTTCTCTCTCTCTCTCTCTCTCTCTCTGTTTCTTATCTCACTGTGCAACTGCTTACCGGCTGCACATTCCCTGCATTCATTGTGCAACTGGCACTGCTGACTGTGCTTTGCCAAGTCAGATAAGCATCATCGTCTCGTACGCATCTCCGCCTGGTGCCAAAGGGGGAAAAACGCCAACTCCCAGAAACCCCCCCGCGCATTCAGAGATGGATGCCGTTGTTGTTTACCATGAACGTAGAATGTGGTGTGTGTGTGTGTGCCTCCCTCGCTCGCCCTGCCTCCCGTGACTTCGCACAGTGCTGCAGACAACTGCAGTGGTGTGGTGTCTCTCCTCTCTGAAGCCGTCTCTACCCGCTGAACGTGGAGCTAAGAGCTAAGCCCTTTCACAGACATCAGTGCAGCGCAGCCTGGTGGCACACAGGACCAGAATCTACACATGAGATAAGGAAGAGCAGCTAGAATAGACAGTCTAAAACAACACGAGCCACAGCAGAATGCCTGTGCTGTGAAAAGAGAATACACGATGTATCCATACAACAAACATCCTCTCTCAGTCTGCAGCGCTGACGGCTTGGTTATTTAGCAGGAAATATGACATAGGGGTGTGGCTCCGCCCACTGTCGGGGCCGTCATTCACAGGCAAAGGGCCATGGCTTTCATTGGCTCTCCACTACAAACACAATTGGCTCCTGCAGTTCATGAAGCATATTGGCTCCTCCCACACGACGTCTTCCTGTGTTGATCAGGCCAGGGTCACCTTATTCTCTACTACCTGCTGTGGATGGTGCCATCAGGCCAGGGTCACCTTATTCTGTACCTGCTGTGGAAGGTGCCATCAGGCCAGGGTCACCTTATCCTCTACTACCTGCTGTGGACGGTGCCATCAGGCCAGGGTCACCTTATTCTGTACCTGCTGTGGAAGGTGCCATCAGGCCAGGGTCACCTTATCCTCTACTACCTGCTGTGGAAGGTGCCATCAGGCCAGGGTCACCTTATCCTCTACTACCTGCTGTGGACGGTGCCATCAGGCCAGGGTCACCTTATCCTCTACTACCTGCTGTGGACGGTGCCATCTGTGGCGTTGGACCATTTAGAGTAGATCATTATGCTTAGCCCCCGCCCCGGTCCCTGAGGACTAGTTATCCGTGGTTGGGGGGCCTGGTGGAGGAAGATAGGGGTCCCACCCCCCCCCCCCCCCAGTTTGTGCCCGTGTTTGAAGTGCTTTGTTTGGGAGGCTGCTGCTGGTGGAAGGGGCACAGGGGCCGGGCGGGGAGTCTGTGAATAGAACCATACATATTCATGGTGGGGAGGGTTAAGGGCTTCTTGTTATGTCTGCGTGATGAAGAGCTCTGGACGCCCTCCCCCCAAACACACACACACAAACATACTTTCTCTCTCTCTCTCACACACACACACTCACGCATGTGGATTTCTCAGTGGGCATATATAGTGCATTAAAACCCTTTGATATTCATTGTGGGACAGACCGCCCCAGAATACCCCATCCCAGAGGGGTTGTATTGTGTGTGTGTGTGTGTGTGTGTGTGTGTGTGTGTGTGTGTGTGTGTGTGTGTGTGTGTGTGTGTGTGTGTGTGTGTGTGCGTGCGTGCGTGCGTGTGTTTGGGAGCGGCGTATGGAGCAGACACATCTGGGGCATCTTGGGAGGGACGCCAGGAGGGCTGGCTGCTACCGCTCGGTGGATCTTATCTGTAGGCTCTCTCTCTCTCTTTACAGACACACATACACCCTCACTCACCGACACACACACACACACACACACACACACACGCAGGGCCGCTATCTGTCTGTCCTGGAAACTTTTCCGTCTGTGAATCTTACGGTAACAAACACAGTGGGGGAGTAAATATTTGAACCGTGTTTCATCTCTCATCTATTGTTTAATTGAATTCCACCTTCTTTCCCTGTGTATTCTCCACCCGCTCCTCCTATGGCTTTTGCGTTCCTGAGGGTTTCTCAGCAGGAAATGAAACCAGTGAAGTCTGAAGGGCGAGCTTCCTCAGCAAATCCCGCACCATCCATCAATAGCACATTCTATTGTTATTTACCAGCATGGTACTGGGGGGCACGTGTCACGGGGAAATCTGTCCCCGGGGGATTCAAGCTGGCCGTCATCAGTTCCCCCCCCCCGTGCATCATCTGCGGCCTTTTATTATTGCTAACGCAGTGAGGCTTCTCTTAAATGGATGGGGGGTCGGGGGTCGGGGGTTGGAGGGCGGAGAGCAGCCTCTGTGCTATATGGTTATTGTTCCCTCAGCACCGTGTGTGTGTGTGTGTGTGTGTGTGTGTGTGTGTGTGTGTGTGTGTGTGTCTGTGTGTGTGTGTGTGTGTGTGTGTGTGTGTGTGTGTGTGTGTGTGTGTGCGTGTGCGTGTGCAGAAGCGTGTGTGTTCATTGTGTGTTTAGGCTCATATCAGGCAGTGTATCCCCCTGGTGTGAGGCGGGGCAGATCACCCTGTCAGCACACACACACATCCAGCCCGGGACGAGAAATCTCTCCAGCGTTCTGGAAACTGTACTGCTGTATATTTCACGGCGAGTTGCACTCTGCTGAGTTGGCCTCATGTACCGCTCGCTTGCTTACTTATTTATAGCGTTATATAATAATGTACAGTGGAGAAAATCATCAAAAGTGAATGGTGTATATAGTGCCATTTTGCCCCCTATCACAAAACCACCTAAAGCTTGTAATTCAGTAATGATTCATATCAATCCATGTTATTTGAATACAATTGCTTGAGGTTATGCATAATGTAGACATGTTGTATAGAGTCATAAACGTAGAGGTCTGAAGGTTTGAAAGAGACCCACTAATGGATTTCATGTCCAAACAAAACAATACCAATAAAGCGTTCAATCTGAATCCTTTGTACAAATTCACCATCAATTTGTATGTAGGCATCTACCATTTTTATGAAACACTTGGTTTAGTACCGTCTCTGCTTGATGCTATAGGACGAATCAGCGTGACATCACTGCCACCCAAAAATGCGTAACCCCGCGGCAGTTAACTAGTATGATTTGTGCCAAACAAACATTAATATCTCAAAAAGTATGCATCACAGCGCTTATATTTTGACATTCTGAGTGAGAGCAGAATTAGCTCAAGGGTTTGATGTATGATATATGCATGTCCTGTTAAAATTGTGTGTTAAAACTGTCGCAGTTTTTAAATTGTAAACACGGTCAGCCGGCTAGACTCAAGCCTCCCAAAGCTCAGGCTCCATAGGGTTCCATTGCCGTTGCCACCCATAGTTTGTCGACCAAAATGCTGTTCGGCTGATCCCACGTATAGCCTCGCTCACTCCCTCCAGTGCTGATGCAACCGAAGCACTTTACGTAGATCGAGGCGGGGCTACGATGGAAAAACACACGCGCGCTCTAGATTCCCATGATCCAAACCACCGTTTTTAGATCATCTGTCTTCTAGGCCATGTTGACTTTTCCATGCTGGGCAGTTTCTGCTGTCACCACACTGTAAACATGGTGAAATAGCTAAGAGGCATCAAGTGATTGGTGGCACGATCGCTGCACTGCAAAAGAAGATCAATGCCACCAACTTAAAATCGTATTTTTCGTGGAACAAGTGAAACAAGTCTGCTAATGCGGTGATGATGATTTGACTTGTCCAAAGCCAAGCAACTCAGATCAAGACATTTAACTGAATCAATCTGCCTTCTTCTGCCTTCAGATATTGACCCAAGTTGTTTATATCTCCTGCAACAAGTGGAACAGCATTGGAAAAGAGTGGAAGTATCTCACCCTATTGACCGATTTGTCAAGTTGTTCTAGGACAAATACGGTTTTACGACAGCAGCATGAGAGTGAAATGGCTTGTTAAGATGGCTATTTCATCCAGATGGCCTGTGTTTTTCTATGGAGGTGTTGTCGTGTCACACACAGAGCTGCTGAGTTCCACAGCACCACTGTAGTCTGCTTCACCAGGAGATGATTCACAGTCAGTCATCACTGACACCAGGGAGATGATCCTCCACCCCTCGTACGCTCGGTCTTTCTCTCATCCCACCTACCATCCATCTCCAAACGCCACGGGTGCTTTTTGTGCTTTTTATTATTTCTCATCGTCACCATCGCTCTGAATGCCTTTTCCAGTCTGATGTATGAAGATGGGAGATGTTCTGGGCGTGTGCTGCTATCCATAAGAAACCAAGCAAAACCTTCTACATCGACCCTGGAGGCTGGAGGACGAATCGGAGAAGGCCGGCTTGCTAGACAAATCTCCTTCTAAGAAGACTCTGTAAAGAGAGAGTGTGCCTTTTTGCACAAGTTGCTGATTTGATTTGACCTCGTCGTCCACTTGGCTTCAAACTGGGAAAGCCGATGCGAGACGGGGCCGAGTCATCAGTAGAATCCAGAGTCATGTCTCATTTTTTTGTAGACCATCGATTGGTCACGATGCTATTTCTGTACCTTCTTTGGCGATGTCTTATTTTTAGCCTCACAGTCTAATGATCCATCGCAGTGGAGACAGAGCGAGGACCCTTTCATGTGTATTCTGAGAGTGTGGAGAGAGAGAGAGAGACAGAGAGAGAGAGAGAGAGAGAGAGGTACAGAGACACAGAGAGACAGAGAGAGAGAGAGAGAGAGAGAGAGAGAGAGAGAGAGGTAGAGAGACACAGAGAGACAGAGAGAGAGAGAGAGAGAGAGAGAGAGAGGTAGAGAGACACAGAGAGAGAGAGAGAGAGAGAGAGAGAGAGGTAGAGAGACACAGAGAGACAGAGAGAGAGAGAGAGAGAGAGGTAGTGAAGCAGAGAGTTGTCTTGCCAGCTCATGCTCTTGTTGAATGTGAGATAATCCTCTGATCAGCTGTGTGCAGTGCGGCACTGCAGCAGCCGTACAGTAGTGCTGCTGGATACTGTCAGTCCGTGTCAGGGAGGCCCCGACTGTTTACTGAGCTGTCGTCATGTCACGTGTGGCGGGCCGCGCCACGCATCTAAACAGAACGTTAGACAGTGGCTCATGATAAAACAATTTGATACTAGCTTCTTAGGTTTTATATCATCAAGCTTGTTGGCAAAACATAATTAAGTGTCAAAGTGACAGGGGGGCACGGTGGCGCAGTGGTAAGCGGTGCTGTCGACTCACAGCTAGAAGGTCCTGGGTTCGATTCCCACCTGGGACGCTGTGAGCCTGAAGGAGTGCGTGCCCGTCCGCATGTCCTCGAGTGCCCACCGCCCGGGCGGGGTCGTCAAAAGGGCCTTTCTGTGTGGAGTTTGCATGTTCTCCCCGTGCCCCCTTCATATAGGAACCCCTCACCAAAACACGCAATATCCTGGTCGCTGAAGTGGTTCCTCCTCTGGTCGTTAGGGGCGCCTGTTCGGAGGGAGGGGAACTCGTTGGAATAGCGTGATCCTCCCACGTGCTATGTCCTACTGGTGAAGCTTCCCCTGGCAGGTGAAAAGAAGCGGCTGGCTACTGCCCATGTCTCGGAGGAAGCATGGCGCTCCCCAGATCGGCAGAGGGTGGAGCAGCAACCAGGATAAATACATTTAAATTAGCACTAATTGGGGATAAAAAATGGGATAAAAAAATCTGGGGGGAAAAGTGTCAAAGAGACATATAAATCTCTCATAGAGACACTGCATGAAATAGGCCACGCCCATCACGGGGGAAAGCTCTCCATTCACTTCCATAGACCAGCGTCATTTTCCTTGAATTAAACATAGCTAAAAGCTGTTGTGTGGTGGGCTGCGCAGACAACAAATGTAAAAAAAATCGCCAATTAAAGTTTTTTTGTACTCCCGAGCAAAACAAGGAAGCCATTGAAAAATGGCAAGAAGAAAAATGTGGATCTAGCAGTCAAGGAAGTAAGTTGGAGTGTTCATCTTCCGCATATATGATCTTTGTGTGCAACACGTGACATAGGAGAACGCCAGGAGTGGGGGGGGAGTTTTTGTTTCCCCCCGTTTTGGCCGTGTTTTCTGAATGATGACGCGCTCCGCAGTGTCTCTATCCCGTATGTATCGAGATCTAGGCTGGTGCATCTCAGGCTGTTCAAGTTTGTGCCTGTTGTCTAGGTTGCTCCTCTCCTGCAGGAAAAATATGTTTTATTATAAGCATAACTGTCACATCCATGTCTTTTTATGTTGGCCATCTTTCGTTAGTCAGCAATTAATTTCAAGCTAGGTTTTGTGTTTGTATTTAATCAAGAGTCTGACTGCATACAGCATACACTGCAAAATGATGGGAGTAAGTGTAAACTAGATGTAGACGTATTAAATGGGCTGTTACTCTAAATGACGTTGGCATTCTCCTATAGGAACGTGAGTACAATAGACTCAATAGTGGCAGTGGTGGCCTAAAGGTTAGAGAAGCGAGCTTGTGACCGGAAGGTTCGATCCCCGTGACCGGCAGGATAAATCTGGGTAGGCAAAGTGAACAAGCAACGCTTGCCCCTCCCTCATTCCCACCACTGAGGTGCCCTTGAGCAAGGCCCTTAAAGGAGAATTTCTGTATTGTTTTTTCTCCTGAGGGAGACTTGGTCACGCAATCAAGTGATCAAGTGAAACGTGAAGAAACATAACATTTCTCTGGTTTCCATGTTGTCGGACACTTACAGTATAATAACAATCTGAGCCTGTCAGGTAAAACCAAGCCGTTTTAGTGGACGTACAGAACATTGACCGTCCGGTCACACTCCTGCGTGTTTCGCAGCTGCCCGGCTGAAGCGATCTTGCTCAATACTGCATCAAATCCAAAAATGATTGTCCCTGAGATTAGTCCCTGAGACACAAACAGTTAAGTTAGGAATGCAGTTGGGAAAATAAGGTCCAAGTTGAAAAACACAGAAATTCCCCTCTCACCCCAACCGCTCCAGTGGAGCTGCTCAATGGCCCGCAGCACATCAGCCTGTAGTTGTACTGGTCAGCTTCCAGGTATGAATGTGTGTATGAACGTGATCAGGGCATTCCTGAAAAAAGAGCATTGATCTCAGGAATCTCCTCTGAATAAATAAAGATGAACAAAGTGATACATCCTAATATAACGTAGAATGGGTTGTTTTTCCCTGGAATCCTACAGAGCCTAGTATCCTGTGGGCCCCAAGTTACCCTGCCCTGGTGTCTGTTGTTCTTTCTAACCCCGACAGGCTCTCAGCAGTTGCTGCTTATCTGGTGTTTGTGTCAAGTTGCAGATTCAGGACCTCGTGCGGCGCTTGTCCTCAAATTACCACAACTTAAGCAATGGAACAGCTGTAGTTGCCATCCTGTGCTGCATCGGCTGCAATGTCTCATCATCATTATTTGTCGGCGGGGGTAACGCTGATCTCTCCTCTCTCCTCTCTCTCTCTCACAGTGGCTCATGCACAGGACACGCACCACCACTCGGCAGAGAAACCCCTGATTCAGTGCTACAAGTGCGGGGAGCCATGTAAGGGCGAGGTGCTGCGCGTGCAGAACAAGCACTTCCACCTCAAGTGCTTCACCTGCAAAGGTAGGATATGACGCCACTGTCGGATTGAAATGGATCGTCAAAACATCGGTCAGAAAAACTTTGACTTATTTGTGCATTTTTTTGCAGGTTTTTGAAGGGTTTCATGGGCCCAAGGGTCATCAAACTTGTTATCTATAAAGGTCCATGTAAACTTTCATTCCAAGTAAAAAAGCAGAGCCCCATTTTTATTTTTAAAAAGTACAAGTATCACACATAATCTTGTGTATTGTCCATCCAACTTTTTGGTAGATATGTATCCAACAATAAAAAAAAATGCATTTTCCTCAGATGTTCATGTGAGTCGTCCGAGTAGATGAGTAGCTCTTTCTGAATAGGAGAAGAGGATTTTTGTGAAGAGTCTCATACTTCATAATCAACTTGATACTTCCTTTCATCGAGCACACACTGCTGCCTCATAAACAACCGACGCCATTCTTAACGAGCAAAAATCATCAGGAAGTTTGAAAACATGCAGGTATATAGAGAGCGTGACGTGTCTGATGCCTGCCTGCCTGATCCGAAGCAGCTCACGACCTTGTGGGAAACAAATTATGACAGTCCCCGAAGTTGGACATGGGAAGGGTTTTTCATGACTGCATCAACAGGCATCCAGATCCCATGAGGCTGGATATGAGCCTAAAGGCCAGCGCGTCCTCTCTGTCCTCCTCTCTGTGGACGTGAACCAGGGGGGGGACAGACAGACATGTGGCTTCACTCATCTCCACTGCTTACCCTGACATTCCTCAATTAAAGTGGCATCCAGACTGGCCACGAGGACGTGTCTCTCTGCAGACTCAACTAGTCTCATTGCCGATGGATATTTGGCATTTCTGGCACGATTAGCCGTTAGCCGCCCACACAGACCAGCCGAGCGGTCTATGTTGTAGGCTGCTGAACCTGCCCCGCTGAGTTAATCCTGTGACTGCAGCGCTGTTATGGAGTTGGCTTGGTTCACCAGGGGCTCAGAATAACACAAGCAAACACTGAGATTAGTACCTAATTCTGTCCTTTGCAAGTGGATAGACGTGCCTTCAGAGAGCCTCTGTGATTGGTTGTGCGTGCGTGTGTGTGTGTGTGTGTGTGTGTGTGTGTGTGTGCGTGTGCGCGCGTGTGTGTGTGCGTGTGTGTTACGTGCTGTTCAGGTGCTCGCAGTAGCCAACTAAGACATGAGGACACAGCGCTAAGAGCTAAAAGAGACACTTAGACCTTAGACCTTGCTCTAAATTGATTTGTGCTATTGTCATTCTGGTCCCCAGGGCCCAGCCCGAAGGCCTACTACTAATAATGATTGTCGGTATAGCGATGGTGCCAGGGTGATTGAAGTGTATCAGCTTATTGGCATTTTAAAGGTTATTGATAGATGTCCCGTGTCAGACGCTGACCCCCCATACTCTGGCGAGCAAGGCCCCTCACATCAGTTTGACCACAAAAAGAGATGAGCAAATCCCTGCAATTCCCCTAATTTCACATGAATTTTGAAATAGAATTTAAATATGAGTTGTTATAGTGAGTTTTCAAAAAGACATTTATGCAACACACAATTATGCGTTTGTTGAGAAGCTGATGCGACTGGACTCGGCGTTTGAGGCCACCATACCTCCACTGTCGCTTTCTCTCCACTCGATTATCTGAAGAGCTAATCTCATCATCCCGGAGCCCTGATGCTATTAAATATGATTGTCTCATCCACAGGATCCAGTGCATAATTGCATAAGAATGATTATGTGGAGTTATCTCATTCATCAAAGTATTTTCCCTCTTAGCTGTGACTTTTCCAGTAGGCTAGTATTATATCTCCCAGGCTTACGTGATGCTCCTGAAATAAGGGACTGCATCGCTCGTTCTGTCATTATGGGGATAGGATGCGTCTGATGTGCTTCATCGCTGAACCTGGACGGCACGGTGGCGCGGTGGTTAGCGCTGTTGCCTCACAGCTAGAAGGTCCCGGGTTCGAACCCCCGGTCCGTCCCAGGTCCTTTCTGTGTGGAGTTTGCATGTTCTCCCCGTGTTCGTGTGGGTTTTCTCCGGGTGCTCTGGTTTCCTAAAGACATGTATGTTAGGGTTAATACTCCTGTCAGTGCCTCTGACCAAGGCAATGGCAAAGGAACTGGAGTTGGTCCCCGGGCGCTGCACTGCGGCTGCCCACTGCTCCTAGTTCTAGGAAGGTTCCTAGTAGAGGGTGGGTCAAATGCAGAGGATGAATTTCCCCATGGGGATAAATAAAGGATAACTTCACTTCTTCACTTAAAAACCTTTCTCAAAGCTGATGTGCCACAACTTAGCACTCATAGTTGCTGTGATTTGATTTTGTGTTATTTCCAATCTGACAATAAGTGAGGCAATATTCCTAATGTGATCAAATAGAAATACAAGGGGTAACACTGTACTTTACAATGGCCTTATTGCACTGTATTAACTGTATTAAGCTATGGAAATGTTGTTGTTACACTGTTATAATTACATTATGTATTAAGAAGGTGTTTGTAGCCTACGTACAAAGCTTTACACAGGTTAATACACAGGTTAATACACGGGTTAATGGACTGGAATATAAGGCACTTGTAAGGTTAAGTGTCACGTACAAGGAAGTGAAGATGTGTTGCTAATATCTTCTGGTTCCTTTGCTGCAGTCATGACTCATGCCATAAAATCATTCATATTCATAGGATTTCTAAGACCTTCTTTGATACCATAAATAAGTTCTCATGTTTAACCATGGATTTTTCAAATCAAACACTAACTGCAACAAAGCAATGTACTAGGCATACCACTGATGCACTGTAGAGTCGAGTTTTAATAAACTTTTTTTTTTCAATTGTAGCGATTCTAATCTGAGTTTACCCAGTAGACCAGGGGGACTAACACGTTTCGATCCCCAGCCCATTTCCAGACACAATAAAATCCTATTTAAAGATTGATTGATTTTTTATTTAACCAGGCAGGTCAATTAAGAACAACTTAATTTATTTTTAAAGATGGCTTAAACACACAGATGAGAGTCAAACGTAAAACGTGTCAAGAGGTCACAAGTGGTCCCCTGAGGTGAAAGGTCGTGTGTGCTACAATCTGCGGTCATCTCCACTCGTTCATAGAACTCACTAAGAACAAAGGCACCGTAGTGTTTTACATTGAAATCTAAAAGTGTTTTCCTGACCGACCAATAAAGGCGGGTCACACAGTCAGTCATACAAATTAATAACGTTGTCACAGCGACATAAAAATAGCTCAAACTCTCAACCGTTTTGTGTTTTGTGTTCTTTCGCAGTCTTTCATGTGTGTGTCGATGACAAGCTGCTGAATAGAAGGAAGCTTTCTGTACGGCTGACAGAGTAGTGTGGAGTATTTAAGGACAGTTATCGGCACCAGCACAGCGAGGCCACTTCCTGCGCTAGACAATTGCACAACTCTTGCATTGAGCAACTCGCCTCTCCACTTACAATGAAAAGACCTTGTAGGTTCTGGTCAGGTTCTGATCAACGCAGGTCTCAATAATACAAAGTCCTTTTAGGAGGGTGAGGAAGGGACCATTAGAAGACTTTGTTCCCTCGCTGATTTCACTCCCCTCTCACACATTCAGTGAAGCACTCAGACGAACGAGACTTAACAAACCCAGTGTTGCGTGGAGGAACGAGACTTAACAAACCCAGTGTTGCGTGGTGGAGGAACGGATGACTTGATGGTTGGATGCTTTACGTGTTATATGGAAGTAGCTCTTAAGTGGTCCACCTTGCCGACTTGTTGGTGTGTGTGTGTGTGTGTCGTGTTGCAGTGTGCGGCTGTGACCTCGCCCAGGGGGGCTTCTTCATGAAGAATGGAGACTACCTGTGCACCCTGGACTACCAGCGCATGCACGGCACCCGCTGCAATGGCTGCGGGGACTTTGTGGAGGGAGAAGTGGTCACTGCCCTGGGCAAGACCTACCACCCCGCCTGCTTCGTCTGCACCATCTGCAAGTAAGATGGGTTGACCCTTCACCCCTTGACCATGACCCTCCCACGCAGTTCATGTTAGTCGCTAAGCTCCAGTTCAACCCACAGAGACTTCATTCAATTCTAACATATATTATGTATCCGTGCGAAATAAAAGTCAGGCAATTCCTCGACTGGTATAGGTAACATTATCAGAACAGAACAGGGAAGCACTCGTGTAACGAGGATGATAACGTTCTGTGGGTTCGTTAGTAATGTAACGGGTGAAGAATGGAAACTGGACAGGACAGGCCTTCCTGGTTGGACTTAAAGCATAACTCTAGTTTGACCTGAACTCTATTTCCCTATCATTTCTCATCGTACCGATCGATTCTGACCAAAATCTCTGTAGTGGTTGGCGTCATTTGGATCAGAACTCACCATTGTCCAGATCAACAGAGGGAGCAGGGGAGTTGGCCGAGTACATTTGGGAAGAAAATCTGAGGAAAAACAACAACTCATTCTTATGATTTTGAATGATGGGAAAATAGGGTTCAGGTCTAAAATGAGTTATGCTTCAAGTCTCATCCAGGTCCCAGTTAGGGTAGTGTACCATGCTGTGTGTCATCTCTCTCTGTGTCATCTGACTCAATGGCCTCCTCAACTAAACAACGTTGACACGCGTCCGCATCGTCAGGCTCAATCATCCCAAGCCGCATCAGACAACCTGCAAGCTGTGGTCAGTAAACTAACGTTTCCCACCAGGTATCTGACCCATTGTTGATCCTCCTCCTCCTTTCAGACGACCGTTCCCTGCCGGAGACAGGGTGACCTTCAATGGGAAGGACTGTCTGTGTCAGTACTGTGTCCAGCCCATGTCTCCCGGGCCCAAGGACATCCTGGGCTCCAGCAGTAAGTATAGCCCGTTGTCCAGTAAACACGTGCTTACAGGACGGGATTCACTTTCACAAGATGCTATTTCGGCTAACAGCAGGGATTCCACGCAGGTCCGAGAAGTCTGGAATAGCGTGGAGAGTGAAATGGGGATTACTTCCGGGTCTTGAGTAGTTTGGGAAAAGCTCTTAAAGTCTGGAAAAGCTTACAAAAAATGGGAATGTTGTCATGTCGTAGGTCACCTCTAATTTTATCACTAGATTAAATTATAGAAAACGTTCTGGGCACTTATTCTTCATCACTTATTATATTAAAATCACTCCAAACAACCAATTTAGGTCACCCCATTAGATGTTTTTTTTTTAGCTTGATAAGTAAAATGGTGTTTGTCTTAGGCCTCCCGGGCCAGGCAGAACCATATGCCCAGGTCTGCTCCATCCCCTCTGCCGATCTAGGGAGAGTTGTAGACTAGCACGTGCTTCCTCCTCCCCTACATGTGCAGTCGCCAGCTGCTTCTTTTCACCTGAGAAAAAGGTGAAATAGCGTGGGAGGATCACGCTATTTCCCCCAGCTCCCCTCCGCCCCGAACAGGCGCCCCGAACGACCAGAGGAGGCACTAGTGCAGCGAGCAGGAGACATAGCCTTCCCACCCGCAGACACGGCCAATTGTGCCTGTATGGACGCCCGACCAAGCCGAAGGCAACACGGCCGGGGCTCGAACCTGCGACCCTTGTGTTGGTATGCAGGGAATCTAGCGCTACACTACCTGGACGCCCATGTTCCTTTATGAATAACACAAAGACAGGGCTTGCTAAATTATGCATGGCCATGCATTTCCTTTCCTCTGGAGTAGGGAATGTGCCGCCCTAGGCCTCCTCCTCTCCTCTCCACTCCTCTCCTCTCCTCCTCCTCTCCTCTCCTCTCCTCTCCTCTCCTCCTGTTCTCTCCTCTCCTCTCCTCTGCTCCTCCTCTCCTCCTCCTCTCCTCTCCTCCTCCTCTCCTCTCCTCCTCTTCTCCTCTCCTCTCCTCCTCCTCTCCTCTCCTCTCCTCCTCCTCTCCTCTCCTCTCCTCCTCCTCTCCTCTCCTCTCCTCCTCCTCTCCTCTCCTCTCCTCTCTTCTCCTCCTGTTCTCTCCTCTCCTCTCCTCTCCTCTGCTCCTCCTCTCCTCCTCCTCTCCTCTCCTCCTCCTCTCCTCTCCTGCTCCTCTCCTCTCCTCTCCTCTCCTCCTCCTCTCCTCTCCTCCTCCTCTCCTCTCCTCTCCTCCTCCTCTCCTCTCCTCTCCTCTCCTCCTCCTCTCCTCTCCTCCTCCTCTCCTCTCCTCCTCCTCTCCTCTCCTCTCCTCCTCCTCTCCTCTCCTCTCCTCTCCCTCTTTCTCTTTCCTCTCTTCCTGTTCAAACTCTCTCTCCCCCTCTCTCTCTCTCTCCCCCCCACTGGTGTCTCTGTCGGCGGTTGAAGAGCTTTCAGACAAGGTCACCTATAAATAAGGCATGCTGGATCTCCTCACGTCACCATCTCCACCTCGCTGTGCCTCACCACGTAGTTAGCATCCCCTGCGGCTGCGGCGGATGCTGTTGCTTTTTACATCCCCTATTCATTAACACATGATGGAGAGATTGTTCATTTAAAAAATGTGCACTTTTAGAGCTCCTACTTGGATATGGATGATGCTTTTAGAGCCACGGTTACAGACATATTGATGTTAGAGTAAGAGGTGAGGCGGCTGTCAGATGAACATTGCCGGTTAGCCTCTATCGCCATCTAGTGTCTTGGGTCAGAACTCACACGGTGTCCCACTCTCTTAGTGGCTTTTTGCATGCAACAAATTCCATTCAAACCTGGTAATGCCCCCATTTTTCTTCTTCTTCCTAAAACAGAGGTTATTCCAGTGTGTGCAGGTGTTTTCCAGCTCTTTAATTTCCATGTAGGTTATATCCAGCATGCGTTCCAGTCAAGACTTTTGAGTCAGATATTGCACAGATATTACTTAGTAAAATGTATTACAAATTGAGTGTGTGTGTGTGTGTGTGTGTGTGTGTGTGTGTGTGTGTGTGTGTGTGTGTGTGTGTGTGTGTCTGTGTGACGTGTGTGTGGGGGTGGGGGTGTCTGTGTGTGTTGTGTGTGTGTGTGTCTGTGCGTGTGTGTGTGTGTGTGTCTGTCTGTGTGTGTGTGTGTGTGTGTGCGTGCGTGCGCATGCGTGCGTGTCTGTGTGCGTGTGCGTGTGTGTGTGTGTGTGTGTGTGTGTGTGTGCGTGCGTGTCTGTGTGCGTGTGCGTGTGCGTGTGCGTGCGTGTCTGTGTGCGTGTGCGTGTGTGTGTGTGTGTGTGTGTGTGACAGACTGTGCAGGGTGTGGTCGGGACATTAAGAACGGACAGGCTCTCCTGGCCCTGGACAGACAGTGGCATCTGGGCTGCTTTAAGTGTAAGGCCTGTGGCAAAGTGCTGACCGGGGAGTACATCAGCAAGTAAGCGTTTCATATCCACTGTAATTACAGGTTTTAACGGTCTCACACACACACACACACTCTACAATATTTCACTTTTGGTCTGTCTGTGCTGCCTCCTCTTAGGGATGGCGCCCCCTACTGTGAGAAGGACTACCAGATCCATTTTGGTGTCCAGTGTGAGGCGTGCCACCAGTTCATCACAGGGAAGGTGCTGGAGGTAAGCCCGTCTCATGACACACATGCATCCATTACAGACATCCAATTGGCTCCACAGATTATGTTTGCTGTGCCGCCACCTATACGAAGTTATAATATGGCTCTTTAAATAGACACCCAAATATTGCATCTGGACGTCATATGAATCCTGCATGAGGTAAGCTCTGATCAGACATGAAGGAACTGTAGAGGAACAATTGTGTTGAATAAGTCTTGTGTTTTATGGTACATAGAATTACAGGACAGGAGGTACTTGTGACAACAATGAGAAATGGGTCATTTTCAAGTTGACTTTGGCATTTTTGGATTAGATTTCCACGGGGGGAGGATACTCGTTATTAACAAATGTTGGTTTCCTGTAGAGGCACAGGATGTTTCATGCAGCAGGATTGTGAAATGTGGTTTGATAATCTCTGGTGTAATCTCTTTAGCACAGAGCCAAATACACCCTGACATGATTCAACTAAAACATTCATTCATAGCTGATTTTCCCCCCGCTGTCTTTCCAACTCTCTATATCCCACATAAACACACACAGACACACACACACACACACACACACACACACACACACACACACACACACACACACACACACATGCAAGCTTGCTTTGCCACAAAGGATATAAATATCACATAAATAGATAATGTGATCATCTGACATAAGGATTATTGATGAATATGTCACGCAGCTGGTATGAAACTCTTAAGCTATTATGAGCTAAGTTTACATAAACATTACCAACACTTCTGTCCTTGACCCTCCCCCCTCTCTTTCCATTGCTCTGCCCTACCAGTGCTAGACAGACAGACAGTGATCCAATCAGACAGTGAGTTATGTGTCATTTTAATGGTATGAAAATGTCAGTGCTGCCAGCCAGTCAGGCTTATAGTAATCCAGCACTAAGGCGGGACTTTATGACAATAGGAATGACTTGTTGCCATTGGATCAGTGGGGCTGAAGCCATCCCAGTCTGTCTGATAGCCTCATCACTGACCCAAGACCCGGGTCAAACAGCCACTGGCTGGCACATGTGATAGCCTCATCACTGACCCAAGACCCGGGTCAAACAGCCACTGGCTGGCACATGTGATAGCCTCATCACTGACCCAAGACCCGGGTCAAACAGCCACTGGCTGGCACATGGCTGGTTTGCATGTGGTCCGGCCTGAGGGGAGCTGAGATGTGAAGACGTCATTTAAACGCACATTATGAATGTAGCAATTAGAGGGGGAGAGGCAGTGTGTGTTTAATGACAAACTTAAAAAAAAAAAAAAGTGGCTCAGTGGTTAGCACTGATGCCTCAAAGCAAGAAGGTCCCGGGTTCGAACCCCGGTCCGTCCCAGGTCCTTTCTGTGTGGAGTTTGCATGTTCTCCCCGTGTTCGTGTGGGTTTTCTCCGGGTTTGCTCCGGTTTCCGCCCACCATCAAAGACATGTATGTTAGGGTTAATACTCCTGTCAGTGCTCCTGACCAAGGCACTGGCAAAAGAACTGGAGTTGGTCCCCGGGCGGCGCTGCACAGTGGCTGCCCACTGCTCCTAGTTCTAGGAAGGTTCCTAGTAGAGGATGGGTCAAATGCAGAGGATGAATTTCCCCGCAGGGATAAATAAAGGATAACTTGAAACTTAAACTGTACATACAGTATACAACATCAAGAAGGCATTAGTATCCCTGACAGGGACATTGATTTTGCCAGCGTACGTGTTGAGAATATTGAGTGTGAGGTGCTACATGGGTCGCCACTAGTCATTCTGTCAACTGTTTGACACAGTAAAATGTGACATGCAAATATGAAGCTGTGGCTCCATATCTGTGAGTGGCCACTTGCCAGTGGAAATGTGAGAGAGGGCTGTGCAGCAATTTGGCTATTTATCACCTCCTGATCAAAGTCCCAGTCCTGAACGCTTTTATGTGATGGAGCAACGCTGCGTGCAAAGAGCCACATCAATGCAGATGTTCATTCACGTATTCCAGACTTCTCTTCCTTTTCGTGCACGAAAGAGGAACGCTTCAATATTTTTCACTGTCAAATGCCTTGTTGTCGCGGCCGCCATTCTAGTTTGCACATTCAGTGTCAACTAACTAATCCATGAACAGTCTTACTGTTTTTGTAATACAGTCTCTCTCTTTTTTCAATATTTAATTTTTCAGTCTTTTTTGGAACACAAAGAACAAAATTGAACAAACTCACACACAGGAAAAAGAAAGAAAAGGCATACATTATATATATATATATTCTCATATCATCATATATATCATCATATATCATCATATCATATATATATATAGATATAGATATATATGTAAGGGATAATGTATATTGAGGCGGTGATTACGGGGGAAATAATGACCGACAGGTGGATTGAGCCCGACGCGCCAGCGGAGGGCTTAATCGTTCACCTGAAGGTCATTATTTCCCAGTAATCACCGCCTCAATATACATTATCCCGCTTAGAACACGGCCTACAACTAAATCATTCAATAATCTGACAAAAATAATTATTCAAATAGATTTTTTAATAGCGTTTTCAACGACAAAGCGGTTTCATTCGTAATTGGCACACAAGACACCACAGCTGCAACTGGTTGGCCTAATTAGTAGTGTCTTGCTGACAAAAAGCTCTTATCAACTGATTAATCCAGGTGTGGCAGAGCAGCGGTCGGTTGTCGAGAAATAATGACCGGTGAATATTGTTGATTGACCAATCAGAATCGAGTATTCAAGAGAGCCGTGTTCTAAATAGATATATAGGAACCTGAGTCTCTCCATCCATATAACTGAGACCATCATGTCCGTCAACCACAGCTGAAAAGAAGGTGGAGAGGGGGACTTCCATTCCTTCAGAATGAGTCTCTCGTCCCCTGTGTCAGAGACTGCTGCACAGCCGTAGGGAGGGAGGGGCAGAGAGGATTCCAGAGCAGCCGAAGACGGCGAGTTCCGCCTCCGGCTGAAGGGTTGTTTTTTGTAATACAGGCTGGCGGTTTAGAATTATATTCAGTGTAGTGTAAAAACGTGCACACAACTCTCACGTGCATTCATTTAACATTTAAATGAATGCATTAAACTCATTGACTTCACATCGAGACACGTTGTCACAGGTCCTTATCTAACCAGATGAGCTGACTAGGAACACATTGTCATTTACAGAAATGAGATAGTTCACATATTCACACCAACTGAGCAGCAGTGCTGCTGGAGTGGTTGCAGTTGCAGTGTGGAGGTGCCTTGCGTAAGAGCACATCAACATCGGGGGAGGAGAGAGTAATTTACCAAGTCACAGGATCTGATGTAACTTAGCCCTTATGCTTTAGGCATGAGCAACCTGGCTTGGGATATTACCAGGGGAGGCTGTGAGTAGGTATGTTCAAGTGGGCCCTTCAGGGTCACATTCTGCTTCTGTCGGGCCGCCGCTGCAGCTCTCCGGGTCCCTGCGGTGCTGATGTGGTTCTGTGCTCTGTGTTCTCAGGCGGGTGATAAGCACTACCACCCCAGCTGTGCGCGATGCAGCAGGTGCAACCAGATGTTCACAGAAGGAGAAGAGATGTACCTGCAAGGTGAGCGCAGCTTTCGTCATTGTTGCCGGGTAAAAAACGTTCAGTTGAGTTCAGTTACATGCTCCTCTGTGGGTTAAGAAAGTCCTAGCGTCCTTGGGGTTATGAAACCCATTTCACAACCCATTTGATAAACTGAATAAACTACGATATAGTTGATCCTAGAAGCCCATTGGAATATATGCACAAAAACCGGATACTTTTATGACATGTATGAGTAAATTACATTTCCATATGCAGCAGCACTAACATTACTTACACTGTTATTTTGTCATCTTCTTCTGATTGTATCTCTTATGTCTAAGACCATCATCTCTGTCCTCCTCCTCCTCAGGATCGACAGTGTGGCACCCGGGCTGCAAGAACACCACGAGAACAGAGGAGAGACAGAGGGAGCGGGTAGGAACTTGGGTGTCACTGACTCCATTGTCCACCTTGAGCTTATCTTGACCAAAGATACATTTCGGTTCACGTCCCCATGGCCAGTTTTTACTGCACAAGAAACTAGAAATGCAGGATAACGGGGGCTTCTACATGGGTCGCTACCCCTCCCTCACTGCTCTTTTTGAACCTTACCTACCATCGTCACGATAGACCCTTTTCACACCCACCATTTTGTGTCTAAAAGGCAGGGTAAACACATGTGCAACCAACTCACTAATTAGGGCCCCAGCACTGGAACACCTAAAATGGACTGGAAGTTGGAAACCCTAATTCATGTTTTGGTACACCTGTGTTTATCCTGCCTTGTAGACACAAAATGGCCACCATGAAAAGGCTCTATTAATTTCCTTGGTGCGGCGACATGTTTTCTGTGTGTGTGTGTATATATATTTGTTCATGTGCACACTTACATGTGGACATGTTGGCTTTTATATATGTGTGAGCTGTGGGCTAGGCCCCGCCCCTCTGTGATGAGAGGCTCCGCCCCCTCTGTGATGTCCTGTGAACCCCCCTCTCCCTTCCTCCACAGCTATTGCCTCCGTCCCTCTTACTCCTCCAAAAAACAGAAAGGCAGGTACTGTATTCGCTATTGGCTATGAGATGGCATCATCCTGTGTTCCGCCATGTACATAGGACATGATGCACTGTATGCTGCCATCTGCTGGAGACAGCCTGCAGTGCCTTCCCTGTGTGTCTTGTCGTCATAAACGGAGCCATTGAGTCTCGTCCATGCACATTCTTCTGTCTTTTAACACCCCCTTTACCGCGCTCATACCGAAGGTGCATGGAGGAGCAGACGCTATGTTACAACCGACTAATGTGTCCTTTCTAAATGTATCATTTAAATACAGATACTTTCGAGACTGCTGCCGCCATCCAAACTGTTCATTTCCCATCAACAGGCATGAGATTCTTATGAACATGAAATCACATAGCAAAATCCTTCATTCACTTTGAAAAATCTGCATAATATGCAAAATTTGCAAGTGAATGAGCGTGTCATGAAATAACATGTCAGTATTTCAAGGTAATTCACGTAGCTCATGGAAAGGTAAAGGTGTGGGTTGTAGTTCCCTCTCATCACCCATGAAAAGGCCCAGAGGGCGGCCATGTTTGTAGTCTTTTTGAGAATAATCCAGCGTGATATGCAGATGGCAGGGGGGCTGTGGATCATGGGAGACTGCCTGCCTGGCAGACTCCTTCACTAATGCCCACCTGTGTGTTCCTCCTCACAGCCTACGAGGTCCTCATCCGAGAGTATTTGTTCCAGACCTGGTTCAAGCATACCTGGCTCACCGGGTCACACCATCTATGTAAGACCTCCGTCATGGAAATGTGCTAGAAAATAGAGATAATTTTGTTACATCTCTCTACTGATTTAGTGCCGTCCCCCAATCAAACATGACCTTCCCTATAGAGTACCGCAGGGATGATGTATTTTTGTAGGCCAACCCAGAAGCTATGCATTTCCTGGTTCTCTCGTCGGAAAGTCAATGGGATTTTTGTATGGGTTTTGGTTATGTGCTTCTTCTTCTTCTGTTCCACCGTATTACCAAACAGAAGAAGAAGAAGAAGAAGAAGCACATCCGGGGTAGGTCATAGTTGACTTGCAGCCAGTTTGTTGTGTAGCTTAGCCTAGCCTAGCAGATATTTATCTGATTTCAAGATTTATTTGAATTCAATGGCTGCACGTATTTATTTGAGCCAGTCCGTAATAACGTCATGGATTACAATCTGAGGAGCGGGGGGGAATCAGGAGCTGCTATGGACAGCAGAGCCACGATGAACACACTGCACCAAGGTAATACATTGTTAATTTCCTCGTTGTCTGTATGATATAATAAGGATATGAGCCACTGTGTCTGAAAATAAGCTATTCATAGGACGTAAATATAAGCATTTCACATGCCCCGTATTCCTTGTTTTTAGCTGGCAATCAAAACTGATTATCGTTTCTGCTGATGCTAATCAAACCGACATTCTCGGTTTCCTGCCCCCCAGAGGGTACTACTACTAGACATAAAAACAGTTTCTACCGACAGGCCATCACTGATCAACTGATCAATCTTTCACTTGGACACTTGGAAACACTGGAATCACTTCACTCTGATCACTTTGAACACCTTGCGAACTTGAACAATCAATGTGTAGTAACCTGTAGCACTTACCCCGTGTATATAACCCCCCCTCTCCAACGTACGTACGCACACCACACACACACACACACACACACACACACACATTTTTTATATGTTTACTGTGAAATATCTGCACACACACACACACACACACACACACACACACACACACAATTTGTAATACGTTTTACTTAAGCAATATCACATGAGATTGTGTTGTTGGCTAATATCGTCACTGCTGTGATTCGGTCGTAGGCACGAGGCCGCAGGCCGAGTGCCGAAGATAATCACAGCCGTGACGATATCAGACAACAACAGCACAACCTCGAGTGTGATATTGCTTTTATACAACAGTTCTATTAAACAAAGCTGATTAAAAAAATGACAAAAAGCTGAGAAAATATATGATTTCTCTATTTTGTTTGAACATTTTTTAATGAGAATGGCGAATATCTGTACATTACAGTACTATTACAAATACGGTTACAGTATTATGTCAGACACCATCTCTTTTCTATAACGAACAAAAGACAAACATCAACACCATGTGACAGATAGGGGGACAAAAACACAACAACAATAACAACGACAACTGAAAAACACAAAAAACGTCAAGTGTACTATATAAGGATTGATCGATACAACAATACTAGTAATAACAGTAATAATAACAGAGAAAATAAGAATAAAGAAAATACTGTTACATAAAGCCCCTAGCCCTCACCCCACCCACCCCAAAAAAACATGGATCCAACAATATGACAGAGAAAATGATTTCTCTATTTATTCCTCCTCCAACAAAAATAGTCCCCTCAGCTTTCCACTACCAGTTGCCAAAAATGTAGCCTAATTAACTGCAGGCTGCCTACTTTTTATCATACACATTGATTTGCAAGTTTCCATTTATTGTACAGCCAGTGAAATAAGAGTCTGGTGATGGCATGTTCCTTAGTTATGTTAGGAAATAAATCCACCTTTGCGCTGTCAGTAGCGTAGGTGTTACGCTTTGTGAATGACGTGCAATGTAACGTGGCTGGCATTTGTTTTGTTGATTAGAGCAGCTGTGAAGCGTTTTGTTGATTAGAGCAGCTGTGAAGCGGAGTGATCTACACACAGTGAAGCGCCAGTGCGTTATCGTGAAATATCAGCATTGGTAGGATCCCTCTTGTCCAATCAAATTGCTCGGCCGGAACTAACTGTTGTATAATGAGTAATATCTGTGCAATATTAATTAATACACAGGACAAGATGTTACTATCCCTTGTGCCAAAATCCGAGGAAAAACACATTTAGAAGCCCAATCCAGAATAAAACAAGCTAACAGGCTAACAAACTAATAAACAAGACACAAATCACCAGTTACCTACCCTAGCCAACAGCAGTATGAAGCATGTCATTGGGGTTTTCAAGTGGGCACCTTCCTTCACCGATGTTTCGTTAAGTTAGGCCCACGACACCTCAAGAAGGCTTAACAGTGTAATCCAGCGTCCTGGAAACACCCCCCTCCATGCTACCACCGCACAACTGCATATTACCTCACTATCTAAGCCTAGCTATCCAGGTCGGTTCGTTATGACATTCCTAACTACACCACCACTGTCAATGATTCAGCCCTGTTGATGCGGACCGTCAATCATGACCAACAACAAACAATCAATCTTACCTTAGCGAGCTCCCCAGCTAGCATGTTTCCTCCTTAGCCACAGCCATTCACTTGCTCGTTCTGCTGCCTGAGACATGTTGCTAACCGCAAGTTTCAGGGTCCGTCCCCGAATGCCCAACTCAGTTAGTAGGGCAATAACGGACTTTGCCACAAAACCACGGCAGCCCACCTCTACAGGCCGCACTCGAGCCCTCCAACCTTGCTGCTCTGCCTCTGCTGCCATTTCAGCATACCTAGCTTTCTTGCGCTCATAAGCCTCCTCAACTCGATCTTCCCACGGGACTGTAAGTTCGATAAAATAAACTATCTTCTCTACCTCAGACCACAGTAATAAGTCCGGACGTAGGCGGGTGCTAACTATATATGCTGGGATGACTAGCTGTTCATTCAAGTCAACCCTCATTTCCCAGGCTCCACCTACACTTAGCTGCCCTAACTTGTGCCTGACCTTAATTGGTCTAATCTTTTCTCCCTCACATACAAATTTGATCTGTCTAGTCTCTTTGCTAGCAACTAGAGAATTTACTTCTAGCCGCTTTTCCTCAACTGCAGCTGCCAAACATTTCAACACCTGGTTGTGACGCCATGTGTATCGCCCCTGGGAGAGACTGACCTTACACCCTGACAGTATATGCCTCAGTGTGCATACACTAGAACACAACGGGCAGGCACCATCATCGCCCAACCACTGATTTAAGTTCTGGGGAGATGGCAGCACATCATAAGTAGCCCCTAGAATAAATCTAATTCTGCTGGCCTCCATGCTCCACAACTCTCTCCACTTCAACTTTCTCTTCTCTACACTCTCCCAGTTCACCCACTGTCCTTGCTTTGCCTGAGACACTGCCTTAGTACATCTTACTGCCTCCTCTTGCCTATGTACTTCTTCAACTACCATCTTCCTCTTTTCTATTACTGATGCCTTGTTCCACACAGGTTTCCCTATGCACAACCCTAAGCCTCCACGCCCATGCTGCACCTGACCTATGATATCCCTGTGTCTAAGAGCTGACTGTGCTCGCTGTACTGCCTCCTTTGGGTTCCACTTCCTCCCTGTTTTAACTGTGGGCGCTACACTCCTAACCACTGGATCCTTTGACTGAGTCAGAGTCATTTCCAGTCTAACCTTAGCACACTTGAACTCCTCTGTCAGGCTAGATAATGGCAATTCCAATATGCCTTTCCCATATAAGGCTACACTGCTTAGGCAGCATGGGACTCCGAGCCATTTTCTAATGAATGAGTTAATCATCCTTTCTAGCTTTTCTACCTTTGAAAGGGGAACCTCATACACTGTCAGTGGCCACATGAACCGAGGCAACAATCCAAACTGCAAACACCACAACTTTAACTTTCCTGGGAGCCCTGACTTGTCTATACTTGAAATACCTTGAATCATTTCCTGCCTCACCTCCTCAAACTGTCCCTTATCACTGAGACTTGCATCATACCATCTTCCAAAACTCTTGACTGGTTTCTCTGTAAGGGTTAATGCACGACGAGGTGTACATTATCACTTTTTAAGGGACGACGCGGAGGCGTGAACCGTCCGAGGCGAAGCCGAGGATGGTTTGCCTCCGCGAAGTCCCTTAAAAAGTGATAATGTACACCTCGAAGTGCATTAACCCGCTTATACCATGGTCACTTGCCAACAAAACAATAAGACCAGTCATTTATATTTCCATGTGTAATAAATAAAGCAATCTAAATGGCTAAATGTCTGTTATTCATACTGTAAATCAGTCTTCCACGAAATAAAATAGTCCCTCCCACCTCCACCAACCTCCGTTTTAAAGCCGACTCAAACGTTAACTTCATCACAGGAATGCAGGTTTAACGATGTTTTGCGTTCTACATTAAATGAAGACATTACCATTTGGCTGCTTGCTTTATTTTGTATGATAGATACGTATTGGCCAAGTATATTAACATTTAAGAGCGAAGAGTTTCAGGAAGTGAAAAGTGCAGCGGGGTGCTGTATGTGGTGAAATGCAGCTCTCTCTCTCTCTCTCTCTCTCTCTCTCTCTCTCTCTCTCTCTCTAAGGGCTTGCCCCCGCTCGTGCACGAGCCGAGGGAAATATCCTCTTTGTCGCCGAGAAGAGCCTGGTGACGCGAGGTTAAAAATCTCCGAAACGAAAATCAAAATTGTAAATAAGAGTTATTTTTGATAAACTGAGCACACAGGGGTGATTTAAATAGTTACTTTGACCGACTCAATTTTTTTCTCAACTTAGAAAATTGTCATATTAACCCTTAACGGGGGTATAGAGCTCAAACTGCTCTCCTGATAACACTGATGAAACTATGGCGCATTGATATGAACGGTGAACAGACCATTTAGCTAGGTGTCCATTATCACTGTACAATATCACAAAATAATGGACACCTTGCAGCCAATCAGAATCGAGTATTCACCCAGATCATGGTATAAAACACTGTAGGCACCACCTCATCATTTATAACAAACTTCTTACCTACTACCCTCCCTTTAATGATTGAAATACTCCTGGACTTACTTGGCTTCACTTTCATTCTAGCCCACTGCAGATTACTATTTAACTTATCCAATTTGGATTTTGGCACAAGGGATAGTAACATTTTGTCCTGTGTATTAATTAATCCAACAATCTGCTAGTACATGGAGCGGTTGACGTCATAGTCGTCATGTCATCCATGTATGCCCTAATTGGAGGGAGCCGCAGCCCTCCCTGCAGCCTTTCTCCACCCACTACCCATTTTGAAGCCCTAATAATGATCTCCATTGCCATGGTAAAAGCTAATGGGGAAATTGTACACCCTGCCATAATGCCTATCTCCAGCTGCTGCCAAGCTGTAGTGTACTCTGCTGTGGTAAAGCAGAGTTGAATATCTAAGAAGTAGGCTTTAACTAAGCTCTTTATACTACCTGGCACTCTAAAGAAATCAAAGGCCTCCCATAACAGACTATGCGGCACTGACCCGAAAGCATTAGCCAGGTCCAAGAATACTACATGCAGGTCTCTCTTCTCACGCCTAGCTGACTGGATTTGGTGCCAGATCATGCTGGTGTGCTCTAAGCACCCGGAGAAGCCGGGAATTCCAGCCTTTTGCACCGAAGTATCTATTAGCCTATTCTTTTCTAGGTAACTAGACAGCCTCTGTGCCACAACACTAAAGAAAACCTTCCCTTCAACATTAAGTAGACTGATAGGTCTAAACTGACTTATCTCTAACGAGTCCCTTTCTTTAGGAATGAAGATTCCCCCTGCTCTGCGCCACGCCTTAGGAATAACCTGCTTCTTCCAGACTACCTTCATCAGCTTCCATAGAAACTGCAACACATCTGGAGCACTCTTATACAGCCGGTAGGGGACTCCATTAGGACCCGGGGCTGAAGAGGCCCTTGCACGTCTCACTACTTCTTGAACCTCTTTCCACCTTGGTGGGCTATCATCACACTGGCTCTCTATTTCACCAATAGGTGGAATATCAGCTGGGACTGTCATCTCTCTAAACCTTTCCCTATCTTTGTGAACCTCCTCCAAATACTCCTCAAGCTTCTGCTTAGGTACCATAAGGCTACCATTCTTCTCCTTACTAAACAATGACTTCACAAATCTAAATGGATCCTTATAGAATGCTATTCTAGCTCTCTCTTTCTTTTTCCTATTTTTCCTAATGCTCTCTGCTCTTCTTAAAACTGTCAACCGCTCCCTCACATCTGACTGCAAGCAATCAATGCCTTCCTTCTCAACCTCTGTAGCTTTCCTCCACTGCCTCTTAAGCTGTCTTCTCTCCTGGATAAGTCTATCTATCTCTTGTTGCGCCTAGATTTAACTACCTCACCCTCTAGTTTCTTCCTTTTCTCAAAGACGCCAAACCTTTCCTTACCATAATCATAAATACGATCTCCCATTTTCTCCAACTTACTCTCAGCAGTTCCTTTAAGCTTCTCTAACATCCTAACCAAATCACTATTGATATCTTCCCACTTCCTACTTTCCGCTGCACCTGGCCACTTAACTCTAGGCTTCTGACCACTAATCTTCTCCCTCTTTGGCTGGCTGGCCTCTCTGCTTTCCTCGGTGCTAGGACCTGCCTCAACATCAGGGGTGCTGATGTCCTGCGAGCTGTGGGTTACTTCCTGTCGCTGGACTTCACCCGACTGACTTGATAAACTTCTTAAGAAATAATTATCAATGCGGGGTCCCTGTGTTCCCTCTACCAAGCACCTCTTCCTGCCTTGATGGATTCTAAGGCCCTTTAAAGTTATTACCTTCTGCCAGCCACACAAGCAAACCTGACGCTTCTTTCCATCTACATCTGAACTAGTGGCTTCCACTGACATGTTTTCCCTACTCATAGTCAAGTCCGTTCCAGAGTCAATAACCATGTCAACCATAGGTGAGTCATCTAACGCCCCCACTCTCGCAGACTCTAGGGGTGTTTTTACATAATTCTGTTTCGTAGCAAGTTTGGGTGTAACCAATGGCCTATTGGCCTTGGCTACTGCCACAATGAGCAGCTAACCCATTGCAGCCCCGGTGGGGTGTAATCCCTCCTGTCAGCTGTCTTTCCATGCTGTCACTAGGTCTTTCCCTAGTTGTCAGCTGCACTATTCACAACAGTCACTAGCCTAAGCTAGCTTTAGTATTAATTAATACACAGGACAATATGTTACTATCCCTTGTGCCAAAATCCGAGGAAAAACACATTTAGAAGCCCAATCCAGAATAAAACAAGCTAACAGGCTAACAAACTAATAAACAAGACACAAATCACCAGTTACCTACCCTAGCCAACAGCAGTATGAAGCATATCATTGGGGTTTTCATGTGGGCAGCTTCCTTCGCCGATGTTTCGTTAAGTTAGGCCCACGACACCTCAAGAAGGCTTAACGGTGTAATCCAGCGTCCTGGAAACACCCCCCTCCATGCTACCACCGCACAATATCTGACTCAAAAGCCTCATTCACATTGATTGACAGTAAATAACTGTGCAATACCTAATAACTGATTGTTTACACATGTATGCAGCTTATTTATATGTAGCTAGCTTATTTAGACATACATACACATATACTGTACATACATTCCTTTCATACACATATTCAAAATAGACACTTTTTATTGAATTGTATATAGTAGTTAATGTAAAGGTTTAAGAGACGCTTCTCACGGGGGCCATTTTGTGTCAAAAAGGCAGGGTTAACACAGGTGCAAGCAAAACACTAATGAGGGTTTCCACATTCCAATCATGGAAGTTGGAAACCCTCATTAGTGTATTGCTTGCACCTGTGTTAACCCTGCCTTTTCGACACAAAATGGCCCCCGTGAGCTGATTCTGCTCAAACGTAGACACACATCACAGATAACCCCAACAAAAAGCCCACCACACAACCCCCCAAACACTCCCACTTCACACAGCAGTGGACCTCACATGATCCACGCTGCGGGTTTGCGAGGAGCCCGAACCATTGATTCCGTCCTGGGGGATGAATTTCGTCATAATCTGGCACAGCCTGTATGGACACCTGCTCACCAGCCTCACCAGGTGCCTCCTTGACTTCTCCCCGACGAACACGTACAGGACGGGGTTGAGGCAGCTGTGAGAGTAGGCGATGGCCTCGGTGGCCTGGATCGCCTGCCTGATGGCCTTGCTGGTGTGGCAAGCAGTGTAAACGTGCATCAGCTCCAAGGCTTTGAAGAACGACGTGATGTTGTAGGGCACCCAGCAGCAGAAGAACACGGCCACCACTACGAGAACCAAGCGGATGGCCCGTTTGTTGGATGACTGGCGCTGGCGCAGTGTCCGAATGATGTGAGTGTAGCAGAAACATATGATGAACATCGGGATCAACAAGCCGAGAATGTTCATTTTGAACAGGCTGAAGATGCTCCAGAAGTGCCTGTCGTGTGCTAAGGTACCGGGTTTAGAGTATAAAGGAGCGCAGAATTTAGACATACTACCGTCTTTCTTTTTAGAATCCTGTACTTCAAGAAAGCTCAGGTCAGGAAAAGAAGCAGTAAATCCGGCCACCCAGGTAATGGCAACCGCAAGAAACTTAAAGTAGCGTGTCCGGGCCCGCAGAACGTACACTGGGTGAACTGCCAGGTACCTGTGAATGCTCATAAGAGTGATGAAGAAGATCCCGCCGTAAAAGCCGATATAGTAGACACCCAGGACCACCTTGCACATGCCGTCCCCGAAGGACCACTGGTCACGGGCTTGGTGGGCGAGGAAGGGCAGGGAACACAGCAGGAGGAGGTCGGCCAGGGCCAGGTTGAGGAGGCAGATGTTTGTCATGCTGCGGAGGCCCGCCCCGCAAGCTATGACCCAGATGACCAGAGTGTTACCCAGGAGGCCCACGATGAAGAAGACGGAGTAGAGGATGGGAAGAAAGTGGGCTCCATGCCTCTCGTACACACAGAGCCCCAGTTCATCATCAGTGTAGTCGCTGTAGTCCCAGTACTCATAGTCAGTGGTGTTCTCACTGAGATGTTCCTCTGTAGAGCTGGGAGAGAAATAGAAGAGAGAATGAAACAGATGAATGAATAGGGAATTTCCAGTATTTCAGATGTTTTTTTCACATTCTTTTTTTTTCTTGATTGTTCTTTTTTCTTTTCATGCATGATTTCTGTCACATACATGATTCCTGTGATAAAGCATGCACAAAGATAATTCTGCACATGTCAAAGCTGTTACAGTTGCGTACTATTATATCAGTTTGTTTTGGCAACTGGCGGCCCCTCACTCGGTGTGGCCCCTGGGTCAATTTCCACACACAAAAAATATATATATATTTTTTTCTTTCTTTCATTTTTACAAGGCAGACGTTTTTGGTTAGGTTAGGTTAGACCACCAAAATCTGTGTTTTTCTATTTTACTGTACAGTCCAGAACAATTGCGTTAGCACTGTCCATCCACATACTGTTTAACGTTAGCATTTGAGCTAACACCATTGTAATAAACTATAACCAGGATCACATTGCACATGCAACATTACTAATCTGATTAATATCACATAATGGGTGATGTACCCCATCAAACTGCTGTAGCGGGCTGTTTTAAAGTGAGAGCAAAGTTTCTGGTGTCATCTGAATGGAAGAATTACTAAATTTGAATATGAAAAATATAAATGTTGGTATAATAAACTTTGATTACCAGTCCTTTTCATCAAATTAGTACATTACTTAGGTAGTCATTACACCGTTAACTGCCGCTCCAGAAACAGTACTGCCTGCCTGCACTGTTCAGTACAGAAACAGCACAGTACAGAAACAGTACTGCCTGCCTGCCAGGGAATGTCGATGAGGGGAAATCCCCTGTGACAAAATTTCTCCATTCCATTGTTTGTTTGTGTGTGTGTGTGTGTGTGTGTGTGTGTGTGTGTGTGTGTGTGTGTGTGTGTGTGTGTGTGTGTGTGTGTGTGTGTGCCGTTAAAAGAGGATGAGCTCAGCAGAAAACATGACTCACCAGCCAGAGGTGGAAAGAGTACTGACAATCCTACTCAAGTACAAGTATTGTTACTTAAAGGCCCAATTATACTCCATTTTCATACGAAAATAGATGCGTCCGTTTCAAACGGTGTAATCGTCACTGCCCACATACTTCCATGCGTCTTTCACGTTGGTATCATGTTAAGCAATACGTCCACCAGTGGGCAGTAGAGAGTCAAATGTATGAGTGTGTGGTTCTGCTCCGTTTCATGCATATCCGTAAGCTTTCAGAGGACGGACAGAAAACGCACGAAATGAACACAGACTACGGACAGAAGGCTCTGTCCGTCTCCATCTTTAATGTAGAGTATAAGAACTCTTGTTTGCTGATGATTGTGCTCCGACTGCTGGCTCTAATGAAGAACTACAGGCCAGTATGGACCACTTCTCCTCAGCTTGCAACAACTTCGGTCTTACAATCAGCACAAAGAAGACTGAAGACCTGTACCAACCTGCCCCTGTGAAACCCTACACTGAGCCCACCATCTTTGTGAATGACAAAAAGCTATCAGCCGTAGATAAGTTCACTTATCTCAGGAGGACCCGTAGATAAGTTCACTTACCTCGGCATCTCGTGCTGTGCACATAGATGATGAAGTTAACATCAGGATTGCCGAGGCTAGTCCAGCTTTTGGACGTCTACGTGACTCAGTATGGGAGAGAAATGGCATCAAGCAGGAGGCAAAACTGAAGGTCTACCAGGCTGTGATATTACCAACTCTCCAAATCTCCACCTGAGCTGTCTGAGGAAACTGCTGAAGATCAAGTGGCAGGACAGCATCCCTGACACTGAAGTCCTCACCAAGTGACACCTGTCAGGGGGGCGACAGTGTGATCATTATCAAACCGCAAAAACAGTAGAACATGTACTTCTTAACTGCAGGAAGTATACGAAACAGTAGAACATGTACTTCTTAACTGCAGGGAATATACGAAACAGTAGAACAATGGGTCAGCATGGGGGAAATCCTCCCGTTCTCCCCATTCAGCATAGTTAGCATTTAGGGCATCTCTCTACAGCATCTACAGGGAACTTCAACATGGCTGTGAATGACCTGAGGGAAAAGGCAAGAAGGGCTTTTTACGCCATCCGAAAATCCATCCAAATTAATATCCCAATCCGAATCTGGCTCAAAAAATTTAAAACAGTAATCCAACCAATCGCCCTATATGGTAGTGAGGTATGGGGTCCACTAGCAAACCAGGAATTCTCTAATTGGGACAAACACCAAATTGAGATTCTTCACACTGAATTTTGGAAATACATTCTAAAAGTTCAAAGAAAAACCCCAAATAATGCATGCAGAGTGGAACTTCCCTCTTCTAATTGACATTCAAAAAAGAGCCATTACATTCTACAGACACCTCAAAACTAGTGACCCCTCCTCCTACCATCACCAAGCCTTACAAAGCCAAGACGAGAGCATAGAGAGGAGCCCCCTCAGCCAGCTGCTCCTGAGACTGATCCCCAACCCTCCCCAGCATCAGGACAGCCCTCAGACTACCTGGCCCAACCAAATTATCACAAATCAAAAAGAAAACTTACTATATTACCTATTGGAAGAATACCACAAAAACCCAAAGTAATTTAGATTGCTATTTGGCCCTAAATCGAGATTACACGGTGGCAGACTACCTGACCACTATTATTGACCCAAAACTGAGGAAGACATTGACCAGGTACAGACTCAGTGATCCTAGCCTGGCAATAGAAACAGGCAGACACCGACAGACCTAGCTACCCAGAGAGGAGAGGCTGTGTTCACTCTGCTCCCAAGGAGAGGTGGACAGAGCTGCACTTCCTGTTACACTGTGACAAATAAAGAAATTAGAGCCTCAATCTCCCCCAAAATTAACCAGAAGTACAAAGAATTTGAAAATATCACTTCTGGGAGAGAAACATGAATGCACCATTCTAGCAGTATGTGTGGAGCTGCCATCAGCTGAGGGACAGCCAGTGGACAGGAGAGCCATCCACATCTGGCTGAAACACAGAACACTTAACATACTGTATTATTTGCACTAGCATCCAGTTTATTGGTTTGCGTGTTTAAATTTAAAATTGTAAGTTTTAAGTTTTTAAGTTTTAAATTTGTTGCTCCAAATAGGTTTTTTGGTCAACACTAATATTTAATTTGATCTTATTCTATTATATTTTATTATTTTTTGCTTTGTTTTGTTTTTCTCTCTCTTCTGAAGATTTCAAAATAACAACGGTTATTTACAGATTAATGTTAATATACTGTAATTGCTCACTATTTGCACTATCACCATTTAACTGCCCGTTTATTACTGTTCTGTTATTATTCAGAATAGATTCCGGTCAACAATAGTCTTCTATTATATTCTATCTTATCACATTCCATTTAATTGTCTTTTCTCTTCCTCTTTGAATATCTTCAGATTTTGTGATTTATGTTACTGGGTAACAAAATGTCTTGTTTTCTGTTTTTGATTCTTTGTAATTGCTAAGTGTTGCTAATGTATCCTTTCGTAATGTAAGATGCACCTTATCATGCCAATAAAGCCCTTTGAATTGAATTGAGAGAGAGAGAGAGAGAGAGAGAGAAAGAGAGAAAGAGAGAGAGAGAGAGAGAGAGAGAGAGAGAAATAGAGAGAAAGAAAGAGAGAGAGAGGGAGAGAGGTTATATCTTACCCATATGAGTATTCTGTGGATGAATTCTCCTGGACAGTACCAACGACAGCAGTGATGGTCGTGGCTATGCTATTCAATCTGGAAGTCATTACACCGTTAACTGCCGCTCCACAGTGTATACAGAGACAGTACTGCCTGCTCCCTAAACCCTGGTATTCAGGGAGTGAGACTGTTCCTTCAGGAATGTTGGTGAGGGGTGTGTGTGTGTGTGTGTGTGTGTGTGTGTGTGTGTGTGTGTGTGTGTGTGTGTGTGTGTGTGGGTGTGGGTGTGGTTAAAAAAGGATGAGCCCAGAATGACTCACCAGGAAAGTACCGACAGATCGATTGTGAATGAGATCACAATGGAAACTAGAATGTCTACATTTCCTACCGAAAATGTAATTGTGCTTGCTGTCCTCGCCATGCACCGCCTGCCTTGCAAGGTCCCTGCCCATGCAGCTAGGGGGACTAAGTAGTTATGGGCGGGCCTTTGTGAGTGGAAGCAGGAGAAATTAAATCGGGTTTCATTTTTAAAAGTAACCCCCTGAACCCTGTGAACAGACTATAAAACTCACATTTGAACTGGGTTTCTCTTGATTGCTAGTAGGAGTGGGATGATATATTGATATACATGGATATATCGATACATCATCAACATCATATCGTGTATTTGTCCTGACTCAGGCCCGGCACAAAAACCCCAAATGAGCAGACATGGCAACAGGACAGGATTCCCGGTTCTTTACTGAGAGATAGCATTTACAAGGGGGATTCAAGGGCAAATTAAGAGAGAGCTTGTAGAGGCTTGAGTCTTGCAGCGGAGCGATGCTGTGATGCTTTGAAACTGGTGGAGCCTGGGCCGGTGGAGGTCAGGAGTTTGGACTTAACGTCCCCAGATCGAGACTGATGGCTTGTGAGCTGGAGGTGGATGGATGGAGTCTATGAGTGTGACAGGAGCATCTATGAAAGGAGAGCAGAGCAGTTTTCACCTGTCCACATGCAGCAGCATGACCGAAGCATCAGATTACCTGGATGAATTACTTGAAGTAGAACTAGACTATGAATTGGTGCGAATTGGTGCACTTTTTTCGTGGATAGTAAAAGACCCTTCTGTGAACCTCCCTACCAAGTTTCGTAGCTGTACCTGGTATGGTTTCTGAGGTACAGCTAATTGAATGCAAGATTTTTCAAAACCCCATTCAAGTTATTGGGGAAAATTTTGACGTTTAATGGCGAATAGCGCCCAAACTGCTTGACAAAACCCTTTGCAAAGTCATAGCATGTCCTCAATGAGCGGCTCATTTTGAGGTATGGCATGTGTATGTCGTGTGAAAGATGTGGGAGTTAGTACGCGCCGAACTTTGTGGCAGATATATTCCGGGCCTCGCCCCCCTTAATTTTCCACCCCGAGTCCTACGCCGCCATCCGTGAGTCTCTACGAGTTACGGTTGCGGATATTACTTTGCTGTAGCGCCCCCCTTAGGCAAACCCTACACGCCAAATGACACTTTCGTTTCTGAAATCAGCTCAGAAGTGTCAAGTGTCATACAAGAAGGAAGGCTGGCCATAATGACAATGAATCCGCACTTCCTGCCGCCCTTCAAAATAAAACAATTTAGAAGGGACAGGTACTGAATGCTGCTATAGCGCCCCCTAAAGGTGAAATGACACAATATTTGTCGTATAGGCTCAGAGTACATCCGTCCACACCTGTACCAAGTTTGGTTAGCATCGGACGATCTTTGTGAAATAGGCCCCACCCACAGAACTTTGGAAGTCGATTATATCGCAACGGTGCGTTATTTTCAAAAACTTCCAAATCAGTGTTGTGCAGGACAGTCCCCACATGATGTGTGCGTTGATTTGGTGAAGATTGGACAAATTTTCAAGGAGAATTCGCAAAAAAACTGTTTTGGACAAAATGCAAAATGGCGGAAAATCTAGTCAGATGGAAATGGGCGTGGCCTAGTTGAGTAGATGCGGGAGGACCCAAGGAATCCAGGGAAAAAAGAAGTTTGATGATAGACCCTACGGTTCAAAAGTTATGGACCAAAAGGTAAGGAGGGCTGTTATAGCCCCACCATCTGGTCAATTGGTGCAATTTTTTCGGGTATAGTAAAAGGCCCCTCCGTGCACCTCCCTACCAAGTTTCGTAGCTGTAGGTGTTATGGTTTCAGAATTACAGCTAATTTATTGCAAGATTTTTCCAAACCCCATGCAAGTCAATGGGAAAAAAATGGCGCTTAATGGTGAATAGCGGCCAAACCGCTTTCACAAACCCTTAGAAAAGTCATAGCACACCTGTCCTCAATAAGCCGCTCATTTTGAGGTCTGGCATGTCTATGTGGCGGCAAAATTGTGGGAGTTATTACGCGCCGAAAAAAGTGGGTAGCAAGAAAAAATATATATATAAGTATGTCGGACTTTAAGATTGTGCCTTGCTTGTCAGCAAGCACAATAATAAGCCTGTGGCTTTATTGTGTACTTAATCCTCAGATGTGTTAATGTATGTAAACTGTCTTCATTTTAAAGTCCCTGGAAACCAAAATCCAGAAAAACCTTCTAACTATTAAATTTAGGGTCTTATGTGAGTAATTGTGTGGTTCAGAAAGTAAGTTGACATTACTTTCAACCCTAACCCCAAAAATCGACACTTTTCTACAAGGTCTGGATTTCCATTTCCTCATTGAAGAGAGCGGTGCACGCGGTGCTAAAATGCAAAATCTTATCACGTCATAAGATTTAATTGAATCACACACACGCATGCACGCACGCGCGCACACACACACTGACACACACAGTAGCGCTGTGCACTCGCAGCGCAGAGATCTCTTCCTCTCTGTAAACCCTCTCTGTCTGTGCTATGCGTCGAGCAACGCGCGAACACACACACACACACTCCATCTCTCTTTCCTTCTCTCTCTCTCTCTCCTTCTCTATCTCTCTCTCCGTTAACGGAGAGAGAGGTCTCCTCGGTCTGCTCCGAGAGAGAGAGAGAGAGGAGACCTGCTGCAGACGGGACACACCCACACAGTCCGCGGGAGAAAATACACTCTAAAATCTAATTGATTCTCATGACTTTGGCCATGACTGTCAAACCTAAATTTATATACTTTGCGACGTTCATCATCGTTCAAATTTGGCTGGTGGCTTATTAACATAGGTTCCTGTGATGTGATGAACTCAAAATACTAAATAATAATAAAATTTTCTGGTTTCCAGGGACTTTAAGCTTTTTTTATGTGGATTTTACATTGTGTCAAATAAACTACTACTACTACTAACCCTACTCAAGTATTGTTACTTAAAGGCCCAATTATACTCCATTTAGTATGGGAGAGAAATGGCATCAAGCAGGAGGCAAAACTGAAGGTCTACCAGGCTGTGATATTACCAACTCTCCAAATCTCCACCTGAGCTGTCTGAGGAAACTGCTGAAGATCAAGTGGCAGGACAGCATCCCTGACACTGAAGTCCTCACCAAAGCCGTTTTCCCACATGCGCTTTGTACCGCTAAATGACCGGAACGTGGTCTAATGCCTGCAAGTGTGAAAGTCGTCGTGCCGGTATAAGCGCGACCCCGTCATCGTGGAGATTTCACCAGTTTTGAGCCAGTCAGAAGAGCGGTATGCGCGATAGCGGACTCAAGTGTAGAACGGGTCCAGTCATTTCCCGCGACACTCTCATGGGCGAGGTGTACACACGTTGCTTAATGTTCCAGCGGGCATAATCTAATCATTCGCGCACATTAAAGCAAACTGGCGAAATGATCTTGTGATAATAATGTGTGGGCATGCTGATTTTCCCCTCTCTCCTCTCTGCTGCCTGCTCGCTCTCTGTGGCCACAGTCCTCCTCCTCCTTCAGTCACAGGCACAGCCCGACAGGGACACAGACGAAGCAAATGCACGAAGCGAAATGTGGAAGTATTTTGCTTACGTTGCCGACAGTGAAGGCAAGCCCGGACACATCAAACGAAGCCAGTCTGTAAAAAGTGCTTCAACGCGACGCAGGTGAACGGATAAACAAGCAAACTTATTTCACCATTCGGAGTTTTGCCGACACGTCACTCCCCACCCACTCTGCAGTGCCGCCCCGCCCCCCAACATACAGGCAATTTAGCTGCTAGATTCTCATATGCGAGAGGAGAGGTGTGAAGGGAAATGTCCGATATTGACTTACAGGTAATTTTCCGCTATGCATGTGGGAAAACGGCTCAAGTGACACCTGTCCGGGGGGGGGTGGGGGGGACAACAATGTGATCATTATCAAACAGCAGAAACAGTAGAACATGTACTTCTTAACTGCAGGAAGTATACGAAACAGTAGAACATGTACTTCTTAACTGCAGGAAGTATACGAAACAGTAGAACATGTACTTCTTAACTGCAGGAAGTATACGAAACAGTAGAACATGTACTTCTTAACTGCAGGAAGTATACAGTAGAACATGTACTTCTTAACTGCAGGGGGTATACAGTCGAACGAAACGACTTGATGAAAAGATCAGGGCTAACAGGAGCAGGATTAAAGGCCATACAGTCAGGCGGTGTCTCGTCATAGACGTGTGGTCAATGGGTCAGCATGGGGGAAATCCCCCCGTTCTCCCCATTCAGCATAGTTAGCATTTAGCTCAGGGGTGGGCAATTATTTTTCATGGGGGGCCACATGAAAAACCCAGATTGTTGCCGGGGGCCGAACAAATATTGTCATGCCGTAACCCATGGATGGGTAACTTTGATGATAGAGAGGGCCACAAAAAATGTCCTCGCTACCAGGTTTTGCTGAGGGCCGAACGGCGCCAGCGCGAAAAATGTTGTGCATTTTAAGCCAGGTTTAGAGGAATAACTCATTTTAAATTAACAGTTGTGATGTCATTATTCAGTCTTAACCACCAATATTTGATCACTCCTATGTCACCACCTGCTCTCAGGGCTTGAAATTAACTTTTTTGACCACCTGCCAATATGGCTGCTAGATTTTAAAGTTACCAGCCAATTAGAATTTCCACTAGCTGAAATGTTTTTCTTGAAATAAATCAGAATAGAGTGGGTTAATTTAAGCATAAGTATCAGTAAGTGTCCACTCCAGGGATGATCAAAGCCTGTGTTGAGGGTCACACGAACAAAAATGCAGTCTTGAAGCTATAAATCCAAAACCAATGAGTTATTTGAGTTATTTAAATTTCTACTTCAATGTAGCCTTTTAGTCATAAAGATTATTGAAAGATATTCCATATTCCAGACTGAAATGCTATAACAGAAGTGGAGTATTGGCCAGAATATGACATGAACATTTGGACACTTATTCAGCGGGTATCTTGCATGTTGCGTTCAGGTGCACTGTGTGTGTAAAAAAAAAATTTTTTTTTTTTTTTGCAATTCCATCGCGGGCCACACAGGTGGCGGCCCGCGGGGCCGTATTTTGCCCATGTGTGATTTAGCTGCTAGCCCAGCCCAGGCAGACAGGATCGGGGATTCAACCACGGCAGTAAACGCACATCATTCTGAACAGACGTCTGAGGTACCTGGTCTCGAATCTCCAATCCTGTAGTGTCGAGCCGCAGCACCGTCGTCTAGTCTCGCGCGCCAGCCGTAGTAACATTTTGTGGCCGTTCTCACACAGACCGACTGTACTGTAAGTATCTATACTGGAGTGTGGTGGAACTGGACAAGGCAGGAAGTGTTTGGTCAGCTTTCTATCTGGACAACTGGTGTGAGAGCAAAATTATTGATTGATTGCTTATTGATTGGTCATTGATTATTATTTGACTCTGTTCAAATACATGATCTATGGCTCTCTCTCTCTCTCTCTCTCTCTCTCTTCTAAGATGTCTCTTGGTTGGACTCTCTCCTGCATCTGCAGAGCATTCCTAAAGATAGATAACATGTATTTTGCTATTACACTGGACTGATACGAAAGTATGACAAACTGGACATTGTAGGAGTTAACTAACTCAAGAAGGTGGCAGTGTTGCCACGCTAAGGACGCACGCAATATCCCAATATAAAAATCTCATTGACTTTGAGACGAGGGAACCAGGAAGTGCTAACATCTGGGTCTTAGGACTCATTCCTGCGGTACTCTATTTATATAATATCAATTTCCTTTTACAGTCGCCCCCTGGTGGTCAGTAATAGCATTGTGTTTCTCTTGTAGTAATCTCCCCTTACTCTTGTCTGTGTGTATGTTTGTCTTTGTCTCCCTATAGGCAAAAGTAGACAATGAGATCCTTGATTACAGAGACCTAGCTGCCATTCCTAAAGTCAAAGCCATTTATGACATTGAGCGCCCCGACCTTATTACCTATGAGCCGATGTACACCACCTCCTTGGACGAGAGGGAGGAGAGACGAGAGAGTGTGGGAGAGGTAAACACACACATTCTGCATGCTTCTCTACCTGCATGCATGCCATGCCATGTGTGTGCTGTACAGTAAGAACAACAATCCTCAAATGACTCCCCTGTTTTGCTGTGGGCTGTGAAGTTAATAATAATAATAATAATAATAATAATAATAATAATACATTTTATTTGGAGGCGCCTTTCAAGACACCCAAGGTCACCTTACAGTGCACGTAAAACAGTTCTGTATATAAAACCATACAATGTATATAAAAACTGATTCCGCATAAAACCATCGACAAACAAGAAAATTCAAATGAGAGAACAGCAAGCTCCAGCATGAATAACAACATAATAAGTAGCAAACACGAGCAGACCAGTATGGGAGGGGCTTAGTGATTACAGTGAATAAGCCAGTTTGAACAGGTGGGTTTTTGAAGTGGGATTTGAATGTTATTATGGTGCCAGACTGGCGGATGTGAGTGGGTAGGGACAGTGCTGTAGTGGTAAAAAAAAAGTGGGTAAACTATACTTTTGACTCGAGGCAGCTTTCTCACGCGGCACCGGCAGTGTTATAACGGCGGATAAATAAGCTTCCGTGACCGATATACAGTACAAGACAAAAGAGAGTATATAGAACAACTTAATCTGAATCATATAGCCCTATAAGGTATATCAGGGGGTTCCCCCACATTTCTGAGTAGCCAGCCAGATAGAAAAAGTAGCTGGCTGTGGGATGGGCCTTGCCCCTCAAGGGGGGTCCGGGGGGATTCTCCCCCGGAAGATTTTTTTTTAAATTTTAAAGTAAAATTCATCAACCTGGTGCATTTGAGAGCAAAATTAACTACACACATCTCTAATGTGTTGTGACTTTACAAATAATTAGGCCTAAACAATCAATATAAAATGCATTTATTGAACATTTGTTGAATTTCTCCAGGTATGAAAAGTTAAATTATACAGTAGGTAGCCTACTTTAAAGGACCTTGTATGAACCCAGTACAGTTTGAAGAGTAATATAGTTCTCTCTCACACACACACTGTACCTGTGATTGTCAGCTTTATAGCTAAAAGTATGTAGACAGATTGAATCTGTGATTCTTGAATACCAATATATAATTCAAACTGTCCCCAAACACATTGGGCAAGGATAGGTAGACAACATACTGTACATGGAAATAAAAGTGGTTCTGCCACTCTGGCCACTAAATTTTAGTCAGCCAATATTTATTTATACAGATCTCGGCACAACAAACACCAGCATGTTTCTAGATAGTTTTCAACATGGTCGTATTATATTGGCTTTATACAGTAGCACCTGGACTATTCAAGTCGACT
>NC_139647.1:14600858-14611157 GCF_964638095.1 Poromitra crassiceps
TGCCCTTGTCTGCTTATATGCTATCTAATAACCCCATTAACCACATTTATCAAAACCAATCAGATTTCTCTCCCATCCAGTCAAAATGACCTCAAGCGGGTCCCGTTGCATCCCTGTGTGTTACGCCCTCTAGTGTCCCTGCTTATGTTCTGTTCTTGATTCTTCCCACCGGAGGCACCGACCCGCCAAGCGGCCGGAGTTCCCCCCTCCCTCTCAGGCCCGACAGCCGGCCGGTCACTCCGCCTCTCTCTCTGACCCCTAAACATTTCCACCTCCCAGGTAGGAGCCGGAGCGCACCCTGTCACTGCTCCCTCCGCACAACCCTCTTGACCTTCTGTCACGTGTCTTGCACACAAATGATCTCATTGGTTGAGTTAATGAGCACAATGGGTGGAGCCAAAGAAACAAAATCTGTAATGTTAGACCCTGTGAAAAAAATGCAAGGGCTACGAGAGGAGGTAGCTTATGAAGATGTTCTGACTGATTTGTTTTTGCTGCTGTATTCTAGCTTTGCTAGCTAGTTAGCTTGCTGACCTTCCAAATTCAAACGAGCGATACTAGCCCATATAGCTCTAGCTAGTTAGCGACCTTCCAACATCATGAATGTCAGTGTCATTTATAGCAATTTCTTTGCCATTTTTATTTATTTATGCTTTTTATGTTCTTACTTTGACATCCAAATTTGCCAGTTAGCTAACTTGAGCTTTGAAAAGCTGTGGTGCTTTGGCTCCGCCCATTGACGCTTAACTCAAACAATGAGATTGTTCCTGCCTCCAGATCAGCTCCGCCTACAATGTTTGAGTAAATTGTCTGTCTGTCTGTCTGTCTGTCTGTCTGTCTGTCTGTCTGTCTGTCTGTCTGTCTGTCTGTCTGCCTGTCTGTCTGTCTGTCTGTCTCTCTGTATGTCTGTCTGTCTGTCTGTCTGTCTGCCTGTCTGTCTGTCTGTCTGTCTGCCTGCCTGTCTGTCTGTCTGCCTGTCTGTCTGTCTGCCTGTCTGTCTGTCTGTCTGTCTGTCTGCCTGTCTGTCTGTCTGTCTGCCTGTCTGTCTGTCTGCCTGTCTGTCTGTCTGTCTGTCTGTCTGCCTGTCTGTCTGTCTGTCTGTCTGCCTGTCTGTCTGTCTGTCTGTCTGTCTGCCTGTCTGTCTGCCTGTCTGTCTGTCTGTCTGTCTGTCTGCCTGTCTGTCTGCCTGTCTGTCTGTCTGTCTGCCTGCCTGTCTGCCTCTCTGTCTGTCTGTCTGCCTGTCTGTCTGTCTGTCTGTCTGCCTGTCTGTCTGTCTGCCTGTCTGCCTGTCTGTCTGTCTGTCTGTCTGCCTGCCTGTCTGTCTGTCTATGCCACTTTACTCCATTCAGTATCGGCTTTTGCTTTTCCTCCTCTTCTTCCATAACTATACGATCACAGATGAGCGCCACCAGTAGACAGAAGCATGTATCACAGGAAAAAGAGAGGCATTCAGTATACTACCTATGCCAGTGACAGTCTTTGAAGACCACAGGGGCGTTTTCTTTTAGTATGGTTCATGCTTTCATCCATTTCAGAGTGCTTGATGCTTCTGCATCATGACTTGGTGCCATGTTGATGTGTTCGCCGTAGATCTTTGATGCAGCAGCGGTCTGTGATCTCTCTAAATGTGTCTTATATCTGTACTTGGAATATTTTCAGATCAGGGGAGCAACATCTACAGAAAACCACCCATCTACAAACAGCACGGTACTTTAGCTTTTATTTCAGCTTCATTTCAAAAAGAGATGGCACAACTGCTGGGGCCTAGTACTAGTTCAAGTGATATACATTTAATGTAATTATTGATACATTAGTGACTAAATGTGTGTTTGTTTTCAGCTGAAACTGTCTGTCCATGTAACCATGTCCCCACCCCCCACTGTCAATGTACCAGCACTGTTTGAAGTCTCTCTCCGATCCTCTTCTGTCTGACCTGCAGCTTGTCCTACACTGCACTTAGTCCATCTTAACGAGTCACTTCATCTTAAAATACAGTCTTAAAATGGTGGGCGCCTGGGTAGTGCAGCAGTAGATTCCCTGCCTACCAACACAAGGGGGTCACAGGTTCGTGCCCCGTGTTGCCTCCGGCTCGGTCGGGGCATCCACACAGGCACAATTGGCCGTGTCTGCAGGTGGGAAGTCGGATTAAGGCTATGTGTCCATTTGGTGTCCAGGATGAAATGACTTGTTAGGATCGACATGTGTTTGCATTGTAGACAGCGTACGATTCAGCGTCCGTACTGAGTGACCGTTGAGCCAGATGCTGCTGAAAATGTTTACCTGTGGTTGAGACTGTGAGCCACAGACACTGATAGATCAGTTCCCATGGTTACCAACCTAGATACAGCTGCCATAGCACCCCAAAGCAAGTCTGCTGATGACATCATCAGGTCCGCCACCTTCCCTGCCGCCCATGCTCCCTGTCCGGACCACAGCTCACAGTGCGAGGGCGACCTTTGGCCCTACTCTCTCGCTGTATTAGGTACAGTAGGCTCCTGATGGGCATGCTTGCACTGCTTCCCCCTAGTGGCACGATGGACACTTAACACCTAACCACACCCCTAACTCTCCCTTCCAGCTGCCCCTAAAGCTACGCTGCATCCCTGCTCTCACTATGCTTTCACTCCGAGCACAAGGCTATACTTCAGGTGTTTTCCGTCATTAAAGGGACACCTTTCTGATTTTCAACCAGCTTTGTATCATTACAAAATGTTTAAAGACCCACTAAAGTCAAAAATGTGTTTTTCTTCTCGCTCCTTCAGTTCAGGATGTCTGAGCTTCACTGTGCAGAATGATGCTTGACACTATAACACTATAATGGACCAAATGACATGATGTCATTTGGTCCAGGAGGTTCTGTGAATGAATGGGGAGCTCTCAGTCCAGTCAAGATGGAGGGAAGTTCAACATTGTTCATTTGCATAATATACTACTGATTTTGTAATGATACAAATCTGATGGAAAATTGGCAAAGTGCCCCTTGACGTTTTGCTTGCACAGTGCAGAAGTGTTGTACCCTTTGAATGGTTTCTGTTGCCGCCATGTTGCTTTTTGCTTGTGGTAGCATCAGTTTCACCTTTTTTTGTTCACTTGCAGCACACAATTGGTGCACTACTACTACTACTACTACTACTACTAGCTATACTCAATAGTTCCACAAATGACACGGACAGAGATAACTGAGACTGACTTCAAACTGACTTTTTGTCTGTCTGTCTTACATTGTGTCAAGTCTTGACATGAACGATGACGGCTGACAAGCCGATTATTGGAGTACCAGCCCCTCTGTTTGTCTGTCTAGTCAACTCTGTCTCACATTTGTGTTCGACCACCAGCCACCTCTTACGCATAGAATGTGTGTGTTCCTCACCGCTCTCCACTGGTACGTTGGGCTGCACTGCACAGTACCTCTGTGGGCCAAACGATGCAGCCATGCCTTTATGCATCAAACGATGCAGCCATGCCTTTCTGTCTTTACCTTTCTGTCTTTACCTTTCTGTCTTTACCTTTCTGTCTTTACCTTTCTGTCTTTGCACAATTGAATTATTGATTCAGCATCTCATTAGGTTGGACAGTACAGTACATGTACAGCATGGTATCTTCCAGAAAGATGTGTCTGTGTGTGGTTGTGTACAGTACAGTATGTGTGTGTGCGTGCATTTGTGTGTGTCTTTGTGTGTTGTTTCATATTTGGTAGGGCTATGCAATTGAATTTTTATTTCAATTTTGGCTTCTCACAATTATGAAAACAAGATTATGTATACAGTATATATATACGGTGTATATATATATATATATAATTAGCCTATTTATTTATCTATTTCTTTTATTTTCATGTATTCATTTATTTTCCAGTTCAATTATATTTAAAGTTCAAATAAATCCAGTATTACTGTAAAAAGACAAGTTTTTTCAAGTACAACAAATGCATGATGTTGCCAAAGTCAATGAGTAATCACGTTAATAAATCGTGATCTCAATATCAGTCCAAGTAATTGTGATGATGATTTTTTTTTACCATAATGGAGCAGCCCTAATATTTGGCACACATACACAGGTATGGCACCTGTAGGGTCGGAGGGGCCGAGACGATCCAGAGAAGAGGAGGAGGAAGAGGCACTGAAAAGAAAGCAGCTCGCGGAGGAACACCTCAACAAGGTCAGCCAAACAGCCTCTATACTGTGCACACACTTACATGCAGCACACACTCTGCCCGGGTGGACTGCTCCTTACAAATGTCATATTCCCCCTCATTTATTTATTCATTTAATTGGATGCTTGACTTCACATTGGCCACACGGTAGAAGAAAAAACATAGAAAACTACAACAAAAGGGAAACATGGGTATGTCTCTGTGGAGGACGAATCAGCGTGACGTCACTTGCCACCCAGAAATGCGGAACCCCGCGACAGTTACAGTAATAGTATGAGTTGTGCGCAAAAACTATACATCACTCAGCTCACTCATGCTCAGCTGATCCCTCGTATAGCAAGATTGCCTAGCTGTTGTTCTTTGCCAATAGCCATGTTTAGCTGCCATATTTGGAGAGAGCACTGTTTTATGCATCGTTACAGTAATGAACTTGATCCTCAACGTTTGTGGCCTGGATTGCTGATAATGTATGTGGACTGTGGATATAGAATATAGATTTGACTTTGTGTGTGTTTGTGTGTGCGTGTGCGTGTGTGTGTGTCTGTGTGTGTGTGTGTGTGTGTGTGTGTGTGTGTGTGTGTAGATCCAGTCTGGTTTGGGAAAGCTCATCCTGAAGGAGGAGAAGGAGAAGGAGCAGATCAGGGAGCGTCATGCGCGCAGCCTCTCCGCTCAGCGCTACGACCCCAAACAGAGCAACTGTGATGCAGGTGCAGAGTGCGGACCTCATCGTCGGTCACACACAATCTGGAATCATAGGCACAGTAGAGAAGGCCTGGGCCATATACAGTAGTATTTGCAGTTACCTTTTATACCAGTGTTTCCTCTATATGTGCCGCTGCTGAAATATGGCCGCCGCTGCAGAATTTTACACTGTGATTCTTTTTTGCGCTACGGACGCTTCATATTCACACACCTATGAGTAAAGCATATATAAACAAGAAACTTAGCAATTACCTGATACTGTCAGCACAACGCATACAGTAGGTGTAGGAAGCACAGGGGACAGCGGGGACATTGTAGCATTACTATAGTGAATATTATAGTATCATTATAAGAATACTGTAGGAATACTATAGGAATACTAGATCCCTATTGTCAAATACAATTTTATTGACTGTATCTCCTACGAGACAGGACAGGACTAGGCACTGTTACAACTCCATCCTGGGGGAAACACTGTATACAAATTGTCCCAATGGGGTAAACATGCACCACCTGTCTGGTAGGGGTGGGCGGACAATCAATACAGCATAGTATCGCGATATTTTGTGGGCAATATATCGTATCGTAGCGAATGCCAAGTATCGTGATATTTTATTATACAAAATGCAACATTTAGGTTTTGTATGACAGCGTTGGTCAGTCTGTCTACTTGACAATCTAATTTTGCTGCAATCAAAATGATTGAAGTGAGATGAACAGACTGGAAACTTTATCTCATTAGATCAAACAGATGTTGACAAAGTTTTTTCCTTTGGGGACATCATTTGCAGTTGAAAAAAGGTAATAAATCACAATATATCGCAACATTGCAATACTCAATATATCGCAATACTAGCATATTGCAATATCGCAATACTAGCATATCGTGACTTAAGTATCGCGATATCATCGTATCGTGGGGCATCTGCTGATTCTCACCCCTGCTACCTGGTAGTCTGCCGTCTTTGACCCTTGTCGTTACTAGTTCTGTTTGGATTTAAAACAAGAAAGTTATGGTGCAATGTTACAGTTTGCCAGGTGTGATGTGTTTTAATGTTGGTGTTACAGATCCAACATCTCCAACCAAAACTAACTCTCTGCCTGGCTATGGGAAGAATGGACTGCATCGGGTAAGAACTCACACTTACTCATAACAATGTTGTTTTCTATCTAAGCATATACAGTCAAATGCAGATAGGAGTGATGCACATGATCACAGCAATATAAGTCAATCAAATGGGCATTTTGTTGTTAAATCACAATCAGCATCATTTTTAATTTATAAATAAATTCATAAATCTACATGACATAAATGCAACATTGTAAATACAGTATATCTTGGCACCAGTGTTCCCTTTACATTTATTAGTCTAGTAATCTAATCCTAACTCTGCAACAAACACACAGTAATGTGTTGCAATGTGGTCTGTGTTCCTGCAGCCCCAGTCCACAGACTTCACCCAGTACAACAGCTATGGTGACATGTGTGGAGGGGGAAGAGGTGAGAGCCGCCGACAAAAAAGTAGACACTCTATCCCTACGCTACGCTTTACCAGTGCTATTCAACGACAATATTCAGAAACTCTCGATACCTACGCGCACATGCATTTTTGCAATATTTGCATAACGAATCACAATGCCTGGTCAGGGGATTTGACAGCAAAACCATTAACTGTGAGTCTCGTTCTCTGTCCCATTTTGTCCTGCAGAGTTTCAGGTATGTCTCTCATCTGCTTTTCTCACATGGCATGCTCCTCACCTTGCATATATAATGCCTTGCTCATGGGTTGCAAGAGACACCTTGGCCCCAATGCACCTCGCCCACTCCTGCTAAATGCTTGCATCGTGTTGGATTATGTCAACTACAGGGCATGCAGTGCAGTGATTTGGAATGCCTCTACCAGAGACCTTTCATATACATGGAGACACCCCAACTTCCTGTATCGGTGCCACTGCCACACCCCCTTAGGAGACTGGTCAGCCAATGACGTTGCATGCCATTGACAAGACAGCCAATCACAAGCTGATGACCACGCCCAATTTAGGAGACTGGAAGAGTACCATTTCTTACAATTGGCGGAGCCTGGAGTGCGGTGTCTCTATCTAATATTTAAGGTCTCTGCCGCTACTATGGGAAGCAAACATGCACTGCCCAGAATAATAACATATACGATGGATGCCTGGACACTGAGCCACTGTACTGTACATGCAATGTACAATCATTGCCTCATCTCTTGTTTTGTTTGTTGTTACCAATGTTTTGAGTCAAGCTAAATGTCTCATTTGAATATGTGGTTTGAAAAAAAACAATGCACCATAATAGAGAAAACCCTGCAGAGACATTCAGAAAACAAAGTGCACAAAGACTGCCCATCTCAAGTACTTCTTCCCTGACTCAATACTGTCCCAAATGACTTGCTCCATCCAATGAAAACAGTGCCCACCTGTCATTAGTGGACACATCCATGCCATTGACCCCGCCCCCTTCCACTATATTACATTTGTGTATGTTCTATTCTTTAGCACATTAAGGACGGCCGTCCAGCACTTGCACGGATGGACAGGGGAGTATCAATGCCTAATATGTTGGAACCAAAAGCAAGTATCTCCTTCTTTTTGTATTGATGAAAACCTTGTAATCTAAACTGAAATATGTTACAAAAATTGACAATAACTTATACGATGATCGTTAAGGTGCCCTCTAAGGTGCCTGTTGAGTAGCTCGCTGTTTGTAGTTGCATTTTAACATAGAGTAGAGGATCGATTTTTGCTACTAATTTAGAAAGAATTAAACGTTTGCAATTCGACAAAGAAAAAAAGTGTCAAATAAAAAATAAACAGCTATTCTTTAATCAGCCTTGTGGTGTGGGGACATTGGTGGAAGTAATAGTAATAGCGTTTTTTGTTTTTTTACTGGAGCTGAAAGACTCACATTAGCTGGCTTCCTGGTTTAGCATGCTGCTTCAGGAGCTGCTTAGCATTAGCTTCCTGGTTTAGCATGCTGCTTCAGGAGCTGCTTAGCATTAGCTTCCTGGTTTAGCATGCTGCTTCAGGAGCTGCTTAGCATGCCATGCTGGCTTCCTGGTTTAGCATGCTGCTTCAGGAGCTGCTTAGCATGCCATGCTGGCTTCTCCATGCTGGCTTCCTGGTTTAGCATGCTGCTTCAGGAGCTGCTTAGCATGCCATGCTGGCTTCTCCATGCTCATCTGCACATAGCTTTGACCTACTACAGTGGCTGGACACCACTGTATGCAGCAATACAGTGGAGGTTGTCATCCAAAACAACTCATATCACTATATATACTGCTTAGTATATAAGGAAGGCTATACGTTACTGTGTGGATATGAGTTGGTCAGAGGCCCCCAAAGAACTTCTAGTTGCTTATTATTGAGCATTTCAGTCAAATTAACAGTTCTATATATCGCCTGATTGGACAGTTCCCACTTGCTCAGATGGAATTAGTTATTTGTAAAAGTAGAGTCACCTCAGCTTTTCCAGGACAATCATTGCCATGTGGACTTATTTGGCCTACATTAATCATATTGAGTCAACTTATAGTTTCCCCTTTTTGCGTTATATTACTCACAGAATACAGACTTTCACATAACCGTTTTCTCATGATTTCCCCCCCCTTTACCTAACACTATTGCACGCCCCTACACCCAAATAGTTACGCACACCATAGCACCATGCATTTCCCCCCACGTCCTAATAAACAGCTGTCACTTCCAGCCAGCCAACTCTCTCACATACGTACCTGTTCTCCCACCCAGTGTTCCCCCTGTCCCAGCCAGTTGTATGACAAGTAGCCTACAGAAATATCAAAATTTAATATTTTTGTCTCCTAAAAAAAAAAAAAAAAAATCTGAAGCTTGACTCAGTTCTCGGTTTGACCTGTTCACTGACAAGTGTCTCCTTCTGAAGGTTTACCCCTATGAAATGCTCATGATAACCAGTAGAGGGAGAGCTAAACTGCCCAGGGAAGTGGACAGAACCAGACTGGAGGTATCAGTTTTCCGTCCGCAATTGATACTGGATTTTGTCTACTTTGTGTAAATGAAGATGTTACACAAATATACTTACTGTAGCAAGGAATGTGCACAGTATCCATTGCTTCTTTGTCATTTTTGCAGTGACCCCCTATTGTGGCTTCAATGCTAACCACCACCACCCCCCTCCCTCCCACCCTCCCCTCCTTTGTTTTCTCGACCTTTCTTCTCAATTCTAGCGCCACTTAGCGCCTGAAACGTTCTTTGACATCTTTGGAATGGAGATCCGGGAGTTTGACAGGCTTCCCCTGTGGAAACGCAACGACATGAAAAAGAAGGCCAAGCTCTTCTAGCAGTCAGAGCAGCATGCATTTAATACTGTACATTCATTCAGATAGCACACTACCAACTGTAATCTTAGATGTAGCTTTTTTTTGGTTTCTTCCTTTTATCTTTTTCTTTTCTGTTTTCTTTTCTTTCCGACATAATCGAGGGAAGCGGTGAAATGGATTTTTTTTTTTTTTTTTTGCTCTGATGCTTCCGGAGACTGTGAGCTTGAATGATTTTGTCCAGTTAGCCATAATAGACTTGCACAGGAAACAACGAATGGGAATCTCTTCCATGTTCAAAAATGACAAAGAATGAGAATGAATGATCAATAGGGTCATGTTATTTTGATTTTATTTTATTTTTTTGACCACGCTTTGTTTTACTTCTCGCTTTGCTTCGAGTGGAACTGCTTTCCTTTCTTTCTTGCTTGTTTTTCTTCCTACTATTTGTTGCTGTTGATTCCTGTGGAACTTTGTAACTACAGTAGAACCTCATGACGCCATTATGAAAAGGTCCATGCTCACAGCTTGAACATCCAGTCAGCTTTCCCTTCACTTGGGCTGAAACCGTTTCAGCCAATGTTGGCAAGAATCGGCTCAGTGAGTCTTCAAAATGAAAAGCCGCTGGCACTTCGCTGACCTACAAATTGTTTTACTGGATCTAGAATATGAAAACAAATTATCCAAAACACACGTGTTCATTGTCAGTCTTCTTCCAAGGCTACTGTACATGCCAAACACTCATATCTGACCCTGACTAAAAAAAAAAAAAAAACTCTCTCTCTTCTCAGGCTCTCATAAAACATGGCCAGATATTTTCCCTTTAGTTGTATTGGAATAACAAATCCTATGAACACATTTTAATGCCGTATCCAACATACAGTAACCGACAAATAGATAAAACACCCAATGTAAGAAGTAACTGTCTTTGAAATTACTGTTTTATAATGAAAACCCACACTGCCATTTGTTGTATTGAAATCTGAAGCCAATAAAGCTTTAAATCACCATGAACCGTATGATCCTCGGCTATACCAAAGCTATACACCGACTGGATTCTTTTCTCTGTTCTCTTCTTTGCATTCCACCAATAAACACTCTGGGTCAGCCATGTTGCACAGGAAT